>NC_053166.1:124854072-125226572 GCF_016835505.1 Polypterus senegalus | reverse complement strand
AGAGAAGCACATTCAGCAGTGCAGTCCACCTAACCTACATGTGTTTAGCCTGTAGGAGGAAGTCTGAGCATCTGGGAAGAGCATACATACTCCATGTACACAACACAGTCTCTTTCACTGCGAGAACATAACACTATCACTCTGCCACCTTGGTGTCCAACATTATTATTAATTGCTGCCCTCTTCCATTCATTACTCAAATACAATAGTGTGCCTCCAGTGGTACTACCAATTGTTATGCAGTGATTGCTACCAATCAAGCACAGTGATACTATGGTCATTAAACCAGGTATTGGTACTTTTGGCAGTGAGGGCAGGTGCCAAGTCCTGCTGGAAAATGAAATTAGAATCTCCACAAAGCTTGTCAGCAGAGGGAAGCAAGAAGTGCTCTAAAATTTTCATGTAGATGGTTGTGCGGACTTTGAACTTGTGAAAACACAGTGGACCAACACCAGCAGATGACATAGCTCATCAAATCATCAATGACTGGAGAATTGCTGGGGTTATTGGAGAAAAAGAAAAATCGCACTGGACCTCAAGCAAGTTGGATTCTGTGCCTCTCCACTCTGGAACCTTGATTTCCAAATGAAATGCAAAATTTATTTTCATCTGAAATGAGGACTTCGGACCGCTGAGCAACAGCCCAGTCCGTTTTCTCCTTAGCCCAGGTAAGACACTTCTGACGTTGTCTCTGGTTCAGGAGTGGCTTGACACAAGGAATGCGACAATTGTAGCCCATGTCCCAGATACTTTTGTTTAACATTGCTTTATAATCCTCTCAAGGCTGCAGTTATCCCTGTTGCTTGTGCACCTTTTTCTGCCACATTTTTTCCTTCTGTTCAACCCTCCATTAATATGCTTGGATACAGCACTCTGTGAAGAGCCAGCTTCTTTAGCAATGACCTTTTGTGGCTTCCCCTCCTTGTAGTGGGTGTCAATGACTCTTCTGGACAACTGTAAAATTCATCAGTCTTTCCCATGGATTATGTGGCTTACTGAACCAGACTGAGAGACCACATAAAGGCTCAGGACACATATGCAGGTGTTTTTGGGTTATTTAGCTAAGTGGAGTGTGACAGCATGAGTCTACAATATTGAACTTTTTCACAATATTCTAATTATCTGAGATACTGAATTTTGGGTTTTCATTAGCTATAAGCCATAATCAACAAAATGAAAAGAAATAAAAACACTTGAAATATATCACTCTGTGTGAAATGAATCTATATAATATGAGTTTCACTTTTTAATTGAATTACTGAAATAAATGAGCTTTTCTAAGATATTCTAATTTATTCAGATGCATCTATATGTAGGGCTGAAATAGAAACATGTGTTGGTATCCTCTTTGTATGGCACTTTGGAACAATATCAAAGAAACGGAACATACCCTACTAAAGAAAAAGGACTTATTTCAATGAGTGGGAGGGGTTAACATTTAAGAAAACCATATTATATTTTACCAGCTTTGTTTAGCACCTTGCATACTAGTGAATTGTTTCCCTTACGTAAGGCTCTCCAATATTTAGGTTTTTATTTTAAGGAGATGTTATTTTTGGATTCCATATTAAATAAGCAAATTTTGCATTTGGCAGCTGGGTATACGGTCTTCCAATGGATTAGTGTTTTAATGATAAATGCTTGCAAGTGTACCCCTTCCTTACACAAGTCACTTACTTTTTAGCATGTGCCGTAATGGGAGGACATGTCTCTCTATTATAAAAGAAAATCTTGAGACAAGACTATTGCCAAGAGATTTTTTCAAGTCCCGCCCTCCTCTCAACCATTTCTGGTTAATAGCCCACGGTAAATGCCCACGGTCCTCTCACTCGTGTGAATGCCTTTATCAGACATAGTTCCTGCACTCTCAGCTCTAATAAATGTTTACATTTTCCTCATTAAGATCCCAGTAAAAGAAGACTTATGTCCAAATCTTATTGAAGAATTTCATCCCGAAGAGTTATCAACAGAAGAAATGAGTACTCGGGCAATCCTAGCACTAAGAAACGATGAAGTCAAACAAATTAACGTGAAAATTGTTGATCGGTTACACGGCAAATTGGTTAAATACATATCAATATACTATGCTGAAACAGTTGGCGGTGATGGTATAGAAGATGAAAACATCAACTTACAATATTCCGTAGAATATCTACAACCATTAACACCATCCGGTCATCTACTTGAATTACTGTTGAAAGAAGGATCTATTGTAATGTTATTGCATAATCTATCTATGAGTGATGGGCTATGCAATAGGACAAGATTAGTTGTATTCAAATTTGGTCGAACATGTAAAATTAAAAACAGGCGACAAGAAAGGTAATGTAGCACATCTTCCAGGGATAATATTAGACACCAAAGGAGATCTTGATATGTCATTCGTATTAAAATGCTTCCAGTTTCCCATTATAATAGCTTTTGCTATGACAATTAACAAATCGCAGGGACAAACATTTGAAAAAGTCGATTTATTAGAGAGAAACAATACTCACTCACACGCAGTTATATGTTGCATTGTCACAATGCAAGTCCAAATACGGAATCAAAATTTCATGTGATATTGATGAAAAGTTAATTCCAAACATTGTTTTTACTGAAGTTTTACAGTAAAAGTTTAAGAAGTATTTGCATGTTAATTTCAAAGCCAAACAGAATGTAAACGTACAAGGCAATGAATACCTCCAACACAACTTGAAACATCATTTTCTTTCAATTTATTACTTTTTACTATGGTTAATTACTCGTTGTAATGTAAAATAGTTAGTCCTATTATGCATATATAACAAGTCCCATGAAAATAATCTGTTTAAAAATTGTACAGCCACTATCCCATACACAAGCGGTAGAACTGCAAAGAGGCTAGCGCACAGTGCCCGCTCAGAGGCTGGCGAGCTAAGAGAGCAGAGGGCAGAACCCCCAAGTGTGTAGGGCTGAAACGATTAGTCGAGGTGACTTTGTGCAGAGAGTACAGACCTATAAATACCTGGCAGTGCAGCTGGATGATAAATTGGACTGGACTGCCAATACTGATGTTCTGTGCAAGACATGACAGAGCAAACTATACTTCCTTAGAAGGCTGGCGTTCTTCAACATCTGCAATAAGATGCTGCAGATGTTTTATTAGACGGTTGTGGAGAGCGCCCTCTTCTATGCAGTGGTGTTCTGGGGAGGCAACATAAAGAGGGACGCCTCACGCCTCGACAAACTGGTGAGGAACACAGGCTCTATTGTAGGCACAGAGCTGGACAGATTGACATTTATGGCTCAGCGACGGGAGCTGAGCAGGCTCCTGTCAATCATGGAGAATCCACTGCATCCATTGACAGACTGAGGAGATCGGTCAGCGTAAGCAAGAACACTCAATAAAATTGAATAAAAAAAAATCAAGTGACAATGAGATGCAAATAAGGCAGATTCACCAGCATTTGTGTATCAGCTTTTATCCATCCAGATCAGAGAATTTCCAGTTCGATTGTCGCAAAACACCACTCACATCTACAGTTATTCTCAGTTTCAGATAAAAAGTAACAGCATCAGATCCCTGGGGGGTGGCAGCATGTATTGTGATCGTGACTGAGAGAATAAAAGTGAAAGACTATACATTTACAGTGGCTGTTAGAGATGCAAATCAAATGTGTGTTTATTGTATAATATTAACAATAAGCACAACTCACTGCTCAAAATGGTAAAACCGAGGGGACTCTTGATTATAAGTCAGCAATTCCTACCGCAGCACCACGGAAGCTATTTTATCATCCTTGAACCTTTTGTGAAAGTGTTTATTTGATCTTTGTACATTATATAGTTTATGTCTACATTTTGTCATTTATTACTAAAATATGAAAAACATTTCAGTTTTAACAATGTATTTTTTGGTTAAGTTAAATGCACTTTTTTTGTTCAAAGACTACATGCACTTTAGTTTGTATTGTTTAATTTATTTGTTTTTTATTGTGATGGCCACACTAATATAAAAAACATCCGATTATTTTCAAATTCATATGTTATTTTAATTTGATTATTATAAATTTTAATTGTGTTAATGCAGAGACATCAGGGTGACATTCACAGGTTGACAGATGTGAGCAGATGAGGTAAGACATGCACTGGAGCCCAGAACAGGATGTGCAACCACAGGTCGCAGGCATCAAAATAGTCAGCCAACAGAATACAATAAATAAATAAAATAAAATAAATAAAATTAAATCTATCAATTTTGAGCTATGATAATTTGACATTAAGTTTTGAATTCTGTATAAAAGTCTACATTTTCCTCATTAATTACACAAAAATATTTACCCAGTTTGTTAGATTTTCACATATTTACTCAGCAGAAGTGCAGCTTGTTTTAAGCAATGTTACAGAAGACTTCTTCTTATAAAAATAAAAAAACCTGTAAATTTTTCCACCTCCTTTATAAATCCACAGATACAAAAACTAATTTAAACACTTCTTTAATTAATTTTCAAATACACATTCAAACCTGATCCAATGTTTCTTTTGCAGAAATATCTAAGTTTTAAGTATCAAATTAAACTGAAATTAGACCTTCAATTACGCAATTATAAAAATCAAATATGAGGAACTTATCTGTTCTGCTTACATTACTTTCTCTATAAAGACTTTGTGCTCCTCTGGTACAATAACTGGTCCCTTGCTTGAATTAGGGGAGATAAAGGATGGTGTTCCAACACCATTCGATTGAGACCGCCTTTCTTCATATTGTTCTCGCACTAGCCTCTCTTCTTCCTGGTTTAAGTAGGGGATTCCTACAAATAAATAAGATTTTGGAAAAAGAAAAATAACTGTGTGTATATTCTGAATGCACTTTTAACACAATGCTAAAGCATCAGCATTTTGGCAACATACCAATACAGAACACTTTGTTGAAGTCAAATCCTTGGCTTGCCAAAAAATCTATGCTTGAACTCTAAAGTGTAGAACAAATCAAAATGAGAAATCCACAATACTTAACACACTTTGTAAATTAAGCAGAAGGAGTTCTAATAAATTGTAAATATAGTTTTTAAACAAGCTTTTTTTTTTTTTATATAAAGAGACTCCTTGAAAAAAAAAAAAATTCAATTATATAAATTACATACCTGACAAACAAATTTTACATCTGGAGAATTTTTATTAAATGGCTTTGGGAAAACATAAAAATTAAATGATTTCATAATATATCTGTAAAAAAGAGAGAACCCCTTTTAAATTATGGAAGGAGCAAAAGTTTAAAAAGAAAAATATTACTGGCTATTCTTTTAAAGAAAAGATGACTCACTTGACTTCTGTGTGGTCATATTTAAATGTACAAAGACCAAACTGAAAAAGTAGAAAGTCCATGGAATGCTTAAAACAAAAAGAGAAAGAAAACTTCAAAAAAATGGAAAAAATTAGGTGGGCAAAGATGTAGGAACATCTCACAATGAAGGTTTCAAAATAATTAACATATTTAGGCCTATAGTATGTCAATGTCACAACAAGTTATAAAAAAAAGTTAAATATACAGTACACACACACACACACACACACACACACACACACACACCCCCCACTTCATCTAGACCTCTTAGAATGAAATGTAAATGAATAGTTCAATAAACGTAGGACAGGAACAACCTTACATGCAGTTGTATTCTTCAGAGATAATTCATCCATCTAGCTTTTAATGAGAACAATATTTGAATTACCTTTCTTAGCTTATGATACCGTTCTTCTGGTGTGTCCAGGCCATTTGTTAATGTGCTAACTGAAGGACCATCACTAATGCCTTAAAGTTAAAAGCAAAAATAAATAAATAAATTTGCAAAATGTATGCACACAAACATAAATATCCATGCAAGTGTGCCCTGTAAATGGGCTTTCATCCCACATACAGCAGGTTCTGCCTTACAACCCAAGTGACTAGAACAGGCTTCACCTCCTTTTCTCCTACAGTTGGCTTTAATGAATTCAGCAATTAGATATTTGGATACAAATGTACAAGGTTTATGATTAGTTATAGCATAAAAATAGACACATATTAAGTTGTTATTAAAGTAAGGTCACACAGTATTTTTTCACATTTGCACTAAATCATTTAAGTAAATTTTCCTCCAATTAAGCAACAACATGGAATGACAAAGTGAAAACGTTTTAAAATAATTTGCAAATTAATGAAAAATAAAAAACAAAAATATTACATTTACACAAGTACTCAGACCCATTCCTATGACACTTGAAATCTGACTCAGGTGCCCCTTTCTATTAAATCATCACTGAGAGAGTTCAACACCTTGTTCGGAGATAATCTGTGGTCAATTCAATTGATTGGATCAGAACAGGAAATACACACACCTGTATATAGAAGGCCCCACAATTAACGTATATTGGAGCAAAAACTAAGCAAGGAGGTCAAAAGCATTGCCTGCAGAGCTTAGAAACAGGATTGTGCTGATGCAGAAAATACCAATCTGAGGAAGGCTACAAAAGAAATGGCAGCACTGAAAATTCCCAAGAACACCACTGCCTTCATAATTCCTAAAGAGAACAACCAAAACTCTGACTACCTGGCCAAATTAAGCAATTGTGGGACAAGGGCCATTGTAAGTTAGGTAACCAAGACCCCAATGGTCACTCTGGCTCAGGTCCAGAGAACCTGTGTGAAAATGGGAAGAACTTCACAGATGTTGGTGTGATGAAGAATTTACAGAAGCCTCTCCTTAGTAAATGGTACATGGAAGCCGGATTGGATAGAGGCACTTAAAGGACTCCCAGACAGTGAGAAACAAGATTTTCTGGCCTGATAAAAGAACAATTAGCATCATATCTGGGGAAAACTAAGCACCACTCATCATCTGTGCAACATCATTTCAGCAGTTAAGCAGGGTGATGGCAGCATCATGTTGTAGATTTAGTTTCAGCAGCAGGAACTGGGAGGCTAGACAGAGATGAGAAAAACATGAATGGAGGAACGTACACAGATATTTTTAATTAAAACCTGCTGTAGAGCACTCTGGACCCCAGGCTGGGCCAAAGGGTCATCTTCCAACAGGACAATGACCCTAATCACAAAGCATAGACAACATAGGAGTGGCTTAGGGACAACTCTAAAAATGTCAGTGAGTTGCCCGGTCTGAGACTGGACTTGAAACGAATCAAACACTCATGGAAAGCAGTGAAAGTAGCTGTACACCCAAGGCCTCCTTTCAACCTGACCATGTTTGACAGGATCTGCAGAAAAGACAGCAGAAAATTCCCCTGTCCAGGTGTATAAAGCTTGTTATGTCAAACCCAAGAAGTCTCCTGGCTGTAACTGTTGCAAAAGGTGCTTCAAGTACATACTGAGTAAAGGGCATAAATATTTGTGTTAATGGGATATTTGAGTTTTTATATTTAATAAAACTGCAAAAATTCTAAAATTATGTTTTTGCTTTCATTCAGGGATATTCATTGTTGTTTAATGTGGGGAAAATGAATTTGAATGATTTTAGTATGAGGCTGAAATATTGCAAAACGTGGGTAGGGGAGTCAGAGCACTTCTGAATGACTGTCTGTTCCTTTTTCACCTCTTATAACCCAAACGTGCTTGTCTTAGGTTACTGCCATTTCTAAACTGCTCTCGTGCAACTGGGCTCCATGATGGGCTGGTTCTTTCACTTTTACGAAATGCTGATCCTCATATGGGCTTATAAATGTTGTGTTATGAGTTTTGTCTCTAAGGTCTATGGTTTTAGGAGATGGTGTTGACTATGAAATGAAAACGACTATGAAAGTAACCTATGTATTTTATTTCTCTGTCCAATATGAACTGTAGTTCAGTACAAGCATCATGTATAAGTTACCATTCAAAAAAATCCTACTTTTAGTATACTGTACATGCATACCTTGAAATCATGCAAGTAATATAAATCACTTGATAGTTAAATTCTGCCACGCAAAATATACAACGATTGTAAGTAAATAAACAGAATGTCAGATCACTGCTTAGTGAGCACCTGTCAGTCATGCAACTGCTGACAAAATGCAACAGCAGGATATACAACCACACAGACAAACGCCTTGTCCATGACTGTTCCCTACCTTGCCCCCGTGCTGCCGGGATTGGCTAGAACGCCCATAAATCTGAACTGGATAAAATGACATTTGGAATGTTATGTTGTGTATCTTTGCTTTGAATAGATATGTACAGCTCAATTATGTGCCTCGTTTAAAAGATACGTACTGCAGTATTATTATAAGAAAATGATAAAAACATAGTACTTAATATAATGATTCTTCTTCCCGTGCTCATGTTAAACAATCAGGAACTAGTGCTGCAATACTAAAGCATAACATTACCTGAAAATTCACCGTCTATTGCTAGAAAATCAGCTTCTTCAATTGCGCTGTAAATCGTGTCTAAACTCTCTTTAAAATCTGCAATGAAACAAACGAAAATGAAAACCCTTTGGCACGCTTCCCGACTTCTTGCGCACCACCACTGTCAGCCCTTTCACTAAATAGCAAAGCACCCCAACCTCCATACAATCACTTACTTTTCCTTGTTACCTCCATCCCTGCAAAAACACAAACAACTGGCTCGCTCGCTCACTCACTCGCTTACTTCTCAGCTCCGCCCTTTAACCCCTTTTGAAAAGCACTTCCGGATGAGAATAAACACGCGAGATGTAACGTGACTAAATCGTCAGCCTGTAGTCACGCCCATTTCATCTCAGGTTGCAATTTCTTGGACATTTCGAACTCTTGGGATGCGAGCTGAAGGAAGTTTATTACTTGATAAATAATAATAATAACACAGAGCATTTTGCAAGTAATAGAGTTTATATGATACTGTTGTTAATAAACTATTTAGGGTAGTATAACTCTAATAATTAAAGCAACATGAAAGTGGGTGTGCAAGTTGTATTACTTCACATTTGCATTATCCTATAAATGAGCCTGCGTTTTCGTCATAGCTCGTAAGAACAATTAACAGATTAGCAAAATTAAATTAATAAAAAATTGTGAATAGCAGTTTTATTTTAATTCATTTCAGTACAAAATTGTAAATAAATGTAATTAAAATTTAACAAATAACACAATGTATTCATGTATACAATATTGTTTTAAGTCAATTTGACATGATAATATTTAGTCAAACATTTTTAAACATGCTGTATATGTAAAGAAAACAACAATACACATTCAATGACTTAACCTCTCTACATTTTGTCACTTCTTACTTTTTAGATCCATACAATCATTTGGTGGCCTGTCATTTTCACACTTTTTCTATTGTGTCTCTAAGAGCCATCCAGCAGTAGTCCACCATCATACTGGCATCCCAATATCCTTGATATCTTGATGAAATCTTTCACCTTGCTCCTCACTCACTGCTGTAAGATTTTCAGGATATAATTTCAAATGCAATCCCACCCCAATTCCATGCATTTTTCAAAATTTCTTAATAATTTAGATCTTTTGTTGTTAAATGGAAATTTAGAAATTACTTCTTTGAATTATACTCTAGACACTTGTTCCTGATTTTTCATTTCACCATTAAATTCTGCATCAGAAATCAGCTTTCTAAAATGTGGTCATTCAATTTGGCCTTACACAAACCCGGATATTTTTGGCACAAATACATAAAACAGAATCTGTCTTTTGATAAGGCTTTGACAGACTACTTTATTAAACCAAGCTTAATATGAAGCAGTGGTAGCAGCACTTTATTTGGACCCACCAAGCTACTGTACATCTGATGATGTTTTTGGCACCAACCATAACTTTTTTCTAGTTGGTTGTTCCTTCTGAACTGAATGAAAATTCTTGGCACTGCTGCTCTACTTACAGAGAATACCTGGGAATTTTGTATGCCCTGACTGGTGACTACTCCTCACCATGCACTGCTCCTCGGATCCAGCTTCATTCTGACCATGTTATCAAATAAAGTAAAACTGGTCTGCTTTAAAAAATTAGTTTAGTACTAGAACCGACATAATTTAAACAAATATCATTAAAATAAAATAATATTTAATTAATTATAGTGCAAAATTCTAAAAAATAATTGACAGCTAAAAAATGTGTTCTGTTAAAAAAATATTACATGATGGAGAAGAACCAATTCTTGAGGCTGGTCCTCCAATTAGCTGTGATCCACCCAATCTCACTAAGATTGCCAATTGGTACAGGTCTTCTTCTCCTTCCTTAGTGTCCAACCTCTCATACAACTCATCATATGCCTTTTATTTAGCCTTCGCCACCTCTCTCTTCACCTTGCGCCTTATCTCCTTGTAATCTTGTCTACTTTCTGAATCTCTCTGACTATCCCACTTCTTCTTTGCCATCCTCTTCCTCTGTATACTCTCCTGTATTTCCTCATTCCACCACCAGGTTTCCTTTTCCTCCTTCCTCTTTCCAGATGTCCTGCCAAGCACCTTTCTTGATGTCACTCTTACTACATCTGCTGCAGCTTCCCAGCTGTTTGGTAGCTCTTCACTGCCACCCAGTGCCTGTCTCACCTCCTCCCTAAACTCAACCTTGCAGTCTTCCTTTTCAACTTCCACCATTTGATCCTTGGCTCTGCCCTCACTCTCTTCCTCTTCTTGGTCTCCAACATCATCCTACAGACCACCATCCTATGCTGCTTAACTACACTTTCCCCTGCCACCACATTGCAGTCTTCAACCTCCTTCAGATCAACTCTTCTGCATAGGATGTAATCTACCTGTGTGCATCTTCCTTCATTCTTGTATGTAACCCTATGCCCCTCCCTCTTCTTAAAATACGTATTCATCACTGCCATGTCCATCCTTTTGGCAAAATCCACTATCCTCTGACCTTCTTCATTCCTCTCCTTGACACCATACCTACCCATCACCTCCTCGTCTCCACTGTTCCACTGTTCCCTTCACCAACATGCCCATTGAAATCCGCTCCAATCACCACTTTTTGTCCCTTGGGTACAGTGTTCATCACTTCATCCGACTCACTCCAAAAATCTTCTTTCTCACCCATTGCACACCCAATTTGCGATGTATATGCACTAACAAAATTCATCATCACACCTCCAATTTCCAGCTTTATAATGATTACTCTGTCTGACACTCTTTTCACCTCCAAAACACTCTTGACATACTGTTCCTTCAGAATAACCCCTATCCCATTTCTCCTCCCATCCACACCATGATAGAACAATTTGAATCCACCTCCAATCCACTTGGCCTTACTCCCCTTCCATTTAGTCTCTTGAATGCACAATGTATCAACCTTCCTTCTTTCCATCATATCTGCTAACTCTCTCCCCTTACCAGTCATACTGCCAACATTCAAAGTTCCTACCCTCAGTTCCACTGTCTTTACTTTCCTCCTCTCCTCCTGCCTCCGGACACATCTCCCCCCTCTTCTTCTCCTTGTTCTTCTTCGGCCAACAGTAGCCCAATTTCTGCCAGCACCCTGTTGGCTAACAGTACTGGTGATGGTCGTTGTTAACCCGGGGCTCGAACGATCCAGTATGGAAATTTGTATTGTCGTCCGCATAATGATTTGGCAAAAGTTTGCACTGGATGCCCTTCCTGATGTAACTCTCCCTATTTATCTGGGCTTGGGACTGGCACGAAGAAACACACTGGCTTGTGCATCTCCTGTGGCTGGGTTACTAGTTTTTCATGTAACTAATTTAGGTAAAAGCATACTAAAAACTTCTAGAAGTAATTAGTAAAGAATTTGTTTTCAAATGTTTTAAATATTTTAGAATTTCTGTTTAATTTTAAATCTGTTTTGTCTCTTTTTTTATTTATTTTTTATTCTCTTATTGGATGTAAACGAGAAGGCAAATTTCACATTTTCTTGTGTAAACATGACAAAATAAAAACCTTGAATCTTGAAAACATAAATTTGTGTACTAATTGGACTGAAGAATAACAAGTTCATAGAGTCAGTATTGTTAAGTGTACAGAGCACAGTGAAATTCTTTCTTGCATATGCTAATGAACTCTCTGGCGGGATGATCAGCAAGTACTTCCAAAAATTCTGTCTTCATTACCTTAACACTTCTGTCGTCTGTGCTAATTTCCTGAAAAATCTCAGAACAGTATTTTACTACATGCATGTGCTTATTTGCACACAAAATTTCCACCAACATCATAAAGATGAGAATTTTAGGTTAGTCTCAGTTTAGTTAGTTTTAGTTGTACAGTATTATACTAGTAAACATTACGGCTTCAGGCATCCAGTTAAAACCATACATTTAGTGTTTGCTGATTCAATTTAAGCAATGGTTTATTACTTTTGCCATTACAGGGACTGTATTCTAACTATAAATCTGTCTATTTTGATTGAAATGTTGAACAACAAAAAAACAGGTTTTGAAAACAATTTCAAAAAATAAAGAAATAAAGATTTGTCTTTTTATAGAATGCCTCTATCATTCCTGATAAGAGGGCTGCAAGGTGAGGAGTTGTGTTTGAAAATAATGGACCAGTCTAAAAGCACATGACTATGAACTCTGGATAATTTGATGTAAACCTTCACAATGTTATAATCACATAAGAATTAAAATCTTAAAACTCATTTAAGTTTCTAGGCACTGTGCTGTAACAAAACTTTAAGTGGGACAATAACATCATATGTATTATTAAGACAACCCATCAGAGATTGTTCTTTGTGCGCCAACTGAGGAAATTTAATCTCCCTCAAGCAATATTGTTCCAATTCTACACAGCCATCATCGAGTCTATTCTGACCTCATCTATAACTGTCTGGTTTGGTGCTGCCTCTGTTCAGGCTAAGGTCAATCTGCAACACATCATCAAAGTCTGTGAAAAGATCATAGGTTGTAACTTACCACACATTTAAATGTTACTTGAGTCCAGGGTAAGGAACCCTCCGGCAAACGTCTGTGCTGTGAAAGTTAAAACAACCTGTCACCAAAACAATTTTTTCTCCACGTGCAGTTATTCTGACTTATCAGGTCTGAGCTTCTACTCAATATCTATGTATACCTGCACACTGGACTACCTGGGCATTTTAATCCTTTATGTTTTTGAATTGCCTTTGTATGATGCATAATATTTTATCACTTTATATTTTATCTTCTTACATTTATCTTTTGCATTCTGCATTGCCCTTGTATGTTCCACCAATAATATCAAGACAAATTGGGTATGCTGACCTCACTTTTATATTGAGGTAAATTGACATAAATATGTTTTAACGTGTCTCTGGTATCGTCTTCTGGTTTGTTTTCAGAATAAACACATCAAAACAATTGTGGTGGGACATAGTCCAAACTCCAGATATCGTGTTGATATATTATATTGATATTCATAAGTGTCAAAACATCAATGATGTGTATTTAACAAACTTGATGTGCTAGCTTAATTCCGATATTATATATGAAATCAGTGTAAAAAAGTTAATAAAGAGATGCTGTGAAGTTCCCAGAAGCAAACAAAAAATATTTTTTGTAGACCAGTGAACCAGTTCGTATCATGTCTAATTAAGGCTAATTGGGGGGAGTTGACCATTACAACACTGAAGAAATGGCTGTTGAAAATGTAGGTTTGCAGTCATATGTGAATAATAAACTAAAAATGAGTCATTTTAAGCACTGATAGCCATGAGCAACTCTATTAATGTCTAGGCTGTATTTTAGTTTAGAGGTATCTTGATAAAAAAAACAACAACAAATCATGAATTTATTTCAAAAGCATGACAATTTCTCTGTTTATCCAAACTTTTCACGGATACTGTAAATATATATAGTATTAATAAATCAAATTTTAATTCAATCCTGGTTTAAAGCAATAATAGGTTGTTGTGCATATCTCACATATTCTAGTTCTTCAGTCATTTGTGTATCAGTTATACTAATTAATGTTAAAAATGGAAACTTCAAGGCTATAGGTTATTTTGCGTGTGATCCGTGGCTTTTAATTTTTTTTGAAAAAATCTGAATTCTCTTTAAACTGTCTTTGGATGCTTTATTTTTAATAGTTATTTTGCTTTGTAAATTGTCTCATGCCCCTATGTAGTCTATTCGTTTTTTTATTGTGTTCTGTATAGTCATTAACTGCGCTCACTTTACCAAGATATTTTACTTTACAATTGTTACCGTAGTGTTTTGCATCGGAAAATGTGTTTTGTTGCCTAATACCTTAATGAGTTCATAATTGAGTGATGTTTATTAAAATCGTATTCATATCTTTTCCAAACTCATTTCAAAACCGTCGAGAATATTACGGATGCAATGTTAAAATACTGTAAATCCCTTATCCTAAAAAAATACGTGTCAACAGCTAAAACTACATTTCCCATCTTGCTAAGTACACATTTCTGCTGCGCTGAGCAGTCCGCAGGTTTTGATTGGCTTATGCCGAGGCGATTTGTCGAACCATAGATAACAACCGCAAGCGTCATTATATTCCCCGCATCAGGTTAACAGTCAGTTTAATGACTTTATAGTCCTCCAACAAAAGTGACGACATATTTTCTACCCAATCAGGAGTCTAGAGGGTGGGCATTCTTTTTAGCGAAGGTAGCGTACAAGGAAATAATACTTTACAACCATGTTAAAGGCCTAATTGAGTAACGAATAAGGATTTGACAACTTCTAATGTAAAAGCCCTTTTAATATAACGTTATACTGTACAGCATAAAAAAGGATTCAAAGTAAGTATGTAGTCTCGATAATAACTATTAGCATCTACTATTACTCGAGTTAGCCACAGTCCAGCTGTGCATCAAATCTCGGGCCGTCCAAATGTTTTTATATGTCTTTAATTACACGTTTTGCTTGTTTTATTAAAAGAGCACACTGTTTTAAAGTTTTAGTTGGATCTTATAAATAATTTTAAAGAAAAAACAGGCTGCAGATTAATACAATGCTTTTGTTTAAACAATTTACGGTATGTTTTTAATGCGAGGTATAAATAAATATCTGAGAAAGGATCTTCGACTCTCCAAAGTAATTTAAGATTAACCTGCTTGCTGATTTGTTCCTGCCCGTTCAGAATCGAAAAGACAAAGATATGACGAAAATGAAATGCATATGACCCTAGTCCGCAAGTGGCTTATTATATCATCCCATTTGTTGATATTATTTGATTTAACAATTGAAGCTCTGTATTGTTAAACCATTATTTAGTTTATGTAAATACACTTGTGTGGGCGGTAGGTACAAGAGGTTAACTATCCTCCGGCCGTTTATTTTTCAATCTGAACCAGTTGTTTTTAAAAAATGGCACATCTGCAATATCTATACTCCCTTTATTACATGATATTATGTTAATTTGGGCATCGCCTTATCTTAGGCGACTTACAACATTTGAGATAAGGTGGGATATATTTTATTCGCCCAACCCCCGCCATTGGAACACAGGCAGGTGAAGTGATTAGGTCATGGTTACATGTTCTCAGTAGCAGGATTTGAATTCACAACTTCAGGGTTTTAGGTTCAAAGCCTTAACCTAAAGCCATGCCACATTGCCTGCTATTTATTTATTTATTTATTTATTTTGTGTTTGTGTATATATAGCAAAGCTTTATGCATTTACAAAAGAAATAAGAGTTCAGTAGTTCTTCATAGTGTCTAATCAATCTGATATAACTCCAACCTACATTGCACGTGTATGTTTTCAATTCAGGAGTATGCAAAGATGGATCAAAAAAGGAACTGAATAAAGGAAAGTAAAAATGAATAAAAAAGTGGCCTTTAACACTTTAATGGCTGATGACTTTCTTTATAATCACAGAGCTCTTGAATTGTCTTTAAGGCCCACTGATGTAAAGCATATCTGTTACATTTTTGTGTTTACTTTTAACAGAATTAAAATGTTTAAACTGCAAATGAGGAGGTTGGCTAATATGTCTGTCTTACATGGTTTGCTTGATGGTTATTTTTAAAATACTGCATTTACTCTTTTTGGAACAGCAAGAATATGGTGTTTTGCTGTCTACCATATAATTTCCTAATTTATATTTCACTTTCCTTTTAGGTGAATCCTACATTTCAAGGATGGTACCATTTCACAAGATATGTTATTATTCTGATTAAGTTGTTCAAAGGCATTCAAATGAAGGGTAATGATAATTTTGAAGAACCCGAATTACAATTTGAAGGTAAAACTGATTGCTTCCAAAGACCTCCTGGGAGCCCCAATAAACAAACTGACAGCCGTCATAAACTATTCAACAACTTGATTTCTGAACTTGAATTCTCCTGCCATTGCTGTTACGACATTCTGATTAATCCAACAACTTTAAACTGTGGACATAGTTTCTGTAGGCACTGCCTTGCCTTGTGGTGGGATTCCTCCAAGAAGACAGAATGTCCAGAATGCAGAGAAAAATGGGAAGGTTTTCCCAAAGTCAACATTTTGCTGAGGTAAGATAAATACTATTTCATACAAGCACATAAACGTGTTTTTCAACTAACCCACTTAATTTAGTTCATGGCCTTGGAACTACAATTATTCATACCAGCTTAAGGCACCAGACAGTGCCCAACCCTGGGGACAGGGGCTATGGAATTGAAAGGCAGCACCATTAACCACTATGTCACCTGTGCTCTTTAATGCTTTCAAAATGAAAATGAAATTGTGGAGGCTTTAAATAAAAATGTGAGTAAAATTTTAGACACTATAGGAGAATCTTAAGCACCATGAAAAAAATAACAAAAGGTATTTGTTTTTTTCTTACAAAACTTCAATAAAGACTTGGTAGTAGTAGTAGTAGTATCCCTTTGTGTGGTTTAGCGGAGCGGTTCCTTTTCTCAAGAGCCCATGTAATGTGTTCCCTTTTAGTCCGTAGGCACCTGGGCCACCTGGCCAGGGATCTATGCGAGACCCCTGGGTTAAAGTGCGCCCTGGGTTCCCCTTACCCACATCAACTGACCCCAACTGGGCAACTCGGGAACGGTACTCTCCCACCTGATCACTTAAGGGTTGAAGGTCTTGATAGTATGCCAAGGCTTATTTCTGGTTCAGCTCCTGATTCCACAAGGAGACCAATATCCCGCCAACTACGCCAATGTGAAATAAACAGCCTTGACACATGAAAAAAAGGTTTGGGGCAACCACCCATATACTTAACTAGCAGAATACCAGCCAGGCGAGAAGTAGTGTGTTAAAGAAGTTATGAAAAGAAAAGCAAACATTTTAAAAATAACGTAAGATGATTGTTAATGTAATTGTTTTGTCATTGATATGAGTGTTGTTGTCATATCTATCTATTTATATTGTATATATATATAGCAAAATACCTGCATTGGCAGCGGAGAAGTAAAAAGAAAAGGAAACATTTTAATAATAACGTAACATGATTGACAATGTAATTGTTTTGTCATTGTCATGAGTGTTGCTGGCATATATATATATATATATATATATATATATATATACACACACAGACACATATATAAACATATATATACATATAAACATATATATAAATATATATATATATACACATCTATACACATATATATACAGTTATATATATATATATATATATATATGCATATACACACATACATATATACACATACTGTATATATACACACACATATATACATACTGTATATACAACATATACATATCTACATATATACTGTATATACACATATATATACAAATCTACATATATATATATATTAGGTGGGACTCGATTAAAAAATTAATCCAATTAATTAGAGGCTGTGTAAGAATTAATCTTGATTAATCGTATGTAATCGCACGTAAATTTGCCCCAAATCGCAAATGTTTTTTTTTTAATTTAAAACGGTTTTAGTGGGCTTACAGAATCAAATAATAGACATGGACATGAATATTGTAAACTGAAGCTGTTTTAATTTCTGAAAAAAGCTTTTAAACTGCATTTGAATTCAAAACAGAAACAAAAATATCATCCCTGGTTAAAATTGGGCAGACTTAAAAATAAAGTGGTAGTTTAAGTACATTTTCAGAATAGTATTGTCTTTAAATAATAATAACCAAAATTTCAACATAAAGTGCAGTTTTCTTCTTAAAAAAATAAGTCAGAAACATAAAAGGTAATTTGACCAGCTTACTCTTTAAACTCTGAGTAACATTAGCCAAAATTATTTTGTACATTAGGCTAAAACAGTGTGATCATTGAACATTTTGTAATTAGATGTATTTAGAATTACTAACGGTCACGGAAGTCCAATGATCCCCAGTAAGAGCCACAAAGTCCGCTTTCTGTAATGCATCTAATTTTGCTTGCTTTTCAGTGTGCACAAAACCATGCTTTTATCAAGGCTTATCGGGTAGTCGAAATGATCAGTCGTAGGAGCGCTTTATTCCGACTCTAACATTTTTGTAGCTGTGATGTGTGCATCAGTGTAATGGATGTACCAGGAAATCATGCATTGACAAAAGTTCCGCTTGCTTGGAATTGAAAGTGTGATTAAATGCGTTATTTTTAACGCTGTTATGGAGTACATGCATCAAGCTTCTCAGCTGTGCTTGTGCTAAGAAAGGGAAAATTTTAAAAATAACGTAACATGATTCTGCGTTAACCTAATATTTTTCATACGTCCCAAACCAAGGAGATCGAAGGTAAAATGAATCGGTAGCGCATACATAGTCAGTACACCCTCTCGAATCGAACCTCGAATGTCGGCGTTAGAGGCTTAAGACTCTACAATTAGCCACAGCGTGTGGCTTGTCTATGCTAAAGTATGTATTGTAGATCGGGTATATATATACATTTATATATATATATACCCGTGTACCAGTGGAGAAGTAGAAGTTATGAAAAGAAAAGGGAACATTTTAAAATAACGTAACATGATTGTCAATATACAGTAATTGTTTTGTGAGTGTTATTGAATGTTGCTGTCATCAAGGATTTGATTATCATTATTTCTTTCAATCAGGCTCGTATTTGTAGGATGTGTTCAAGTTACATTCCGTGTTTGTCAATCGTTGTAAAGATAAGAGGTTTCATTCATCGATTAGTTCCTTACTGCATCAATAAACAGCTCGTCTTCCTTTTATCTGTGATGTGACAAACTGCATGCACGGGTTTTTTTACACTGTCTTCCTTTAGCAGGACATTCACTTTTTCCACCGTGTGCTTTGTTTCGCAGTAGCTGCACTTATGAATATGATTGTATGTATAAGACGCTTCATATTTTTTGCTGCCTTCTCAATTGTGTAATTCGGTTTTGTTCAGCACTCTTTGGAACTGTTGCTTTTGTCTGTGCACTGCGCCAGTTCACGTGAGCCGCTTGGTGTTCTTGCATCGAAGGTTCCCAGCTGTACTGGTGCCATCTCGTGTAATGTCAGCTAAGACCCGCACTTAAAAGTTTCTCTCGCAGTTTCAATGAGTTTGTGCCAAACACCACCCTGACCATCTCATCTTCCTCTGCATAAGCACAGTCCTTCACCCGTGAACATTTACCGGCAGTGTTTGTATTGGATTGCCGCTGATGGACGGCCTTATATGGGCAGGCACTAAATTACAAACGCTAGTGGCAGCCTGTCTATGAACTTAATTTAATATAAACTTACGGTTCACGCCGTGCTTTGTTTCCGCAGTAGCTGTACTTATGAATATGCTTGTATGCATCATTTGCTTCATAATGTTTTTCTGCCTTCTCAATTGTGAAATGGCGTTTTGTGCTTGGAGTTCTTCCTTGTTCTCTACGCATACTTACGTAGGAGGCGTGATGATGTCACACAAACTCCGCCCCACGCCATCTCCAACTCAAGACTCCATTACATTATATGGGGAAAAATAGCTTCCAGTTATGACCCTTATGCGTAGAATTTCGAAATGAAACCTGCCCAACTTTTGTAAGTAAGCTGTAAGGAATAAGCCTGCCAAATTTCAGCCTTCTACCTACACGGAAGTTGGAGAATTAGTGATGAGTCAGTGAGTGAGTGAGGGCTTTGCCTTTTATTAGTATAGATTCCTGGCTGCAAAAGGCAAAGATGGAGCAGAGTTGTGTACAGAATTGAGTCCAAGACAGAACTGAATACAACTTGAGATTGATCAGCTTTTAAAGCGGATCAGTAGAAGTAACGTCATCGGAAACCGGAAGCGACATCGTCGGAGTCCGTCAGAATTTCCCATGTGTGGTCTGCAGAGATAAAAGAGAAAGGTTTACTGCACCTTGCCAACCCCTGGCCTGGCATGGAATTACCTTCTTTTGGTCATTCTAGCTGCCTCCAATACGCACATGTGTTACACAGGTTTGTATGTAAAACCACTAATTTCCTATTGTAGTAGATTTATCTTATTATTTTCTTTTAAGTATCATGAGCTTCTCTAATAAAATCTATTTATATATTTATAAAATATGCTTAAAAGAGAGAGTTTTCACAGTATGTTTCTAATATCCAAATAGCCACTAGCCACATTTACATAAAGTCTATAAAATGCTTTGCACTGTACCTAAGTTAATTTCAGGTTAAATAAAAAAATAAAAATATTTTTATTTGCACAATAAAATATTTTCAGATATACCCAGCATTCCTTTAACCCAGTTAATCACTCAGAATATTTTTCCTCAAACATTTTGCTTTATAAAATAATTCAAGTAGCATTTTTACACTTTTTAGCAGCATTTTCACAGTTCACTCTTTTTCAAATGTTTTCTCATTCTCTTACTGCTGTGGTGTGTGTGAGAATGTGTTCACCTTGTGATGGACTGGTGCCCTGACCAGGGGTTGTCCTTGCCTTGCCCCCATGACCCTGCTCAGGATTAAGTGGGCTTAGAAGATGGTATGGTATGGCATATACTGTTTTTTTTTTTTTTTTGCATTTTTTTAGTGGATAATTATAGGCTCAAAATAATTGCATTTCCCCCAAACATTGTTGCTTATCTTTTTTAGTGCCTCTTTACATCAATATAATTGGTGTGTTTGGTACATAGCTGCCTCAAGCTCCCTTTCAATCCATATTCACTGCCCTAATAATAACATCACAATAATAATTTTTGATTTTTAGAAATGCAGTAGAGAAGCTGTTTCCGAAGGTTGTATCACAAAGAAAAGCCGAGATTCATCTTGATCATAAAATTTCACAAAGTCTTGAGTCCTTCCAGAAGTATGGGGATGAGCAGTTAGCAAGAGGTGTGAACTCTTTCGCTGGGCAACGGCGACAGGGTGGCGCTGGAGGAGGAGGTGGATTTTTTTCGGGTGTCCTGACAGCACTAACTTGTGTTGCAGTAAGTATATCTAAAGTAAAAGTGCTTCACTGTGTTTTGGATGTTCTTATGAAAAAGTGTCTTTAATTATGCTTGTTGAATTGCTGACAGGTGGCTGTCATTAAAGAGTAACATATTAATAATTTGTTTAAACTTAATGAAGTATGACAGTGAAGAGTTCAGGTTTAACTAATACATTTTAGTAGTTTTTCTGTTACAATTTTTTTTCATGGTAGGCAGCATCTTAACTTACAGAGATGCATACATTCAGAGCACAGGCAGTTTGATTTACGTATAAAGCTTTACTAAGTGAGGAAGTGATAAGCATTAATCGTGAAAGGAGGAAACAAATCATATTGTTATTCCACAGGGCCGTCTGTTGACAGAAGGATTTCTGTTTCATTAATGATGATAGATGCTGTCCATCCAGAAACCTGTGCAGACTGTGAAATTAATCAGAATCTAAAACAAAATCTGCAGTGTTTCAGATTTCACATTCAAGTTAACTATGGTTCTATTTCAGGTAATACTACTTGTTTATCACTGGAGTAACAGAGAAGAACAAGATCTTTTAGTTCATAAGCCTATAGAAAAATGGACTGCAGAGGAGGTTCTATTTTGGTTGGAGCAATTGGGACCTTGGGCATCCCTTTACAAGGAGAGATTTCTTGAGCACAAAGTTAATGGAAGGTATTGCGTTCATTTCTTACGTTTCAATTTTGTGACACATGCATTTCTTTTGCCATAGTCTCTAATGTTGATTTGGGTTTGCATTGCTTTAGACCAGTGAAAGGCCTTGTATGAGTCTTCTCTGACATTCCCCAAATTAAGTAGCTTGCCTCCATGCATAAAAAAATGATTACCTCCTGTAAAGGAAGCAAAATACTGTATGATGTATGAATGAGTCTTTAAGATTCTTAACTCTCTTTGCAAAATTCAATTGTGGATGCAAAGGGTGACATAACAAAAGTAAAAACGATTTGCTTTAGGAGGCTGAATGATACATAGAAAGTAAGGTCAGTGCCGGTTCTTGCTTTAAACCCACTGTAGCTCTGTCTTCCAATTTTTTAACCTGTTACCTACTACAACATCAAGGGAAGTTTGGATAATTTATGTATTTGGCAGTGAGCTGCGCAGTAGTTGTCCCATCTTATTTTAGGAATAGGTAAAGGTAGAATAATACTTAATTGCACTCTCATGGCACAATATAGCAAGAAGATTATAATAAGGGAATTATACCTTTATAGAGTTTGTCCCTACATATTTGTAATATCATTCTACTGCTTTTCCTTGAAATAAGAATTTTGGTTGTCATATGAGATGTATTAAATTTATCTGTTGTTCCACACTAAAACACAAATGAATGGTCAATCTCCAAGTAAATGTTTTCTTATACAAAAAATAACAAAAAAAGCATATTTCTTTTATGTTAATTCAATGTTGTGTGTATAGCAGACTCCTTATGATGATGGAAGATAATGATCTTTTCATTGAAAATCCCACCCACAAGAAAGCAGTTTTGAGGGAGCTTGATCATGTTAAAAAACTTGGTGCCAAACCACCTCAGAACCTTTGGGAATATAAGGTATGGTTTCTTGTGTAATGTATTGAATAGCAACCACATCTGATTTGAACAATGGTACTTCAGAACATATTTTAATACAATTTAATTATTTGTTAATAATTTGTGTTTTATTTTTAATTAATGCTTATTTTGTTTAATTTTGCTCTGATTCTTAAAGTAAACTTAACATTTTGGATCAACTTTCGTGTGTATTAAATAGGGCTGCAACGATTAGTCGACATAATCGACAAAGTCAACTACAAAAAATCGTTGACACGTCATAAACAGAACCTTCAATAGAGGCTGCAGTCACAAAGAACCACATTGAGCCACATGAACATCTGGGGGCAGTATCATTTGTTATTGTTTGTCAAGACTGCACACAGTCCTACCAACGAAGGAGAACGTCTGAGGAGAACAAGAATGTAGAGGAAAATAAATATGGTTGCAATGGTGAGTTGGATAGAGGAGGGGGAAGGAGATGGAAAAAAATTGATACAGAAACTTTCTAAAGTGTGGGAGCACTTCACCGAAAAAGAAAAAAAAGTTGAATGCAGATTATGCAAAGTGGAGCTTTCATTTCACGGCAGCACAACCAAGATGCATGAGCATCTGAAACGCAAGCATCCTGGAGCTGTGATGCCGCTGTCTCTTGAGAATTTATACTGGTGCTGTTAGTTAGTTAGTTAGGGTCAGATCAGGAGAGGAGGGAGAACGTGAACGAGACTGAGAAAATAAAAGTGAAAAAGCAAATTTTTGCAAGTAACAAATTTTACACCCGATCTGTTCGTTTTCAGATAATATTGCATTAGTGCGATGATGTTTTCTGATTGGTACTATTCAGGTCATACAATTATTTCTTCAAAATGTTACACATACAGTATTTGTCTCTTTCTTTTTTTCCCCAGTGCTGTGCATTGACACCATAAGGCGTGAGCTTATTCAGTGCTAGCAGGAGCACGCAGGTGGCCGGTTGCTTATGCTATAACAAGCTTGACCTGGCGGCGATCAAAGCACATTTACTATGCAAGGCATGTACGGGGTCCACTGAGAAAAGAAAAGCGTTCATGGCTCACTTTGCAGAGGAACATTCTTTCCTCTGCATGTCCTGGAGTCAAGATTGGGGGGGGTCGGGAAACGTGGTCACTGATTACAACTGCAAGAAGGTACGCGAATGAATATGAATAATGTTGCATCCGTGCCACAATGTTTTCCGAAATGTACTGTAAGGTCATAAAATGAATAATTCCAAATATCATATATACCTAAGTCTCTGTTTTTTTTGGCAGTGCGGCTTTGATATCACAGGCCATAAGGTGTATACTAATTCAGCGTAAGCGGGAACACTCAATAAAATTGAATAAAAAAAATCAAGTGATAGTGAGATACGAATAAGGCAGATTGACCAGCGTTTGTGTGTCAGCTTTTATCCATCCAGATCAGAGAATTTCCAGTTCGATTGTCTGAAAACACCACTCACATCTACAGTTATTCCCAGTTTCAGATAAAAAGTAACAGTGTCACATCCCAGGAGGGGAAGGGTGGGGCGTTAGTATGTATCGTGATCATGACTGAGAAAATAAAAGTGATTAAAAAAAAAATGGTAACTTTTACAAGTACTATACATTTACGGTGGCTGTTACAGACGCAAATCAAATGTATGGGATTATCATCCTCTTTAATAAAACCCCTGTGTGCGTCCAGGTGTGTGTGTGTGTGTGTGTCTGTGTCTGTCTTTGTCTTTTGGTGAACTGCGCATGCGCGAGGCTCGGTGCGACACGCACGACCGGCATCGTGGACGCACACACATTGGAAGCTGGGCACACAGTGAATGGCGTAGCCGCGGCCGCGCATAAGCAAATAAAGGACAGCATTGCTGGGGAGAGTGCTGATTGGGTAGTTGCGGCCGCGCACATCACATACTGCCACGTGCATGTTTACTGACTAACTATCTACTAACAACATGCCACCCAAAAAAAAAAACCACGTCAAGTAAGACAAAAGACACTGACACTCAAATCGTATATAAGCAACATCTCCTGGAAGAGCGGTCAGCTCAGCAAGTAAACATCAACAAAAGAAAGGCTGAAAGACAAAGAAAAATACGAGCAAATAGATTGATTGTAAAAAAGAAAATGAGCGTCAGAATATTCCCTGTAATGATTTGGCTCTATCCTCTACTAATTTACCCTTTACCATAAGAAGGCAACAATTTCCGGTTACATTAGCCTTTGCCGTAACAATTAATAAAGCTCAAGGGCAAAACTTAGAAAAAGTTGCCATTTACTTGCCAGAACCAGTATTTCCCACGGTCCGTTATATGTTGCATTATCAAGAGTTAGAAGTTTTACAGATGTTGTTGTCAACGTTGTAGGTGGTCCTGAACAAGAGTGTTTACAAAAAATGTTGTCTATAATGAAATTGTATTGAAAAATTTCCTGAGGTAAAAAAATAAAAACATTTTCCTAAATATCTTCTTCAGATATTGTGTATTACACTAAGGCAATATTAATTATACTTACTGTATTGTCATATACGTTTCTATTTTATTTTTAATATTATTTTACTTTAGGCTTCTTGCAAAACAGAATGAGGTCAAGGTCCCTTACCATTTAATATAGACTGTTCCTAATAATTTTATGCAATACTGTTCTAGCGCCCATTATTGTAACGGGCTTAATGTTTAGTTGTATAATATTAATAATAAGAGCAACTCACTACTCAAAACGGTAAATATAGGAGACAGTCAGGATCAAACCGGGGGACTCTTGATTATAAGTCAGCAATTCCTACTGTTGCACCACAGAAGCTATTGTATCATCCTTGAACCTTTTGTGAAAGTGTGTATTTGATCTTTGCACTTCAGGCTTTACACATTATATCGTTTATGTCTACATTTTGTCATTTATTACTAAAATATGAAAAACGTTTCAGTTTTAACAATGTATTTTTTGTTAAGTTAAATGCACTTTTTTGTTTATAAAGACTACATGCACTTTAGTTTGTATTGTTTAATGTATTTCTTTTTTATTGTGATGGTCACACTAATATAAAAACGTCTGATTATTTTCAAATTCATATGTTATTTTAATTTGATTATTATAAATTTTAATCGTGTTAATGCAGAGACATCAGGGTAACATTCACAGGTTGACAGATGTGAGCAGATGAGGTAAGACATGCACTGGAACCCAGAACAGGATGTGCAACCACAGGTCACAGGCATCAAAATAGTCAGGCATGAAATAATCGTGACTAATCGAAAAATAAATTGAACGATTAGTTAACTACCAAAATAATCATTAGTTGCAGCCCTAGTATTAAATTGACATTGACAAAAAGTTGATATAGGAAAATCCTGGGAGAAGTGGTAGTGTTCTTACTAATATAGCTTTATTATCTACTTAACTTTTAAAACCTAAAATATTGAAATAGTGTGTAAAATTGAAAAACAATAATTTGTTTTGGTTATCTTTTTTCTAATACCTATAGTATATTGTAAATTCTTTCTACATGACTTTTGTGATGTGTGTGTGTATGTGTGTATGTATATATATATATATATATATATATATATTTAGGCTTATAATAAAATAACTTTGTCCCATATGTTATTGTCTTCATGACTTATTTTCTTGACTGTTCATTTCTGATGTTTGCTTTGAGAGATAGAAATACTACACTGAGTATAGAGTCTGTTTTACCAAATTTGAGGTTTATGTAAAATAATGGAATGCTCCTCTTGTATTTTTACTGTATATTCTGATTTTTATTTATTATTTGTTTAAACCTGCTGCTATTTGAAACATCCTTAATTGCATATGTTTTTTCTAGTTGCTTAGACTTGCAGACCTATTGTCCTAAAATAAAATGCAGCAAATAAAAACGAAAAGTTAAAGATAAGGAGCTGTTCACATTTCTCACATTTTCTAAATACAGTGGTGTGAAAAACTATTTGCCCCCTTCCTGATTTCTTATTCTTTTGCATGTTTGTCACACAAAATGTTTCTGATCATCAAACACATTTAACCATTAGTCAAATATAACACAAGTAAACACAAAATGCAGTTTTTAAATGATGGTTTTTATAATTTAGGGAGAAAACAAAATCCAAACCTACATGGCCCTGTGTGAAAAAGTAATTGCCCCCTGAACCTAATAACTGGTTGGGCCACCCTTAGCAGCAATAACTGCAATTAAGCGTTTGCGATAACTTGCAATGAGTCTTTTACAGCTCTGGAGAAATTTTGGCCCACTCATCTTTGCAGAATTGTTGTAATTCAGCTTTATTTGAGGGTTTTCTAGCATGAACCGCCTTTTTAAGGTCATGCCATAGCATCTCAATTGGATTCAGGTCAGGACTTTGACTAGGCCACTCCAAAGTCTTCATTTTGTTTTTCTTCAGCCATTCAGAGTTGGATTTGCTGGTGTGTTTTGGGTCATTGTCCTGTTGCAGCACCCAAGATCGCTTCAGCTTGAGTTGACGAACAGATGGCGGACATTCTCCTTCAGGATTTTTTGGTAGACAGTAGAATTCATGGTTCCATCTATCACAGCAAGCCTTCCAGGTCCTGAAGCAGCAAAACATCCCCAGACCATCACACTACCACCACCATATTTTACTGTTGGTATGATGTTCTTTTTCTGAAATGCTGTGTTCCTTTTACGCCAGATGTAACGGATCATTTGCCTTCCAAAAGTTCAACTTTTGTCTCATCAGTCCACAAGGTATTTTCCCAAAAGTCTTGGCAATCATTGAGATGTTTCTTAGCAAAATTGAGACGAGCCCTAATGTTCTTTTTGCTTAACAGTGGTTTTGCGTCTTGGAAATCTGCCATGCAGGCCGTTTTGCCCAGTCTCTTTCTTATGGTGGAGTCGTGAACACTGACCTTAATTGAGGCAAGTGAGGCCTGCAGTTCTTTAGACATTGTCCTGGGGTCTTTTGTGACCTCTCGGATGAGTCGCCTCTGTGCTCTTGGGGTAATTTTGGTCGGCCGACCACTCCTGGGAAGGTTCACCACTGTTCCATGTTTTTGCCATTTGTGGATAATGGCTCTCACTGTGGTTCGCTGGAGTCCCAAAGCTTTAGAAATGGCTTTATAACATTTACCAGACTGATAGATCTCAATTACTTCTGTTCTTATTTGTTCCTGAATTTCTTTGGATCTTGGCATGATGTCTAGCTTTTGAGGTGCTTTTGGTCTACTTCTCTGTGTCAGGCAGCTCCTATTTAAGGGATTTCTTGATTGAAACAGGTGTGGCAGTAATCAGGCCTGGGGTGGCTACAGAAATTGAACTCAGGTGTGATACACCACAGTTAGGTTATTTTTAACAAGGGGCAATTACTTTTTCACACAGGGCCGTAGGTTTGGATTTTTTCTCCCTAAATAATAAAAACCATCATTTAAAAACTGCATTTTGTGTTTACTTGTGTTATATTTGACTAATGGTTAAATGTGATGATCAGAAACATTTTGTGTGACAAACATGCAAAAGAGTAAGAAATCAGGAAGGGGGCAAATAGTTTTTCACACCACTGTAGTTACTTCTTTCAGTTCCTCTAGAAGTCATAATATTTTTTATTGCTTCTAGTGGCTCATCTAGATCAAGCAAAGCTTTTCTGTTTTGGCAGCACATTGTTTAGTTCTCAGTATTAAAAGCTACAGTTTGATATCGATTACATAGCTGATCTATCTGTGCAAATGGTGGTCTTCAAAGAATCTTGTTTGTAAGCATGTAAAAGCAAAGCTTTCTTATGGTCGGACATTTTGACTGTTTGGCAGTTTTCTTGATTGTTGCCATGCATTTCTATCTTTGGGGTGTTTTTGCAGTCTGTATTCTGAACTTTGCCTTGCATGCCTATGAGCCATTGTGTTTGTCTGCTGTTCGGTCTCTCTATATTCAGGATTACTTCTTGCTTGCCAATTTGGTTCAGCATTTTCTTATTCTTTCTTATTCTATGTCACTCAATTGCCTTTTTTGATTTGTTTAACACTTGGCAGTTGTTACTGTTCTTTTTCAAGTGGTTATCACTTGGTTTTGCAGTCAGTTTGCCATAAGCACATGACCACAGGTCACTTTGCTGCCCTATAATACTTAAACTAGACTATGAATCCAAAGCATGTATGTACTGTACCCTGGGAGATTATCAACAGATGGGATTTTGCTTTTATTACAACAAACTTTTTTGGTCACCAGTCAAATGGCCACCAGATTGCTGTGATCTAAAATTTTTTTTTTTTAAATTGATTTATCCCTTTGGAGCTTGGCTATGTGCTGCAGAGTCTTGTCTGCTTCTTATTTCTTATTCTTCAACACTTAATCGCCTTCTGCAATGTGTCTGTGCTCTTCTTTTCATTTCTGCCATTATGGTGGTTATCACTTAGCTTCTTGATCACTAAACACGTCAGGGCCACCAGGGTGCCCCTACTTAAACTTTTTTTACTTCTTTCAGTACATTGCCCTTCTTGGATTATTTATGCCAAATTTGACATGACAGGTTATTTTGCTGAAGTGACTGCTGCCTAAATGCTTTTGAATTTCCAGAACCTATTTGGTAATATGCTTTTGTTTATAAACCCAAGATCAAGATTCTAGCCCCATTAGCTTGCAAGTAATTGCATGACAGATGGACAGACATTAGCATTTTATATATTTATACATAATGTACCTACTGCACAACTTTTTTGCAGCCTTTTGGTAGAGGACTATTTTTGTTAGTCCACATTCCTATTTCTAACTGGTTATTTTTTGTCTTGGTTTACTAGCACTAACAAACCTGTACATGCAGTTTAAGTATAAGTAACAACTGGGTATAGTGTGGCAAAAAGTAACAGTTGCCTTCACGGTAATGTTCTAAGCAGAATGGAAATTCATAAACTCTGAATGAGACATCAAGGAATTAAACTGTTTGAAGGGAAAAATGCCCATAAAGAAAGACAAAAAGGTTATCCCTTTTCAGTTAACGTAATGGAGATAAAATCAGGAAGCAGTTTTATTGTTTTTGGGGTTCAGCAGCCATCTCCTCTCTCTTGAATCTGGGACACCCTGATTTCTCCTGCAACCTCAGATGCCATAGATGCATATATTTATTCAGCTCTTCAAGAAAAATGTTGAAGATGATCCTGACATGGGGACTTTCACTTTTTAGTGCAGCAAGAATCTCTTTCTGGAGCATTTAACAGTGTAGAGTAGTGAAATCCCGTAAACCATCAACTATTTTTCATTTAATTTGCAACTAATCACTGGTGAAAACAAAACCAAGCACAATTTTCATGTAAAAGCTTTTAATATTGTTATGGGCTCTTAAATTTTCTACTTTTGCATTTCTGACTCATCTTATGGATACCTGATAAAGCATTATTTTTAATTATTGCACTAATCTGTATTTAAGTATGCTACAAATAGTCCTTTATCAGTGGAAGGTAATACATGTAACTGTTTATTGTTTATGTAGTTAATTACATATATTTGTCATTCCGTAGAATAAAATAGTATGCGAACCTTAATCCAGTTAGCATAAGTCCTATTTCTAATTAAATTAAGCTCGCTAAACAATCAACCAGGTTTTGTTTTACTTTACATGTTTGGTTAATATAGCCGGAAATGGTAAGAATCATAAACATACTGGAAATAGTGAAATCATTTACTTTTGGTTGGAATCATGAGTTGGTAAAATATGTTGACATTGTCGTGTACTGTTAATTTGCTGTATTTTGCATTTTAGAAATTTTAAATGTTATGATGAAGGGATGGAAGTAAAATAAGTCGTAAAGTTTTGAAGGACTAGAGAAGCCAAGAATGCTGCATGCATCATCTTTATTTGTTTCAGGCAGTAAATGCTGGAAAGTCGCTGTTCCTACTGTATGCCTTGAAGAGTACACCACGCCTCACGATGCTGTATCTTTACCTGTTTGATTACACCGAAAGTTTCCTTCCTTTCATGCATACAAGTTGTCCTGGGAATGCAGAAGAATTTGAAGATGGTTTTTTGAAAAAACACTTGGTAAGGCAGGAAGAAGGCTAGATTTGATTTTAAAAATGCATATCAAACGCAGCATAGTCTAAATGTTTCACATGGAGTAGAAATTCAGGACATGGTTTTTCTTTTGTTTTGAAACTTTCGTGCATTCAGAAACATTTTAAGTTGTAGGTAGGTATAATGTCAAGAAGTTGTACTCCACATTGTACTTGGAAGTAAATGAGAAGAAGGAAGAATCCTGGAGATAGTAGTGTTGGATCTTATATGATACACCATGCCAATATGAAACAGAATTGAACATCCCTGTCCCTAATGACCAGAAAGCAGGCCATTCTTTATAAATTTCCTTCCAACACATATTTCATTTTATAGAATGACTCCTTGTATTGTACTCCTTGGCATTGTACCCTTCCCAGCTTTCTCTTTAGCAAAATTAAGTTTAGATGATTTAAGTAAACTGCAACCACATATTTTCATAAAATACTCCATTGGATCTCTTTTCTAACCTGATCCTAAATGTTCCTTTTATATATTTTTCAATCAGCTGTTTTTTGTTTTTTTTTAAATAATAGGACCGTTACAACCTGAGGCATTTCATTTAAAGCACTCTTTCATTTTTATATCCAGCTATATTAAATAAATAATCAGTTTCCTTGAGATTTATATTAAAGAAAGCCGTAACACAGTTGTCTTCTGAGCTACAGCAATAAAGTATTTTAGAAGTCATTTAACGCCCTACTCCCATAATAAATTAAATAAGTTACTAAGGTACACTTTTTAAAAATATTAGTCCTTGAACTTGGATTGCTGGTATCTGCACAATTCCACTAATTTGCCAAGACATACCTTTGCCTAAGTTCACAATACTGTAAAAAAAAAAGTATACAGTGTAATAAGTAAAGCATTTTTCCAAACTTAAACCTTAAATTGCAAAATAGAAATGTTCTGGAAATGTACAGTATTTCTGCTGCTGTATTTTTACTGTTATTTTTTTCTTTGGTTTATAGCTGAGAGATCCAGGTTGGAATCAATGGGCACAGTTTTTAGTGAAATATACTTTTCTGCCATACCAACTAATTGCAGCGTTTGCTTGGAATTGGTTAGCGGTTCATTACTGGACTTCTCGATTCATCATTGTGAATGCAATGCTTCTGTCATTATTAGAAGCGTTTGCATTTTGGAGGCTTTGGTCAAGAGGAGAACTCAGGTAAAAATGTTTAAATTATTTTATTTGCAAAAGACACTGTCCCACAGGCAGACATATCAAGCAGTGCATCTCTATGTATGCCATAAGACACTCTGTGTCGGCCGTGTCCAGTAATCCTTTGGTACAGCTTGTATATACTTGTTTCTTATGAAACAATATGTAAAATAAAGCTATTAAGTAGTGTGGCAATATCGGTCAAATGTTTTTTTGCATGCGATACCTCCACTCTGCCTTCTCCTACAAGTTTTGTAGTCTTTATTAAATTAATCTCTATACCCTTGTATGATCTCAGGAGACCTCGTACTTAAAGGTGTAAGAAAAAAAACACAGATAAAATGGTGCTGCTGAGATAATCTCTAGCACCCAGACAACCATTAATTGAATGGAGTGGGTTTGAAAATGTTATGTTACCTTTTAATGGTCTGCCCCGTGATACTTAACTGGATAAAGAGGTTGAAACATGGATGGATGGATGGATGGATCATGTCTTCAGCACGAAATCGTATAATTTTGCAAGTTGAACCTGCTTCATGTAAAATTGCTTGTGTGTTTAATTTTTTTAACTAGTCAATGTTTAAAGAAAATTGAGAGTGTGTGTTGCCTTGCTATTAAAGTAAATTTCCTTTATTATGATTTAAGATTTTTAAATAATAAAGATTTAACATTATTTCCTTATGCAGTCATTTTTGTTTTTAGCTGCTTGGTTGTTGACAACTAAAAAAAGTTATTTTTGGGGACCTTTTTTCCTTAGGGGTGTAGTTTACAGCTTTAGTAGATGTTAGTGTGATTTTTGTATTTCTGGATGTATGAGTAGAGCTTTCAGACCCCCAAACCTCCATCTTTATAATCTGAGACAAAACTGGAATACCTGGATGGGGGGAATATCTATGGAAGATATGAATTTTAGGTTGAATGATCCAAAATTTGCCCTGTGTATGTGTGTGCAATGCAGGAAATTAGAATCTGTACCCGAGTTGCTTCTTCCAGTCTCCTGATACAGAAGAGTTAGATGAACCCCACTGTCCATAAATAGATGGTGCCAGTTTGGATAATCGACACGTGTTTTTATTTTTGAATATATCTATTTTATTTTTACTTTGTTACTTTTACATGTTGAAAAGTGGAGTAAAGGTGTATATAAGTGTTGTTCCTGTTTATCTAGTGACATATGAAGTAAGTACCTATCTTTTATTTATTGCAGAACTCTTCATCAACGGATGTTCAGCCATTTCTGGAAAGTGACTTCACAAGGCCTCTTGGTGGTAATTGTGTGGCCAATAACTCCACAATTTGTGTGCAATTGTTTGTTTTATTGGGCCTTATATTTTAACCCAATTATAAATATTGATCTTGTGGTAAAAGAAATTCGGAGTCTGGATACTCAAGTGCCGTGAAATGAACTAATACATATTTGAGTGGACTTTACATTTTGTTATTCATCTGATAACGCATCCTTTTACTGTGATATGACGGCTGCACAAGTTACTTGGATGATTGGGTATTTTCCTCATAAAAAGATGAAGAATCTAGTAATAATGCCACGCATACAAGCTTAAACAGCAAACAAAGCCAATCATTACATGTAAAGCCAAAGGGTTATATTAAAATCTAAAGCTTTACAATGCAGCAGGATGCTTGAAGATAACATGTTTGGGTAAGTACAAGTTAGCTAACAACTCAAATGATATGTGTATGTCGCATCACTTTAATAATGAAAACAATTTAGTACGACTAGACTATTGAATTTGTTAAAGCTGCTTATTTTTATAACATGAGCAAATTTGTCAGTTCTACTCGTATTTACAGAGGGTTAGATTTAAAACAAAAAAATGCTTTTAAGGTGTTTCTTTCCTATAAAAGTCACTCTTCATTTAAAATAAATGTGTTATTGACATACTCGTCCATTACTTTCACTAAAATTGTTTGGATTCATTTGTTAAATGATACTCCTCAATAATGATCAACATGTGTATCATCTCCTACACTACCTTTTACTTAAATATAATTGCCTTCTGTTTTGAGACGAGTTGTTGTTTTTTCCATGCTCGAGCTAGAAATAATGCTGCATTTTACAAGAAGTAATTGTTTACATTTTTATATTTTCTTTGTTTTATCAAGCATTACAATAATAAAACATGGCAGCAGTCATTCAGTGATAGTGCTGCCTTAATTCAGAGCTCCCATATGTATGTCTGTAAGGCACTCTGGCAGTTTCTTTGAGGTACAGAATCTGCAAAGCTGCATTCAACTGTTAATTGTAGTGACTGAAGAATATGTTTGTTAATGTTTTGTAATACAAACAGGCAGCACTTTTGAATAAGTTTAGTCTTCCAGGATTTTGTTTAACTATCATAAATGTAAGTACACGGTTACTGCAAAAATATTGTGTATGTTGTAAGAATATGAGCCTATTCATTATTTCCACACCTTTTAGCTTGTTTCAATAAACACAGGTAAAGTGTACCTTCTTATACATATTGTTCAGCTTTTAAGGGTAAAATGTTAAATGTTTCCCTGAGAGGCATAAACAGATTTTTCCATACTTAACTATCAATGTCTTTGGAGGTATTTTGTTCAATGCATCTTTTAGTTGATTTTTTTTAATCCTTTTGACATGTTCATTGCATTATTTTTTTTGTCTTTGAACTTGATTATATTTGCACTTTGGAATAAATAGTACTGTGATATGTCTTGCATATTTTAAGTTGAATCATGTTAAAGATGAAAATAAAAATATTATTTTCAGTCACATTAAATGTCTCATTTCACAATGTTTAAAATATTTTTCTTGTACATGTAGTAATTTGTATATATTAAATGCATTTTAATTCCTACTTTGTCATGTTTAATATTGAATTGAGATCACGCTATTGACAATGCTATTGACAATGAAGCTTGAATTTGTATGTTAGGGCGAGGTTACGTTTTTCTTAGTATTTTGAATGTAATTAAAACATAGAAAATAGGGAATTGCATAAGCTATGGCAACATTGTTGATCACATTTATTTTTTTTTTAAAGATATATTTTTAAAATGGCAGGAAACCTACAAAAAGAACTGAAATATAATTTTTCAATGTATGTACTTAGATATTAGTATTATTTGCAGTTAAATGCTGTATATATCCAGCCACAGGAAACATAAGAATTAAAATGCTTGACTAGCCCCAATATGCACCAGATGTCAGATTTATCACTTCTTGTATACTGCATAGCAGTATTTTGCACAGCTGTACACCACTTACATAAAATATGTAAGATGGATCTGAAAATGAATTCTTCCAGAGGGCTAGCACTGCCACAATCTGACTTTTCCTTTAATAGCTGCGTGTTGCAATTTCGTAGCTCTTCCATTATTAATAACCATGTATTGTTCTATTTCTCTTATCCACAAGTATTTTTCCATCCCAGCACAGTTGTTGAGTAGTTGTTTCTTTTGGTTTTTTTCATAAGATGCAGGCAGATGCTTACAGGACTTGTCAGGTTGTGTTTTCTTTTCATGGCACCAAAATAAAGGTAAACTTACAAACTTTTAATTGAAACACTCATTAAGCCTGAAAGTGTCATCCATCCCATCTACTGTGTTTTTTTCAGTTATTGTTCCCCACCAATCATGGCCATTCGTCACATTAATGAGGAGTATAATGATTTTAAAAGTGTAAATGGGAGTGATCATTAAGTGAAGTAAATTAACATTTTAAAGTAAACTTAATAAGTTGTGACAAGATGGCATTGGTAGATTTTATTAATCAAGCCATTTTGAAAACCACAAATGAGGACAGGTAGTAAAGGAGTAGAAGCCTTGGAGTTTCATTCAAAGACTTAAAGTATAAAAGCGGACATGAGGCAAGCAAGACACCTCGCAGTGTTAAGAGTCTAAGTAGGAGGCTTTATGGTAACGGGCTTGAGAGAGGGAGCGCCAGTCAAGAGAGGCTGCGACACACAAGGACACGTAGAAAAGATATTGTAGGTATGCATAGGGCAAAATTTATTAAATAGGTAATAGAATACATTTAAAAACTATCAACAGGTTATGTGGCTAGTATACTGTAAATCAAGTATGAAGAATGCTGTCACTTTCTATATAGTCTGGTAGATTATTGGATTGACTGGCATCCTGAGTCAGATGGAGAGTAGTTCCTAACCCATCCAAGGAGGTCATTATGGAGAGATGGCTGGGATAGATGCACATCCTGGCCAGGTTGCTTTCTGTTTTGTCAGTTGGGGAGAAGATGTAATGGAATGGACTACCGACAAAGATTAATGTCCCAATTTGATAGGTGGTAGTGCTTCTCTGGCATGGCTCCAGTTTGGACATCTGTTGGGATACCTCGGTGCTGCCGACAGAGGACCTCCCAGTTTTATGGAGGTTTGGCTTCCTGGTTGCAACACTGTGGCCCTGTAAGTACTTTCCAGGTCTAGCATAAAAAAAGCTACCTCACCTCAATGTGAGAGCTGAAGATGGGAAGAGGTAGACATGGAAGGACAAAGAGAAAGAATTGTTTATTGTGGAAGAGAAACTGTAGAGGTATTGTGAATAAAAGGTCTTTTGAACCTGGGACTGCTGTCTGTGCAATTGTGTCTGAGGTGTGGAGCTCTGAGATGCATCCTAACCAACACAATACTTAAGCAGATCAGTTACATCTTATCATTACATCTGCAGAAGTCTTCTTGGGTGCAAAGCCACTGGTTCATCCAAAGTATGGACTTGAGTATTGTGCAAAAGTAAATGGCAACACAATAAAACTTCAGAGTGAAGTTTTTATAGGCCAAGGGAAACAACGAATACAAACTGGGAACAGCATATAGTTTGTTCCTAATGTGAACAAGAGGAGTATCCCAGTATTGTTAATCGCCATCACACCCTTCATCTTCACCAAGGTGGTGCCTCAACCAGGTATTTGTGTTTGATCCAGTTTGTTAGTTTCCTATTCAAGGCTTCCCCTGTCTTTCTAGAAATCCCCAGATTTAAATGCTGTGTTTTCTTGCAAACACAGTCATAGTTAATGATTGATTTACAGCAGTGTTTTTCAACCTTTTTTGGCGTCGTGACCCACTCTTTCCAATTAAAGGGAATCGAGTGCGATTGTCAGAATTATGACCCACTACCATTATGAACAGGAACCTGCAACCCAGACCCAGCAGTTGAGAAACACTGATTTATAGCACTAAAGTATGGGGTGTTTTTCTTTTCTTTTTGTTTTTCTTTTCTTCAAGGACTTCCCAAAATTTTAATTTTCAGGTTCTCTGGTAATCCACAGGGTGAATTAGAGGGTCCCAAACACATCGGCTCCCCAAACTATTTTATCTCCTCCTCCTACTTCATTGTATTTTTATTACGGTCATATCAAATCACTTTCCCAAGCTTACATAATGCCACACAAATTGTGTGCTTTCAGTTCCAGTCACTGTGTTCCTCATTTTAAATATTAAACATGTTTAGGAGTAATTCTTACAGTTTTAAGAAGATGTCCACACATGAGGAGTACTTCTTTAAAAGTTAGTTTTACTCAGTTTTGTAATGCATTATAGTACAAAAACAAATCGGAATAGAGTAAACAGCAGGTCATCTAAATTCTGTGTACACAACACCGGAGTTAATAAATATTACACATGGGATGCTCAAATCCACAAAGAAAGTCGGGCCATACAGCATATTTAGAGATATATGGAGCTTTCCGCAGGCATTTTGCGGCTTCACGGTCACATCTGCAAAGTATTTTCTCACATTTGTCCTTCAGAGATTCTACAGAAAAACAGAAAAATAAAATTCCGTCAGCACTTAATATAGATTATTAAATAAACTAAAAAAAACCTTTGTAGTACTTGATAGATAAATATGTATGGTTTTCATCTCTTAATCTGAGCAAACACTTCTTTGTTTTATACTTCATTGCATTTGTGAACCCATTAAGATACTTGCCAAACATAATATAAAATATGGATTCGTTATGTCTTCATTTTTTTAAATAGAAGTTTTATTGAAATATTGAAAACATTTTCTATTTGTGGTTAAGTTTGTAGGGTATGTATAGTTCCATATTAAAGCTCCTCCTTTAATTCAGAGAGGCATTTTAAGAAGAACATAAACTTGACACACGAGAGGAGACATTTCAGTCCGTTGGGCTGATCCAGTTATCTTATGCAGACACCTCTTAAAGGTTGTCAAGGTTTGAGCTTCAACTCCATGTCTCACTAGTTTGTTTCCGAGTCCCAAACTAGTGACTTTGCATTAAGAGGTTCTTCCTGGCTTCATCCCTACATGTACTTCCCCTTAATTTCTGCTGGTGTCTTCCAAGTATGTAATTCGTCATTTAGAATTCTTCTGGATCCACTGTATCAGTGCCTTTGAGGATTTTAAATACCTGGATTAGGTCTTCATTTAGTGTCCTCTGCTTGAGACTAAACAGGTTTAATGTTCTGAGTCTACCAGAGTAGGCCATGTCCTTAAGTCCTGGGTTGCAACTTGTTGCTCTCCTCTATACAGCTTCAAGTCCTGCTATGTCTTTCTTGTAGTGGGTGGAAGGAATTGAACACAATATTCCAGATGAGGGCTCACTAGTACATTATATAGTCTTAAGTGTAATATTTCATATTGTCGTGTTATTCATTCTTGGAGAACAAAAAAACCTGTGACACAAAACTATCATACATTTACAGGTGCCGGTCATAAAATTAGAATATCATGACAAAGTTGATTTATTTCAGTAATTTCATTCAAAAAGTGAAACTTGTATATTAGATTCATTCATTACACACAGACTGATGTATTTCAAATGTTTATTTCTTTTAATTTTGATGATTATAACTGACAACTAATGAAAGTCCAAAAAATAAGTATCTCTTAAAATTAGAATATCAATTAAGACCAATGCAAAAAAAGGATTTTTATAAATGTTGGCCAACTGAAAGGTATGAACATGAAAAGTATGAGCATGTACAGCACTCAAGATTTAGTTGGGGCTCCTTTGGCCTGGATTACTGTAGCAATGCAGCGTGGCATGGAGTCGATCAGTCTGTGGCACTGCTCAGGTGTTATGAGAGCCCATGTTGCTCTGATAGTGGCCTTCAGCTTTTCTGAATTGTTGGGTCTGGCGTATTGCATCTTCCTCTTCACAATGCCCCATAGATATTCTATGGGGTTAAGGTCAGGCGAGTCTGCTGGCCAATCAAGAACAGGGATACCATGGTCCTTAAACCAGGTACTGGTAGTTTTGGCACTGTGTGCAGGTGCCAGGTCCTGTTGGAAAATGAAATCTGCATCTCCATAAAGTTCGTCAGCAGCAGGAAGCATGAAGTGCTCTAAAACTTCCTGGTTGATGGCTGAATTGATTTTGGACCTCAGAAAACACAATGGACCAACAACAGCAGATGACATGGCACCCCAAACCATCACTGACTGTGGAAACTTTACACTGGACCTCAAGCAACGTGGATTCTGTGCCTCTCCTCTCTTCCTCCAGACTCTGGGACCTTGATTTCCAAAGGAAATGCAAAATTTACTTTCATCAGAGAACATAACTTTGGACCACTCAGCAGCAGTCCAGGTGAGACGCTTCTGACGCTTTCTCTTGTTCAGTGCGACAGCTGAAACCCATGTCTTGCATACGTCTGTGTGTGGTGGTTCTTGAAGCACTGACTCCAGCTGCAGTCCACTCTTTGTGAATCTCCCCCACAGTTTTGAATGGGTTTTATTTCACAATCCTCTCCAGGGTGCGGTTATCCCTATTGCTTGTACAGTTTGTTCTACCACATCTTGTCCTTCCCTTTGCCTCTCTATTAATGTGCTTGGACACAGAGCTCTGTGAACAGCCAGCCTCTTTAGCAATGACCTTTTGTGTCTTGCCCTTCTTGTGCAAGGTGTCAATGGTCATCTTTTGGACAACTGTCAAGTCAGCAGTCTTCCACATGATTGTGTAGCCTACAAAACTAGACTGAGAGACCATTTAAAGGCTTTTGCAGGTGTTTTGTGTTAATTAGCTGATTAGAGTGTGGCACCAGATGTCTTCAATATTGAACCTTTTCACAATATTCTAATTTTCCGAGATACTGAATTTGGGACTTTCATTAGTTGTCAGTTATAATCATCAAAATTAAAAGAAATAAACATTTGAAATACATCAGTCTGTGTGTAATGAATGAATCTAATATACAAGTTTCACTTTTTCAATGGAATTACTGAAATAAATCAACTTTGTCATGATATTCTAATTTTATGACCGGCACCTGTATAGGGTCATTACTGTCACATGTACTGTATGAAGCACAATGAAATATAGAGAGCTTTGACCTCATTGGTGTATAAGAGTACCCCAGTTAATACAGGCTAATATTCTTTTAATTTTTATACATTAATACTATAATACTATTAATGTTTTACATCTAGCATGTCTCAGGTAAAGGTTTTCCAATGTTGTTTGTGTCCTAGTGTGTATTTAAACACTGGGAATTCAGGTCTCTGTATTACATCTTGCTTGAAGAAGGCCCTGAGTTGCCTCGAAAGCTGGCATATTGTGATCTTTTTAGTTAGCCAATTAAATGTGTCATTTTGCTTGACTTCTCATTACAGGCTAATATGAATTTTCACATCCATTTGGGGAAAAACAATGCACACAGACATGGGGAGAAAGTGCAATCTTCACACGGACACTTGCACGGCCGGATTTGAATTGAGTCTGGGGGTAACTGAGGAGCAGCAGAACTCGCCCCTTTACATTCATGTACTACACATAAATATACAAAACTTTAAAGCTGTGCCATTAGTCAAATTGCATCAGGAGATCATTTTCTTTTTGCTGAAGATAAAAATTAGAAAATGTGCCAACTTAAGGGTGTGCTGTTAATGTTTGACGTGGACACAAAGATTAAGAGAAAGCCAAGAAGAGGAAGTGACTGCTACTTACACTGGCTAACAGACTGAAAGACGCCTTGAAAGCACCTATGAGTGTGTTTTCATTTTGATGGAGACTTTCAAAGCTTGCAAATAAATATTTGTGTTGATTAAATGGACTGATTGTGGAATATGTTTTCCTTCCAGTGGTTGGTGACCACCCAGGCAGTCACATTAGTGAACAGTACCCCTTTAATGTTCTGTAGAAAAAAACAAGCATGACTTTATGGCAATGTTAATATCTGTGCATCTTTGTCTTGTTATCTTAAGTGCATGTCTAACACATTATTAGAGCAGGGCAGGTCATGATGCATTACTCAGCTATGTCTGCTTTCAGAAATTATTGAAAGCGTGGTTTGCACCTATACACCAATTAAATCACATGACCAACTCTTGTACCCTAGTTGGCCTGAGCAGCTCAATAATGACTGATTATCCCAATTTGCTTGTCGGCTGTAGCAGGTAGTCAGTTTTAGGAGGTGGAAGTTATTCAGAGAGTTGAGTTTATTTTATTTTTTGGTGATCTGTCCAGGAGAGTTTGTGATTACAAAATAAAAAAACAACATTGATTGGGCCCCTCCATTCTTATGACCGAAGATAAATAAATGACTTGACATTGTTATGGGGCAGCACGGTGGCGCAGTGGTAGCGCTGCTGCCTTGCAGGTAGGAGACCTGGGTTCGCTTCCCGGGTCCTCCCTGCGTCTGCGTGGGTTTCCTCCCACAGTCCAAAGACATGCAGGTTAGGTGGATTGGCGACTCTAAATTGGCCCTAGTGTGTGCTTGGTGTGTGGGTGTGTTTGTGTGTGTCCTGCGGTGGGTTGGCACCCTGCCCAGGATTAGTTCGTGCCCTGTGTTGGCTGGGATTGGCTCCAGCAGACCCCCGTGACCCTGTGTTCGGAATTCAGCGGGTTGGATAATGGATGGATGGATGGACATTGTTATGGGCACTTTCTTAAAGGCTCTTTTGTCACATTCCTGTGCTCCATGCCAATTTCGTATTCCATTACTCCCAACTCCGGACTGTTTTCCACTAATATTGTAAGTGTTTTTTTATCCAACCACCAAAAAAAAAAGCTTACCACAGTCTGCAACTCTCTCTTCACAAGTCCAGCGATACTTCTCGGTCTTGGGTTGGCATCCTGCAAACTCCGCACGTTCATAGCAGCAGTCATGTTTATGACAACACCTGAAGGAACAACACAAAAGTGGCGTGCGATTAAATCACAAATACTTGCCATGTTACGGTACTATTCAGACCCTTTCACTTTTTACCCATTATGTTATGTTACAGCCTAAAACTAAAATCATTTAGAATGACAATGTGAAACGGGATTTTAGAAATTTTGCAAATGTATTAAAAATAAAGATTTCTTACTGGTTCTAATTACTGTTCTGTTTTTTGACTTTTGATTTTGTCTTTGCCCTTTGGTTTAGTTTGATGTATGCTGTTGTCTTCCTAGCGTTGAAGTTTAGCTTATTTTTTGATCACATCTTTCGACCCGTTTCATCTTCTATTCATTTGCTCACAATATTCGTTGGGCACATTAGTTGTCCACAACAACAGTGGAAAAGGTACAAAGGAACACAAAGGGTATTGGGAACCCATTTGATTTAAGAACTGATCTAAGCTGAAGAAAGATAACAAAGAAATGGGTTTGCCACCAATACAAAAAGCTAGGTTCTGGAAGATGAGGGTATGGTTGTGCCAAACTGGGGAAACGCTAAGATGTTTCTTAACTCTCTGCCAAATCTGGAGATCATATAGGACTAGGGGACTTAAAATGACTTTAATGTCAAGGAAGTGAAGGGAAGAACAGAGTGGGAGACTATACTGTATAGCGTTCAACAGTGAATCAGGAGGGTGGGTTATAGAGGGAATTTAATCATCTCCACACAAGTAATACAGATTGAAGGCCCAATCATAACTCCAAGTGTGTCAGGGATCCCCACCAAGACCTATCACAAATGCAAGTAGAGTCTCTGACCATTTCAAAGAAAAGTACAGAGATTCTGAGTAATATTTTATAGGGAAGAGCAAGAGATAGCATGACACAAAAAAGTTAAAATAAAGGACTGCTGCATTGATTTTGGTAACTGCTAATTTATCATGTCATGTCAAGTGGCATAGGGAGAAAGTACCATAAGGAGTTGTTCAAGATACCACGGTACGTAGATGATACAGTGTCTCGCATGAAAGGAGAGACTTTAATGTACAGACATTTCAACAAGTTAGCCACAGGGAAGTACGACGGTAAAACCAAGTGACAGAACAGGGAATCTAATGGAAAGAGAGCAAACTTTGCCCAATTAATTTTATAGCCAGACAGGATGTGATACAGTTTAGGAAAAAAAAAGCAAAATAGCTGCATATAAAAGAAATATTATAAAGGATCCCATGTATAATGATGTGGCTTCTACTTTTAATTTTTTGCAGCTATTCTTTAGTCCCTAAAAATATGTTTAGCATCATTTTGGGGGTTCTAAAGGCCAAGGAATCCAGGAATTAAGTTTGTTTATTGTTTCAACCTGTTTTTCACAATATATCTAATGAAATGTGTTCTTCCGCAATGCATTTTGGAACCTTTTTCTTGATATTTGCCATGATGTTTATTAGATAAAGACAACTTAAAAGTGTTCAGCGCATGACATCACCGGGTCGATATAAAATGGTCACTATCGTATACCTACTGGTTGTCTACATTTAAAAAAAAACAAACACATTTTCTTTTATATAAACGTCTACACGTGGAAGTGTGTGTGTCTGATCGGCCCGGAAGTGAGAGGTGGAGTCGGGGTAAGGGCTCTCTACCTCCGAGGAAACGGAAAACTCAGTTAGCCACTAATAACACAAGTGGGCTCAGCATGTCAGCAAAACGAAACCTCAGAAGAAAGACAAAGTCGCTGAGCTGCTAACATCGGCAAAACGGTATCCCTTTTATTTTTCCTCCCGCTGCTAATGCACAAGCGATGTGAGCACATCGGCAAAACAAATCCTCCTAGGAGAGAGATGCCCAGAGTTGTTACCTTTTAATTACCTGACATCTCTACATTTCAATTTTTTTTTGACGAGTTCAATAGTTTCTAGGACCCCGTGCTTTTTACAGTACGGGCTTACACAGCTAGCACTTAATAATTCAATCTGTTTTCTGGCAACAAATGCTTTTGTCAAGTGACTATAACTTTTGTCTTACATTTTGGCTCTGGTTATGTGAAATTGTTTTGGTTTTAATGCCTCTAATGCGTTGTTTTAATTACAATTTTGATTTCATATCTTGAGTTTGTTTAGTAGATTATGGTTTTTGCTGTATTTTAACCTTTGCCTTTTAATGAAATTATAAGATGAACTGTGGTTTTATTAAGTACTGCTGCTACCAGAGTCAGTACGCCATTAGCAGTAATAGGGGTAATCAAATCCAGACTACAAAGAACAATAGCAAAGGGCTTAAGTGAGATATCAAATAGTAAGGGAGACAGAAGACAGCCTTGGCTGGCACCTTATTGAGTCTGAGCAGGCGGAGAAATAGTTAAATAGATACTTTAGTTTTGTCTTGGCCCAGCATCCCGGGACCACTAAAACAGCTGTCAGTCACTGCTTCAACAAGTTTACATGTTCTTTTGCTCCCTTTTGCTTTTTTATTTCAGTGTAGTTTACTAATCTTAGAAGTTTTATATTTTAAATATTGTGGAATTTGAATTTTAGCTTTTGTATTAGATTTTGTTTTTTTGTAAAATTTCCATTTTTCCATCCTCTACCTCACACCATACGCTCAAAGATTAGGAAACATATTTTGGATACAAAGAGGTCTCTGTGATTTTCTGGTGGTTATGGAAAAATGAATCTCTTTACTGCAGTGGTCTGCAGTTTCCCAAAATATAACTCGGCTGCTTATCATTAGGAGGTATTGGAATGAAAGCAATGTAAGAAGGGAGATAACAACTTCCAATCTGCTGAAATCGAATGACTTGTAACCCCATAAGGACATCTCTACCAGTTATCTCTACATTTAAAAAGTTTAAATATATTCTTACCCATTTGTTGAAAATCAATCATAAAGCCATGGACTATTACCACATTCCTTGAATCAAGCAAATTAACAGAATTAAGAAACACTTATTTGTCCTGTTTATCTTTGTAGTTACACTCGTTTTATTTCCAAAATCCTCAATTGGGGAGTTTCTGGACACAAGGTTTTTAAAACACAGAAGGAATGGCAAGTTCCCCGCAATGTGTTTCCCTCTAATGAAAGTTACACCCCAGTAATGATACTTGGATGGGTGCTGAAACATGCCTTTGATACTGCTCATATGCTGAGGAATTCAGGCAAACCTGAAGAGCCTGCAATAAACTATCTATAATAATTAATAATAAACTGTTTGCTTAAATGGTGAGATGCACAGTAAAAATTCTGTTCTGTGGTTCTGCTCTGCAACTTTCCTGTTGCTACTGAGAAACAAAACACCATCTGCATGTTTGGCAAAAGTTTCAGCTGAAGCACAGAAGTCAAACTTTACAGAAACCCAAAGTAGAAACACCAGTAATTAGTATGCCCACAGGGCCTACACAGTGCTATTTCCGGGACATTATAAAAAAAAAAAAAAAAGGGAAAGCACTAAAAATTTGGGTAGAGTACAATCTGCTAGCTCTCTGGTTACAAAACACATAAGATCTTCCTGGGTAAATGGATCAGTCCTGTACAGAAGAGTTATTGAATTCAGAATTTGAATACAGTATTCTTCTTTTTCTTTTGGCTGCTCCTGTTAGGTGTCGCCACAGTGGATCATCTTCATTCATATCTTTCTCTCCTCTGCATCTTGCTCTGTTACTCCCATCACCTGCATGTCCTCTCTCACCACATCACCACATAAACCTTCACTTAGGCCTCCTCTTGCCTGGAAACTCTGTCCTTAGCATCCTTCTTCCAATATACTCAGCATCTCTCCTCTGCACATGTCCAAACCAACGCAATCTCGCCTCTCTGACTTTGTCTCCCAACCGTCCAACTTGAGCCGACCCTCTAATGTACTCATTTCTAATCCTATCCATCCTCATCACACCCAATGCAAATCATAGCATCTTTAACTCTGTCACCTGCAGTTCTGTCTCCTGCTTTCTGGTCAGTGCCACCGTCTCCAACCCATATAACATAGCTGGTCTCACTACCTTCCTGTAGACCTTCCCTTTCACTCTTGCTGATATCCATCTGTCACAAATCACTCCTGACACTCTTCTCCACCCATTCCACCCTGCCTGCACTCTCTTTTTCACCTCTCTTCCATAATCCCCATTACTCTGTACTGCTGATCCCAAGTATTTAAACTCATCCAACTTCGCCAACTCTACTCCTTGCATCCTCACCATTCCACTGAATTCAAAATTTGAATATACATCCCAAAATTTTAAAGATTCCAAAATAATACTCGAGGTATTAGACATACCAAAAGTCATGACAGATCTAAGGAATGGCTCATATGGCTCCATGGGATCATCCTATGTGCTTCCAGATTTCGTCCAGTGTCCTGCAGTTAAATAACTTACCTTCTGCATACTTTTTTCATATCCAAATATTTATTGGGTAAATGTTGTTTTTGTTGAATAAGAAAAGATGCAGGATTCACAGTAATATATGTCCAATAATAAAGCCCAAACTGACAATAAAGGAAAAGTAAAAAGAAACAATCAAAATAAAAATAGGGGTCTCCCTATGGTGCCCAGCCTCAAATAACCTACCATATATGTGAGAGGATAGCATGATCCAAACATTAAGCCCAATGGGCAAGAGGACTGAGAAAGAGAATGGACCATACAGCCTCTGCACCATAAATGCAATGTTAGGGCTGGAAGACCCATTAATTGTCACCTTAACGAGAGTGAGACCGAACAGAGAAACTTTCTAGAATGGAAAAAAGTCAGATGATTTCCTATTTGTGAGACAAGAGAGGATATCATTCTGTCCATCAAGCCCATTTGTTTAGCTAACAGGTAAGTTGTCCCAATATTTAATCTTTTTCTTAAAGTTTATCAAGGTTTCTGCTTCACAATTGCTCAGCAAAGACTCCCCTTGGAGTGCCATTTATTCACTCCATTGTGGGGCCCGACCATACTGCCTACTCTGCTCAAGTTCCTCCATGGTCTCCTTCCAACCTTGTCAGGGTCATTTTATGCATGAGCAGGTGTAAATTACACACCCCGGAGTTCTAATGAGGAAATTGGCCAGACTGTGTGTGTCTGCATGTGAATGCAGGCACGCCTATTTACCCATCAACATCCCTGGGCTACAACACCATGCTTCTGAGAAATCTGTGCCCCTCCACCGAGCTTCAATGCACTGCACCGCCACAGACCTCAGCTTATCACAAGAAGAAGTAAAATAGAGGGGAGATTTGAGGATTAAAAGAGAGATTAATAGAAAGGGCAGCTGAGACAAATTGGAAACAGAAGACCAAAATGCAGAAACTGGTGGACATTCCCTGAATATATTGTCTCAAATGCAGATATGAGGAGTCTCTCCAACGGACTATATTGAGGGCATACTCGGGGTTTAATGAGAACTAGCCAACCCGCGGTGTACCATACGCCACATAACCAGTCTGGTTTTTTAATGATTTTTAAGCACAGGGAGAAAATTAACATTTGAAAAATCGGTAATGTAATAAATCGGCAAGAAAAGCAACATTATAACAATGCACGGAACAAACCAACACACAATCGTCCGTGACTGAAAACTGGCAGACCGCCATCGCTCATGTGCCCACCTCCAACTCGTCACTTGAGTCGTTGTCATCTTTGTACAGTCCAGATGAACCTGTGACTCACGTAGACTTTCCGTGTTCCTGCAGGAGCATCTAAGAAGACGCATGTTTGACGCGGATGCGAATTGCTGCATGTAGCGTGTAAAACAGTTTGCCATGGTGCACGCGGTCGTGCATCGTAACCGAAAACTTGCTTTTTAAAGACTGCTTACTTCATTGTGTTTTAACCTCAGTTGTAAAGGATCCCATGGGATACCCCTCGCAAACCGTTTTACACGCTGCATATGGCGATTCACCTCCGCCATAAACAGAAACATGCCTCTGTGAACAGTCAACGTGGCTCGGAGGTGCCAGGAGTTGGTGGGCGTGGCTCCTTGATGCGTGCGCCATAGGTGTCTTACTTGTCGGCAAATCAGTGAATCCACGCCCCTTCCGGCGTGCTTTCCATGGGTGTCTTGCCTTAGTGAATTATATATATATATATAGATGTGGAATATTTGTTTATGCAGGCTCTGTCTCCCCTCTTTAAAAATGAGGAACAGCACCCAGAAGAACCAAGTTCTCACTTCTGCTTTAATCCCCCACCATTCCAATCTGCTAAGACAAAAAGCAGGATGAAACAACAGAAGTCATCATTTTGACCACTGAGACTTCAGCTTTACAGATGCTCTGGTTATCTCTCCTGTCTCTACTATACGGTGTCCAATTATTAATCATAGTGCCAAACATATTAAATGGGGAGTTCCTGATTTAAGCCCAGACTCTTCCTTGTTTACTTGGTTTGTTTATTTACTTTACAATATGTCAAAATCAGTAAGGGGCAATCATCTGACAGAAACGGCAGCTTGAAACTAAATCTAGCAAAGCACAGCAAAGCTCTTATTGTTATGTAAGATAAAGGTGATGGACAAACATAAATTGGCTGTTTTTAAGGTTGGGGTTTCTAGAGGAGGTACAAATGTTCTTGAAAACTATCCCCAGAAGAGTGGTTGCATTGAGGGGGACATGATGCCAAACAAATTCAACAGATAAAGGTCTGTAAAACGCCTTGCAGAAAAGTGTATATGTATTGCTGCTACTGACTTTGAGGAGAGGGATAGTGAATTAGGAAGGTTTTAGAGAAGATGGGAGGGAAGCCAAGATAATAAAGAAACATTACAAGCATTAAGAATAGATCTATGTAGAAGACAAAAGGAAAGAGTGGAGGCAGAAATAATGGATATAAATCTCAGAGATTTCAGTATGTGGAGCCCTAGTCAAAAATATCCCTGAAAGTTCCAAAGTTTCAAGAGACCCAAGGAGAAAAGGAAATAGTGTTGACAACAATGTGTAAAGGAGGAATATTGAAGACTGATGGACAGGCACCTCAGAATTTTTAACTTTGTGCCACATATTCCGGTTATATAAGATGAAAGGACCCAGGTTAGAGGTGCAGGATTTTAACTTAAGTGCAGTGAAAGGCAGAGAAGGATGAGTCCTAGGGGTCAAAATGCATGAGACATAAGACCAACGGATTGGAAACCCCTCATGCTTGTGGTACAATGTGTCGGGGTCTGGGGCGGTGCATTATTTTTTTTATAAATACAGTGCTGCTTGGGCTTTGTAGGTGTGATTTAGTGCCGGTGGAAAGCCATGCAGCTGCAGTGTGTTCAATGGGGAGATTTGGTTGATTGCTTGTTTACGTGCAAGTGCAAGTTCCTCATTGACTCTCCAGATATCAATAAGGAAAACACACACACCCACAAAGTATAAAATGCCCAAGCAGAACATAGAGGAAGAAAAGAAACAAAGAAGGGAAAAGATCAAGAGAAAGAAAAGAATCGTTTAATTGAGAAAGCATGGCAGAAAGGAGACAGTGTGGTCGAGAGGCCCCGCAGGAAGTGAGAGGAATGGCAGTACAGGGGTGACTGGCTCCTGTTGAGTACTTGATGAAGCAGGAATGGCTGAAGACTCTAAGGACCTAAGGACGGTGGTGGAATGATGGAGACGTGCTTAAAGCATCCCTGTGGGAACTGACTGAAGTGGCTAGAACGAGAGGAATAAAGGGTTGAGTGTGTTTGCTGCGGTCTCAGGCCTACTGAAATGACCTGAAGAGTAAGCACGGGAGATGAAAGTAAGAAATACACACTGAGCTTGAAGAGAGACAAAGAGAAGCCAATTCAAAATACGTTTTCTACTCTTGAATTTTAAAGGAATAAGTTTAGTATTGTTTCAAGTCGAGATTATTTAGTCACAAACATGGTATATATGCATTTGCCACCCAAAATTTTGTTATCAAGTTAGGTGCTTTCTATAAATTTAAAAGCATATCTTGCCCGCTCTGGCACTTTACAATGGTGGGTATGAGGTATAGAGGAAAGCTTAAAAACATGCCAAATACTCCCATTTTGTGTCTTGCGATTCCACACACATTGTAAAATAGTTTATACGTGTCATTTTTGAACAAAACAAAAAAAAAACACCAATAGTATGAGATTCAGCCATTTTTAAAGAAGACCAGTCATGTGAGATAGGTCAGAACTAAGTTTTCCTGCGCAACAACCTTTCACCATCCCGGAGGGAGGTTTCCTCCTGACAGATCAAATCGCAGTAAACCTTTTGTGCCTTGTGGTAGGTTTGGAAACTAACCTAGCACTAGGCCTTGCTGAAAAAGGAAACTACCGCTAATGAGTTACGTTTTTTTCCAACTGAAGAATACGCTCTAATTCTGCTGTGGCCACATTTCTGCTGGAGCATCTGACTGACTGACTGACGTCTGGTGATGTCATTGCCATGACAAACTCTGGTCATTTGACCAGTCATTTACAGTGCATAAATAATAGGCAAAACCAAATAAAGTACGCAAAAATAATGTGTATAATATTAAAACAGTTCTACATTGCGGACTACACTATTTAATTATTTTTCATTTTTTCTTCTGACCTGTCTCTCTGTCTATCTTTATCTTTCCTGCTTCCATTCAGGTTTTGACGCACCCATGAGCAAGGCTGAGGAGTAGGAGTCATGGAGTCGTAAGCAATTATCAGGATACTGGAATCGGATTCAGAATTAGTAAAAATGTACCGACTCTGACTAAATGTAAATTGTAATATAATGTGTTAAAATTTCCAATTTGACATACACTAATTCAAATAAACTAGTTTTGCTTCTAGCATTTTGATAAAAATATAGCCTCTTTTTTATCTTGTAAGTTTTATGTTATGTTTAATGCTATGCAATGGTTGTAACTTCTTTAACTAATAATATAAAAAAGCAGTAACTGCATTGTCATCGCTACAGCCTTTAAAACTAAAGTGTAACAATTTAGCGTGCTAAAAAGTTGCTTGATAATTCATGTTGTCAGTGATAAAATGCCTTGTAACCTGTACATGTAACAATGTAGTAAGTATTTTATTCTAATTATAAATTGAAAAGTCAGAGTTAAAATTGAAGGTTTTGTATACCGACTCCACAGCCAGGGCTGGCACCACCATTAAGGCAAATTAGGCACTTGCCTAAAGCGCAGATCATAAGGGGGGGTTGGGGGTGTTGGGTGGGATCCAGTCCCACAGGTTAGCTACTGATCATTCAGTTGGCACACTAATAAGCATGGTCTAGGGGGCAAAATAAGATGGCACCAGTACTGTCCACATTCCTTCTCTTGTGTAACTCAAGGACAATATATTACTAAGTCGATTACTACACAACAGGAAAAGGTATTGTCAAGGAACCGCCCTTGGCCTGAAGCCTGAAGAGGACTTTGTTCAGGGCTGAGACATTTGCTGGCTACCAGCTTCTGTTGTTCAGTATGGTATCTGTTTCATACATTTTTAAAATTTCACTTGTTCTTTGTTTTGCTTCTGGCTTTTAGCATTGGTTTTTGATTGCTTTAGAAATTTACTTTTTCATTATCTGATAATAAACATTATTATAAGATGCAGATCTGCTTATATTTCCAAAAATTAATAACATAACAGTGGGAAGTCAAGCTTTTAGTTACAGGGCCCCTAAAATGTGGAATGGTCTGCTTGCTACTATAAGAGATGCCCTTTCAGTCTCAGCTTTCAAATCCCGGCTGAAGACTCACTATATCCTGTCTAGAGCTGCTGATTAACTGCACAGACTGCATCTCTGTTGTTGGTCATCAGCACTAAAACATAAGTAACATCCATCCATATCCTAACTACAGGGTCACGGGGGTCTGCTGGAGCCAATCCCAGCCAACACAGGGCGCTAGGCAGGAAACAAACCCTGGGCAGGGCGCCAGCCCACTGCAGGACACACACACACCAAGCACAGACAAGGGACAATTTAGGATCCCCAATGCACCTAACCTGCGTGTCTTTGGACTGTGGGAGGAAACCCACACGGACACGGGGAGAACATGCAAACTCCACGCAGGGAGGACCTGGGAAGCGAACCCAGGTCTCCTAACTGTGAGGCAGCAGCGCTACCACTGCGCCACCCCTATGTGATATCATCTATTGTTGAAATCTGCTCCGTACTTGTAAAATTTTTATACTGTATTGAGGATTTGTTCTGTTCTGTGTATTGTATTGTACTGACCCCCTTCTTTTTGACACCCACTAAACACCCAACCTACCTGGAAAGGAGTCTCTCTTGAACTGCCTTTCCCAAGGTTTCTTCCATTTTTTCCCTACAAGGGTTTTTTGGGAGTTTTTCTTGTCTTCTTAGAGAATCAAGGCTGGGGGGCTGTCAAGAGGCAGGGCCTGTTAAAGCCCATTGCGGCACTTCTTGCGTGATTTTGGGGTATAGAAAAATAAATTGTATTATTATTTTTAAAATAATTTTTTGTCATTTTTGGCATAGATGTTTCATGGGTCCTGTCTCATTTATAAATTAATAGGCTTTATAGACCTCTTATAAGCTTTGAGGCCTACTTTTTGAAGCGAAGCCTGCTTCAAGTTTCATGAGCCAGGCATTTATCTTATTTTTGCCTACCTGAACTTTTCCATCTGCATGTTGTAACTCCTCTACTAATCACCTACTATTAAATATTTGAATTCATTCATCTTTTACTGTTTGTTTAGTAATTTATTGATATTTTGTCAGAACTGTAAATACGTAGAAGTGCCCTGGGCCTAAAGTCGGTGAAGAGTGTTATACACATATTAATTGTGTTTTATTTAACAGCTGTAGTAACCTCAGAAGTCTTGTTATCAGAATAAAACACTCTTTTTCTCCCATATCAGGAAAGTAGGCTTCCAAATTTCAGGGAAAATATTCCAAGCAAGTGAACAATAAGACTGGACCTACCAGTCAGCTTTGTCTCTCGGCCAGCCCTGTCCTCCCAGTCCGCAGTAGCAGCCGTACATCAGGTAGGCGATGGCAGTGCGTCCAGTGCTGCACTTGATTACACCTGCCAGCTCCAGAAGGCCTCGCTTCTTAATGCTATGGGAAGACTCTTGTAAGTTGACCTGGTCCACTACAGCATAAAGAAAAAAAAAACCAAACAATACATGAAACAACAAAGAAAATTAAAAGGTCAATCACAGCTACGGCACTGACTCTGTGCCAGCAGTGCTGCATATTCTTATGGTAGTCACAGCTAAAAAATGGAAAGCTTACAGAAAGCATAAAATCACATAAGATAAATGACATAAGGGAGAATAAACAAGGGTAGCACAGTCATAGAAGCCCCTGCCACACAGCTCCGAGGACCTTAGTTCAAAGTTCAACTTAACCATTTTGTGAACCTAACTTGGTATATCTTCCCAAGCAAGTCCAAATTCACATAATTTCCATTGCTAAGGCAAACTATGATTTATTTTATTTGAATCAGGTTCAGAAAGCCAAAGTCAAACCCCTCTATGAAACCTTTCAAATTCCACTCATCCACAATAAACACTCTTAATACAGTTCGTTCCGTGTTACTTTACCCTCTACACACAACCACGTAGAAATAAACTGAACACAATTGTGAGTCCATACTCCGTGGACCAAAAACAAGTCCAAAAACAGGAATAAGGTGTCAACGATGGTGCAACAATTTGGAGAAGCGCAACTGAAATCAACAGTCCTGAGAACAAGTGAACAGTTTGATCCTGCTAGTAGATCTTTCGACCTGGACTGACTTTGCTGCAAGATATAAAGGTAGACTCCACTCTTCTGCTATTTGAAGCCGCAACTCCTTGTTGCCAGCCAGTTCCACCTAACTCCTTAGTACTTCAAAACCAGACACGCCGCTTCCACCCTCTTCTTCAAAGCACTACCCTTTTACCATATTCATCTGTCAATCCAGTTTACATTAAAACTCCCAAAATATTCTGTAGAAAACCCTTTAAAGGGACCCTGAGCATCTAAATGACCAAAGTCATGACTGATGTTCTCCCCCTTCCCCGGTGAAACATACAAAATCTTTAAAGTTTAATACCTGGATTCTGCCCATCCTGCTTCTGTGCTTGCACTGTAGATATTCTCCTGATATTCTAGTTTCATTCTGCATGTTAACTGGCAAATCTAAGGTGATCTGATATGACTGAATGAGGTTATATAATGTGAATGTGCCTCCTGTGACAGAAAGGGCTCAGAAAAATCATGGATGGGTAGATGGAAGAACAATCTTCAATGAAGTACTGGCCTACCTGGGATGAAATGCTGCTGGAACATTCTTTGCATGAAGACAAAAATCCATTTGGAATAAAGTGGGCTTCAAAATGGAAAGAACAATAAGCTTTCTACAAAAATAAACAGTGCCAGTCACCTTCTCAAAATTTATTGTTATACAACTTTGAAACAGAGTGGATATAATTTGGCTTTTTTGATACTGATCAACTGAAAAAGATTCTTTCTCAACCACAGAATTGAGTTTTGGTATATAGGTAACTAACCCCCAACCACCCTGCATTGCCATTACTATCATACCAGCACAAATGCTGCTCAGTGTGTTAATCTCCACCTAATTCTTTAGCCTTACTCATTCTCCCTCTGAATTTCACTCACACTTCAACCACGGAGCACCTGTTTTAACTATCATTACCTACACAAATGATGCTGCCATTGAAGAAGCAGTCAGTTACATGGAAAAGTCAGACAGACTCGATGAAGGGGTGGCCACATCCACGCATCCATCTTTGAATCTGTCCGTTTAGGTCAGGGTTGTGGGTATCATGGCAGTACCAGAGTTTCTTAACTGTCCACGCTCATATTAGGCCTATTTAGAGCTGCCATATGACCTAATGCATCCTTTCCATCTTTTTTTCAGACAAGGTGCAATAACAAATAGTCATGTATTAGCAGTTTAAAAAATTCTATATAAAATACGGACTAACAAGTTACCTTATTTTGTCAATTGAGTGCCCTACATTGGGATGTTTTCTGCCTTCTGCTGATCGCCGGACTTCTGCATGAACGAATCTGGGCTGTAGCCCACAGACCTGCAGGCCACTGGGGCCCCCAAAATGATTCAAGATGCTTTGCAAAAATTGGTCTTTGTTTTTCAAAGAAAAATTCCCGATCCTGTTCTCTTTAGACCCTTTAGCATTATCACTGTGATAACTCATCCACCGCAGACCTCATCAGTGCAGTCCCTCAGGGGTCTGTCCAGGGACAGTTACTTTTTCTCATTTATATTAATGAGTGTATTGATTCTGGTGTGGTTAGTAAACTTGTGAAATTTGCAGATGATACTAAAATTGGAGAAACAGCAGAAAAAAAGAATTGGACAAGCTTCGGAACTGGGTGAAAACTACACTGCATGAATATGCATGAATATCAATGTTCTTAAGATGGATTGCATTTAATTCTGGCATGAGTAATCGTCCATGTTAACCTGCCAATTCTACATTCAATTGTATAAAACATATATTTGTATGTATTTGGTTTCACACAAAACAGTGGCGTAGCTCAAGTTCGTGCCGCTTGGGGCTGGGCGGGGCGGGGCTTCAATTTGCCGCCCTCCAACATATCTGAATACGTTAAACTATTTAAATAGAAAATTAAAATAACGTATAGAGAAAAATTAAGATACATTTTGCATAGATTTATTCATATATAAAGAAACAGCAATAATTTTTTATATACATTTATAAGCATAAACTACACCAGAATATAGTATAGACGCACTGATAAGCCGTGTTCTAGTTATTAGTTTAATATAATTACGCTACGAAAACCTGAACCAGTGTAGAGTACAAGTGATAGGTGGGGATGTTTTCTGCGCTGAGCATGAACGCATTCGGATTGATAACGAAACGAAATTATGAATTATAAATGTTATCTTCCTAGAAATTATTATCGGTGTAATGTTTATGTTTGTCATTGCCTCATAAATTTCAACTGCTGTGTCTGATGCAGATGGACAGTCTGGACATTATTTTTCAAGCATTTGTGGTTAAAATCAGAGAATGTGACTTTTTTTCATACATGAGTGATATTTTTCCGAACCCTGCTGCTTACACACAAATTGTACTGAGCCTAGTGGCCAATAATGCCGTCCCCAGAAATGTGCCGCCCGGGGCGGACCGCCCCCTCCAGCTACGCCACTGTCACTAAATAAGCGTTATAAATTAGATTGTCGTGAGTCAGTGTAAGTGTGAAATGCATGGGCATCCCTTGCAGAGTACACTCTTCAAAATAATTGTGTTTATGGTTTTTTGTATATGAAATTGGTTCTTTGGGTTTTGAGAAGGTTCATAATATGCGGACACAATGGAAATCTTTAATGTATTGTAGGCTACCTAGCAAGAATACTGACAGATTAAGAAAACACATGTAGCTTGTGCATTGTATGCAACAACAGTCCTTTAAATAGCAGGAGGAACCCACTGGTGTTTCACAAATCTGTTATCATCTGTTCATGGCTATTTATGGAGCCTATTAAGGACCTAAATAAAGTTTATTTCTGGAACTCCCACATGGATGGTTCTTTTGGGAACTAAAAATGGATCCTCTAAGGTAGGTTTCCTCAATCACGGTCCTGGAAGGCCGCAGTGGCTGTAGGTTTTTGTTCTAACCTGGTTGCATAATTAGAAAGCAATTCTTCTTAATAATTTAATTTCTTGGCTTGCTCGTGCTTTAACTCTGCTATGGTATGTCAGGTCATTCTCATATCCTAAATTTTCATCCCCTTTCTAAGAATATCATCCAAATGATTTGAAGGCTAAAATGGAAGAGTAATTCTCTGTCCTTCACAATTTTTTCTCTTCACTTTCCTTCCAAGTATTTAATTAAACCCAATAGTGCACGATGAATACACACAGGTGTAAATGGTAACAAGCTAAATGGAGAAATGCTGTTTTTGTTGGTCATTTGCATGTTATTGCTAATTAGGATCAATTAAAAACCAAGAATACAGCTGTTTAAGACTAAAATAAGCATTAAGAGTTCAAAATCTTAACAAGCAAAAAACTAAAGTGAAGCAGAAGTGTCACTTGAGCAATAAGTGCTTCTTATTAAGCAATTGGGTTGGATCAAAAACCTGCAGCCATAGCAGCCCTCCAGGACCGTGATTGAGGACCCCTGCTCTAAGGCAGGGGTCGTCAACTCCGGTCCTGGAGGACCACCGTGGCTGCAGGTTTTCATTATAACCCTTTTTTTAATGAGTGCCCTGTTTGTGCTAATTAACTTCTTGTGAATTAATTTTAATTGAATTGCTTTTTTAAGATTTGTTCCCCTGAATTTCTTCATCATTGCTCTGAATTGCTTCATTTCTGTCCTTAAATGGTATCCAAACAAAAATTAAATGTGAAGTGAGGGAGCCAACAGAAGACCAACTAAGTCTGGGCCTCAAACTCCAACCAATTTCACTCCAACCAGCTGCTTAATGAGGTGCCAATTCTTGTCATTAATTAAACCCGTTCTTTAATTCTGTGGCTTGTTGCTGCTCTCGTGGTGCATTAGCAGACATTTCTGAAACTGTTGATCTTCTCTTTCTAAGAGCAACTGTTAAAATGTTTTGGGGACCTGAGCAGACCAACATTCCTGAGACCTTCATCGTTCTTTATTTTCAGATATTGTATGATGGACACCAGTTGTTTTGGCTCATTTTGTAATTTTGTATCTGGCTGCTAATTAAGGAAAAAAACAATTATGGGGTCTGAGTCTTCAAGAGCAAGTCAATTAAAATTAGTTCAAAAGAAGTTAATTAGCAGCAAAATCAGGCCACTCATTAAGACAAGGGTCAGAATGAAAACCTGCCATGGTGGTCCTCCATGACTAGAGATGGCGACCCCTGCTCTAAGGCATCGGTTTGAAGAACTACTGTGGCACCTTTAAAAGTTCCATGCCTTCGTGTTGTTTATGAATGGAGAGGAGTCCTCGAGACCACAGAAATGGATTAGGCAGGTTTTCAAAATGGTTGAATATGCGATCGCATCCCTGAAGAGTTCATAATACGTTGGAAAACTAGGAAAGTCGAGACTAAACGGCCTCCCCGCTTCACTTTTCCTTCACCCGATGCACGGCTTCCCCAAAAGCAGCGCTGAATCGCGGGGCAGCGACACATTCGGTGCAGGTGGCAGGCATTAAACTGCGCTCCAAGGCTTGAACCTCCCCCGGCAGCGCTTTCATTAAGCAGGCCTCGGAGAAGGAGCCGTTTAAACATGAAAGGCACGTGCGCAGCAGGATTATGCGTGCGGCTAATTACAGATTACAGGAATAAAATTAGCCGTCAGCAGTTATACGTATAATGCGGTTATGGTGCACATCGACGAATGAAAGACTTAGCGCGCTGGCGGACACAAAAAAAAAGCAGATTTCAGTAATTAAGCACGGATCGGTTTGTTTCTAAATGTCTGAACCTGAGCTATAGGAAAAAGGTCCATACCCGCTAAATTTAAAGCGATCAACATCCTAAATGCAGAAAATGTATTTGCTTATTGATCTGCCTTGGGCCATGCTCACTTCACAAAGAGATCTTTAATCTCAATGGCAAAGAGTTCAAACGAAACCCATGTATTTCAAACCAAATAAACAAATTCAAAAACATAATGCAGCACGATATTTGTTTCCCGATTCATCCATCGGATGTGGTGGTGTCTTTTATTTAGTTTGGTACGTTCTCGTGTTCATTCGGATTTCCTCCAGGGCTTTCAGTCCAAAAACAATCATTTATCTTAATTGGCTTGACGTGGGCGAGTGAGCCACCCCGACCACAGAATTCCTGTCTGGACGGGGTCAGGCCTTTTCAAAATTGAGATGATTATCGGATATGGTGCCTGTTGTTAGTCCTACATTGGTTTCCACCCGCATTCCGCCGAAAGTGTGCAGCAGAACTGAGAAATGGATGCGGGTATGTGCGTTTGGCTCCTGTTTGTAATGTAGTCTGGCTCTTCACGATCCTAAATTGGATTGTTCAGAGTAAACAATTACTGATGAATTCTAGAGGATTCCATCAGATCGTCACAATATAAAACTGCATATTCTCAAACCTGCTAAATCAAATGAAGTTTCACGACAGGGCCGCCAGTTCCTCCAGGGCCAACTGACTCTCAGTGAGTGAAATCGGCAATCAATCGAGAAATCAATCTACTAGACCATTCCACGAATATGTGGATGGCAAACTGGAATAGGAGGCGTAAACTCACGAGCACACGGGGAGAACGTGCAGACACCACACGGAGAAGTTCCAGAGATTCGGACTCAAAATGGTGGAATCATGAGACTGAATTTATCCTTTTAATTTAATATATAAAATGTTATATGAACCATAACATAAATCACGAAGTTAATTACAACATATTAGCCACAACATGAACTGAATGTTTGTATGTGGAATCTAACATCTTCCTCTGCTTAAATTCAATTATTGAACTTGAGATTAAAAAAACGCAGATGCAGAAGTGCACTTTTTTCAATCATATTTGTGCAGTGAAACTGGAAAAAAGATTGTTCAAATTGCATTTAAATATTCAATAGCTCGACTGGTCGTATTTTATTATATAAAAACTGAACTTGTTATTACTTGGGTCAGTTTCCAACATTTCTATTTCTTTCGAGCGAAATTAACTTAATTTTATTTCTTGTTAACGTCCATTCAGATACGTTTGGGTGAAATTTTTATGATTTAGTCCGAACGGACTTACATTTCAAATTACTTCCACTCATTCATAACATTCCTGACAATTCCCGTATTCTTACAGTTAATACGAACTCCGTGAGCCTTTCCCACACGTCTGATTTTTCAAAATAGGTAAACCTGACATTAACACGTACACAATCATTCCGAATTTCTCAAAGACTTTCACCGGCTGTTTGACTTCAATCATTTTGACAGTGTTAGGCGACATTCACATAAACTCTTTCTGTATTATACTTGATACTTTTTCGGATTTTACATTCTCTTATTCGCAGACCCTGCTCCCACTTTTGACAACCAGACGACCCTCCCTGTCTCACGGCGGCAGCAACGCGCGATGGAAAAAGTATCTCGTCATTTTCCATCAGACAGGTGTGAGCGACTTCATTGAATACTCCTAAAAATTTTGTTTTAAAGTGCAGTGCTCACCCCAAAAGAGTAGCAGGCAGAAAACGAGTCGGGTCATGGTCGCCTGTGTCATAGGTAGCATGACTTCCCCTTCCAGATGATCGTGAGCGGGGCAGCTCGACAAGTCACATAATCCGACTTCGGCTCAGCCTTGATTGCTTTAAAGCAGAGGTGGGCGAATGGAGGAGAGCGCTACGCTCTTAAGGGTGGAGAGGAATGCCGTCCCGTCTCAGGACTGCCCGTCGTGCCGTTGGCTCGCAGTTATAAGTGCGAGACTGGTAATTACAGCCCATTACGACATCGGCAAAGGCGAGATGATAACGGGATTTGACTTATTTTTTATGAAACTGTCAGTCTAGAGAAATTCGATAACTTGAAATGAACTACAGTTCTAGAACTGATCGTAACAGCACAACGTGGTAATAGCACAGAATCTGAAATTAAACGGGCTGGCCTTCATTACTTAAAGTCCGGAGAAATGGAGTGCAGTACGGCTTGAGACGCGTCAGGTGTGTGAACAGAGAGAGCTGTAGGCGAAAGGCTTCTGTTGGGTGATTTATGGAGCTTTATAACCCGCCGGTACACATACTTGACCATCCAGATTTTGGATGAATGAACGAAGCAGTCCTGGAGGGGTCAAATTTATTAATGTGCACTCTTAAAAATAAAGGTGCTAGAATGGTTCATCAGAGCGATATCAAAGACCCATCCATGTGAAAGAGCTAGAAATAACCTTTATTTATTTAGATCTGCAACAGACTCCATGCAGTAAATATCTATGAGTAGATGGCATCAGATTTGTGAAATACCATGATTTTAAATAGTCTCTTGCTGCATATAGTAACCCAGCCTGAGTCCAGATTTTCTTAATCTGCTAGGTAGCCTACCATACATTAAAGATTTCATTTTTTAATTGCATATTAGGAAGTTTTTCAAAGCACCGTCATATGCAAAGAATCCGTCCCACAATGAAATGGTGCTTTGTCAAGCAATAGTTCTAAGAGGAACCACGAAACCCAGTAAAGAACTATAAAATGTCATTAAAGAACCAGCATTTGTAAGAGTGTATGTGAAACAGGCCAGCATGGGAAAGGTGATATACTGTATACATTAAATATGTTGTTATAAAACTAGTCCCAACATTATTTATTTATTTTATATTTTGTGTGTTTTATCATAAATTATTTGTTCAGCATAGAGGAGTAATGAAGGACATTTTGAAACTTGATTTGCTGTTCTACCCAACAAGTTGCAGTGTTGTCTTGTGGGGATAGTTATGTTGTTTACCGGTTGCCAGTGTTGTGATTCCTGCCACTCACAAATTGCAAAAGGGGATTTAGGTCTCAGAGAGCAAGCAAAAGCCAGACCTGCCCTCGTAACAGGTCTGGGCTCACTGGATAGGCCTCACCCCATGCAGTCTAGCTCCAAACTCGGCTTAAAAATGGGACTAAAGTTGAAAGTCTCAAAATGTCCAGAATGGAGAAGAGAGAAAGACAGAGAGATAGAGGATAAATTATTTTTTGTCTTAAAATTCAAAAAACCAAATTCACAAAAGCAACCAAAACAGTACCTTAATCAATATCAGGGGTCAAAACAGTAAATCCAAAAACTGAAGCACAAAATTCCAAAATAATAATTAACTCCTGTTAGCTAAGAACAAGAAAATAAGGCATCTGTGGGCATGTAAACTCCAAAACTGGACAACTGAAGAATGGAAAAAGGTCTCCAAGTCAGGGAACTTAGATTTCTGCTACAACATGCTGATAGCAGGGTGATAGTTACTTGGCATAAACAGCAAGACGCCATAGATCCATCCTGCCTTAGTGTCCATAATGCAGGCTGGTGGTGCAAGCATAATGTCTTTTGACACACATTAGGCCTTTTAATATCAGCTGAGCACTAACTAAATGCCTCAGCAAACCTAAGCCTGGTTGCTGACCACGTACTTTGCTTTATGGTGATAGTCTACCCTTTTTTGAATAGATGCTCCCAGCTAAATAATGAGCCATGTCCAGGGCCAGACTGGGAAGCTTATTCAGGCCCAGAATCCCAAGTCTAATCCAGGCCACACACAATATACATCAATTTTTTTGTACAGGCACAGACTCAAAAAACCAATGAACACCATTTTGTCTTGGACTTTTTTATGAATGAGGAGACAGTAGATTCAGCTTTTACACATACATTTCACTCTTAAATATTAGTCTCAAGACAACCTCTGGTAAAGTGTGGAACAACACTTCATACATGTAAACACTTCATAAATAAATAAACCATCCAACCATCCATTATCCAACCCGCTATATCCTAACTACAGGGTCACGGGGGTCTGCTGAAACCAATCCCAGCCAACACAGGGCGCAAGGCAGGAAACAAACCCCAGGCAGGGTGCCAGCCCACCACAGATAACAAAAATCTATTTAGTTCTATAATAATTATTTGAAAACAAACGTGCAAAAACCACTGAACCACAAAAAGTAATTGTCAGTGGAATGCACCGTGCATAGATTAAGTTTGCAATTTCAACTGTGAATCTGGAATCTCCACAGCTGAGCTGCTGTCAGTGTCTGGATAGAAATGCTGAATACTCTTCCACAGAGTTAGACGTGTTGGTCAAAAAAGACCATTCTGAATTTCTTTAATAGACAAAAGACTCAAAAATGTTTCAGTGCCACAGAATTCTGTCAAGCATTTTTTAAAGAATGCACTCAGTAAATAAAAAACTATGAAACATTTCGTGTATCCTATTCAGTCACTCTCTCGTCATAGCGCTAAGGTTTAACTGTCAGAGCGCGAGAGACACACTTAAAAATATTAAAATGAAGTAAAAACAAAACACGTTCATTAACAAACTTAGCATGATATAAAGAACACATTTAAAAACACAAATCATTCCACTCACATACGTGTTTCATTAATAAAAAAATAAAATAAAACATTTTGTGCAGTCTATTCAGTAGGAAAAAAAACATTAAAAATGTGACCATACACTACACTTCATTAAAATATGAAACAAAAATAAAACAAAATAAATACACAGTAACAAATACCAAAACTCGTACAACATTCAAATATAATTACAATTATATTATAAACTTTTAAACAATCTTCATATGCAACTTCAATCACAAAAGCACCAGACGTACGCACCTCTCATCATAGCGCTCCTGTTTAACTGTCAGAGAGCGAGACGCACGCAAAGTCAAAACTTGACTTGAACAAAGATAAGAAACCAACCAACTAGAAAAGAAACGCTCCAATGTTAAACCGAGATGATTTGTGCCCACCACAGAGCAATAACACCTGCTTGTTTTCCAGTATAATAACATTATATAATTTCACAATCAGCATCATTGGTTGCTGTGAATACCAGGCCAGGCCAGGCAGCAGACCACCAGGAAAGCTCCCGCTGATTGTAAACGTCAGTCCGGCTCTGGCCATGTCATAAAGCATGCATCAACTTTATTCCAATGGCCAGTGCAGGACCCTTTTCATAAGGATACAGAGGATATTGAGGATGAGTTCCTTCAAGCCTGGGCGCCTGGCTGTTTTAAAGGTTTTCTCAGTCTTCAGGGGTTTTTTATCTGCCAGGTTTAGTGATGGTGAAGATCTTCGCTACTTGTTCTTATGTTTTATTCTATGCAGCAGGCATCCTAAACGTAAAGGCCTACATAATTGATTACATAATTGATTGATAAAACCATTTGATGTTTACATTACAAAATGTGTTACTAATCTTAGGCTACATCCACACCACTAAGATTTCATTTAAAAATACAGACGTTAGTCCCCGTTTTCACCTTTTATCAGCACTATGCTGGTGTTTCTAACCCACCCAAAAATGGAGAATTTTGAAAACGCTCTGCAGAACTGAATTCTTCTGAAAATGGCAGCACAGCATTGCAGTGTAGAATGGTGAAAACAAAGTATGCAGCCACTAATTGTGCTCTGATTTATGTATGCTTATTGTGTGACCCTTCCTTGATTGAATCCTACTCATTCTCTTATCCACTTTGCTTGCCTTTTACTTGTGCGTTATCCTCAACAACAACTCCATCTCATCGTCAGCACAAAACTAAACAATTTGTTTTCTTGTTTTTTACATTTGCCATTGCTGGTTTACTTGTGAAAATGCAAGCTGCAAATAAATGTCTAGCATGGGGGACACATCCTCTTTCTGTTTTTACTGATGCTCGCATGCCCAGCAGTGTTGAATGGCGATGTCATAAGCATTTTCAATTGTTTTGTGTGGGCGAAGATACTTAAATGATATGAAAATGCTAGTGTGGAAGAAGATTGTATTCGTTAAAGAAAATGTAGTACTGTATGTGTGCACATAGCCTTAATTATCCCAGGCTAATAAATAAGGGCTTTCCCATTCCAAAAATAATAAATGATATGTCTACTGTAAAATTCTGTTATTTTGTATGAATTTCAGAAAGATTAAAGATTCAGCTTAAATCAATACCTAGCAGTCTGCACTACCAGCAGTTCAGAGTAGCTTATCTTTATTACAGGTAGTTAATAAGTTCACAAATGAAAAATGGTTGCAATCTTTGTATTAGTTTGCTAATCAGTCCCTTTGGCTTCATTAGTTATTATGTACTGCAGTGGTCAACCGGGAGGAACAGGCCTCCCAACCAGGTTGGTGGGTTTTGTGTCCACTTCAAACCCCTGTAAAGTGGATGGACAAGGAGATAATGGCAATCGAAACTGTATCTTTCCCCAAGCTGCCAGGGGGCAACGTCCTGGGGCTGGAACATCCATCTATATACTAGTAATACCACCTGGGTATTTTAGTCCTGAAGAAGAACCCTGCTGGATGCCATAGGTCCTGCCAGATAGCACTGCTTGGAATAAGTGTCACTATTCAGACTGGGGTCTTCCTGAATCAGTCAAGTGTTCCCAAGGTCCTGTAATAAAGGAGCTACCCGTCTTTACCCTGTTTGGTTAGAGCCATTGGACAAGCCTGAGAAAGAGTGGAGTGGAAAAGAAATGAAGCAAAAGGAAGACAAAAAGAAAAGAAGATAAAAGAAAAGGCAAGAGTTTATATTGTTTTGTAATGACCCAAGTGCAAAGTAAAGCCTATGGCTGGTGTTTGTGGTAAAAACAAACTGTGCTGTTTACCTGGAACAGTTGTGGGAAATGGTGTCTAAGAGGTTTGAGGCATGGGTGTGCCCCTGGTATATATTAAATAGTTTTGGTGGCCACCATATAAATATGAATCATATATCTTAAATAGTTTTTTTATTCAGTTGTATACAGGAACATCACAATGCAGTCAGAAGAAAGGACCCATGGTGGATGATTTACACACATACAAGTTCGACTGGACACTCATTTAAACGGGACTCAGTGCAAGTAAAATTCAAGGCTAATACTAAAATTGTCAGGGAACTGGCTGAACGCACCATTAACAGACATTTGGACATGAACCCATCATATGCAGGCTTGAAAAGAAAAACATGCACATAATAAATAAGACTTTATGTCAAACACCCTCCAAACCCTACCTCATCAATTCCCCATACATCCACCTGCCCTCCTCTCCTTATTTGCTATATATTCACTTGGATTCCTGTAAGTCAAATCATTTTCCTCTGATGATGATTCCTGATAGGAATAAAAATAACTATTTTACAAATATGCAAACTGTATCAAAGACCTTCACTTCCACATGTGTCGTGTACTCTTTGCATTATTTGAAAGATACTGTATCAATACAATACAATACAATTTATTTTTGTATGGCCCAAAATCACAAAAAGAAGTGCCGCAATGGGCTTTAACAGGCCCTGCCTCTTGACAGCCCCCCAGTCTTGACTCTCTAAGAAGACAAGGAAAAACTCCCAAAAAAACCCCAGTAGGGAAAAAATGGAAGAAATCTCAAGAAAGGCAGTTCAAAAAGAGACCCTTTTCCAGGTAGGCTGGGTGTGCAGTGGGTGTCAAAAAGAAGGGGGTCAGTACAATACATAAAACAGAATAAATCCTCAATACAGTATAACAATAATCATTTTACAAGTACGGAGCAGAAGTTCACAGTAGATGATATCACATAATATGATTTGGATTTGTTTAGAGTCCTGGAGACCTCTGTCATCAAGCTGCTTCCCCAATTTGGCCATTCCACAGCTGAAACAGCCAATCCGATGAAAGGACCCCTCTACCCCACGATTCCTGCGATCCTCCATCAGGGATGACTTTACCTTAGGCAGGTAAAACAACTTGGTAGGTGGGCCGTGGCACCAAGTGCCACATTTGAGTACCGAGAAGAGAAACAGAATAGGTGAGAGTTAGTATCCAATTATAACTATCATTTTACTTATGTTTTAGTGCTAATGACTAACAACAGAGATGCAGTCTGTACAGTTAACCAGCAGCTCTAGTCAGGATATGCTAAACTGAAGTAGTGAGTCTTCAGCCAGGATTTAAAAGCTGAGACCGAAGGGGCATCTCTTATAGTAGCAGGCAGACCGTTCCACAGTTTAGGGGCCCTGTAACTAAAAGCTCGACCTCCCACTGTTATTTTATTAATCCTCGGAATCATAAGCAGACTGGCATCTTGATTGACAGTTCAGAATAGAGATTTTGAATATTTATTAAAGATGTCTTCATTATGGCTTGTTTTTATCACCATACATGATGCCTTTCCTCTGTTTTTACTTCCTTTCTTCCTTCTTTCCTTCCTAGCTAATAGAATAACATAACAGTCTTAAACCTGATTAATCCAATTCAGGGAACCAGAGGATATCCCAGCAACATGCATGGTGGGAGCCAACCTTGGACATGGTACCAGTCATTCACGGAAGTCTTTCACATACACACACACACACACACACACACATGCACCCACACCACACTCACATAAGATGACTTTACATGTGAATAAACAACAACAAGCAGGTGTTAACACAATCTCAGTAAAATAACATGTTTTCATTGGTGTTTGGCATCTGTACCTACTTAATGGTCTGTTGTGTCAGGGTGTGGTGCTCCTCAAGGTTAAATTATAGCAAGGACTATGACAGGGCTAAGGCTTTGATTATTTCCTCCGACCAAGACAATACGGTAGATTCTGTTTATAAAATGAGAGCTAAACTCCAGCTTTCTACTGGGATACAAACAGTTTAGAAAATTGTGGGAATGATTCATATCCAGTTACAATGCAAAAGTTAACCAAAAGCTAAGGAAATCCACTACAATGCAGAGTCTGACAGTATTGAACGAAAGGTAGGAAGCAATGCCAGGGAGGGAGGTTACACTTACACTTGCTATATCCTTTTACAGTTACCAGTTCACTAAACCTGCACATGTTTGGGAGAAGTTCCTGCAGCAAAACCCATACAGACAAGGAAGGAATGGGCAGCTTCTGTACAGACCACCAGTGGGCTTGAAGTCAAACCTGGATGAACGGAAATGCCAGCTAACAATGCTAAGCACTGAGCTACCTAATTAACTATGAGTTTCAGGCCTCCTCTTTCCTTCATTTTACTTTTTGGCTCTGAATATCTTCCTATGCATCCACCTAAAGAGGTTGTGCATTTTTTGTGGACTTTAGAGTGCACATCTTAATAAATCCTCTTTTGATGTACAAGCTCTCTTATTATGACACTGAGTACAAGTTTTAGGTTGTTATTTGCATTATGGTCTTTCTACCTTGTCAGATAAAATCGCATTCACAGTCCAATACATCTCTTTACACCAAGTAAGTACAACCATTTCACAAATTTTTTTAACACAATGATCTTAAAAATTGCTGTTGTCACAAGTTTTTATTTTTCAAATATAGGTTCAGAAAATGGATGAAGGAACATGGCATTTTGTGACCAATAGGGGGTGCAACAGTGCCCCAAACCCCCAAACACAACTACACAACAGTCCTTTGTTCAAATAGAAGGATTTTACAATACCTCCAAATCCTTTCCACAATAGTACAAAACAAAACTTTCTTGTCTCCTTCCACAAATGCAAACTCTTTTCATTTTATCCAATCTCCTCCTGACTCTGACAATCATCCAGGTAACTTGGCCTCTTTTATACCGGACCTGGGAGTATGTCTGGTGCCACAGCATTGCACACTGGAAGCACTTTCGGGTCAGGAGGAGGTTCTTTAAAGTGCGGTTAGTCCAGGGGTGGGCAAAGTCATTCCTGGAGACCTGCAGTGGCTGCAGGTTTTTGTTCCAACCCAATTGCTTAATAAGAAGCTCTTATTGCTCTAGAAACACTTCTGCTTCATTTTAGTTATTTCCCTCGTTAAGATTTTGAACCCTTATTGCTTATTTAAGTCTTAAACAGCTGCATTCTCGGTTTTTAATTGCTCCTTATTAGCAATAAGATGCAAATGACAAAAGAAATCAGTAGTTATCCATTTTGCTTGTTACCCTTTACACCTGTGTGTATTAATCGTGCACTATTTGGTTTAATTAAATACTTGGAAGGAAAGAGAAGAGAAAAAAGTGAAGGACTGAGAATTACACATCCGTTTTACACTTCAAAGTATTTGGATGATATCCTTAGAATAGAAAAAAAAATCTAGGATATGAGAATGACTTGACATAGCAGAGTTAAAGCACTAACAAGCCATGATTATTACAGTATATAATTATTGGCAAGGATTGTTGTCTAATTAAGCAACTGGGTTGGAACAAAAACCTGCGGCCACTGAGGCCCTCCAGGAATGACTTTGCCCACCCCTGGGATAGTCTGTTTCTGCAGCTCCCCCTGGTGGCACCCATGGCCCATAAAAGGGATGTCCCATGGAACTGCAATTCCAAGACTACCCTGTGGGTGTTTATGCAAGCATTGTAGCCCATTGTTACCACCTATTGTATTGACAGAAGAAATAGTCCATGCGATTAGTCTCTCTCAGTCCTTCTGTTAAACTGGCCTCCCAACTGGTTCAGGAACTTTAAACTACCATGGCTGGAATGCCAGCCCATGCATTGCGTCCATGACAATTTACATTTGCATTTATTTGCTTAGCAAACAGTTTTATTGATATTGACTTGTTTCTTGAAGTTCTCTTGCTCAGTCTGCATGAAATTTTAATTTTCCATTTCAAAATACCTTTTAAAAAAGGTGAAAGTTTGTGTACTGATAGTCTGATGTCTGAGAAAGACAGCAAGAAATGTACGGATCAGGAAATAAATGTTATCGTGAAACAGCTGAAGGGTCAGATCTAATAGAGAAATAAGCATGGGTCTAGGACAAATACAAAAATCAGAATCAATAGTCAGAAATACAAAAGCAAAGATTCAGTAACCAGGGGCCTCATGCATAATGCCGTGCATAGAATTCACACTATAATATGGCGTGCGGACAAAAGTGGAAATGTGCTCACGCACAAAAAAATCCAGATGCACAAATCTGTGTGAACGCTAACTTGCACGTTCTTCCGCTCCATAAATTTTAGGTCAGCGTGAAAAGTAACGCATGTGCATGCACCTGCTGTCCCACCCCAACTCCTCTCAGAATTACGCCTCTTTGAATATGCAAATCAATAAAAATAGCCCTTAAGCTCAGCCTTCTGTGATAAGACAATGGCAAAAGCACGAGGGAAAATAAAAGAATTTCAGCGAATACCAAGTAGAGGCAAAGAAAACATACTATATGTTGGTTTAAACAGTGGTATAAACAACAAAAGGAAGTTGATCGAGTGACATAGAGTGTTGGAGAAACTCAAAAGCTCAAGTTCACAAAGTCGCACAGTGCTCGAAATAAAAAAGAAGTTGTCAGATATCAAAGTTGCCGTGAAAAGGCGAGTTGTAGCCCACCATCTGAGTGTTATAAGAAAGCTTATTAGGGTACAGAGAAAAAAAAAGGCACATAGTGGGGAAAAAAGCACGAAATGTCAACTTCAATCTTGAAATTTCCACTTTAATCACGTAGTTCATTTTGTTATTAAAGTAGAACATCATAAACTTCATCTTAAAATTGTTTAATTTACTAGTTTCTCAAATCCCATTGTAACTAAAGTAGCTTGTTTTATATTTGATCTTCTATGTGCTCTATGTGTGTGAATCACTATGTGCTTCCGGGCTTTCTCTTCCTTCAACAGGACACAGAATCCATTCCATTTATAATATTACAGCTCTCTGAATAATTAAAATACTAAGATGTATACGTGATATAATTTTCATGATGATAGGAGTTAAACTATGTTATTAAACATGGAAACACGGTGGCACAGTGATTGTTCATGTCTCACGCAAGATGCTTGCTGCACCATGCATGACCTTCGATGAAATACTTTATTACAGAAGTTCTCTCTCTTTCAAACATACTAACATCCACTTTCTGTCCTTCCTTTTCTTTCTCCAAATACCCAATCGCCACACAATTAGCTCTGTAATAGATGTTAAGCCATCTGTAAGCTTAGAACGCCGATTCTTCAAAACTTTTAAGGAACATTGAAATATCTTCGTAGTACGTGTTTAATTATTCTATCCATCTATCTTTCCAGTGTTGTGCCAGCACCAGCAAGAATACAGCGCAAGGCAGGAACAATTCGTGAACGGAGCACCAGCGCCTCGCTACCGCTGCGGAACCGTGACCTCACATGTTTAATTATTAACAATATAGATTATTTAAATGAAGTTAAAGTTTTATCTATATAATATAATAAACATACTTTGCTGCATTTCATCTTAAAATGATATTGTCATCATATGTAAATACGTGCTTTATAAAGTGTCTCAGGTTGTGCAATATTATAACTGTATCGCAAGTTTAGGTAATTGTAAACATAAACTAGGCTCAAACTTCCTTGTCTTTGAAAATAAAAGTGAAAAAATGAACTGGCTTAGTAAAAAAAAAATTGCAAAGCCAAAGAAAAAATTGAATTTTACATAACACAAGGCATTCTTTTTCAATTTACAGTATACTGACTCAAAGTTAGACAGTGAGGGTTTTAATTGGAAATGACATGGAGATTGGACCAAGTTCAATATCAAATGTCAAGTCAGTCCATTGTCTAGATTATAATTTTAAATAAAAAGTTTAAGTACCCAATACCATAACTGAAATTCTTAACTTGGAAGAGATTTATCAAAAATAGTGCACAATCTCAAACAAATTGAAAATGCACACACCACCATTTGTACAGTCACAAGAACCATTTTAGGTATGACTGTAATGGTAAATCTTAACGCAAATACTCTGAAAAGGCGGCACCCATAAAAAACAAAACTGCCATTGTGGAATAATGCTAAAATATTTCAACTTTTTCAAAATACTTGTAAGGAAAAACATGTTATTTTTGGAATCCTTGTTGATATGTGAATGAACATTTTGGAATTCACAAAATTTTCATAACTTGGAATTGAAGTATGACATTCTGATAATGGAGGTGCCCTGACTTTGTGGTAAGATCTGCAGTGACTAGCTACAGTAGCAGACTGGAATGATGAGTTGACATTACTGGAGTTGTTTAATTTGGTTGAGGTTTAACAATGGGACTTTGTTCTTGTTTGATTTGGTGGAGGTTTAAAAATTATTTTTTGTTTTTCTATTTTACGAAAAGTTTGATCATTGTGTATTTAGTCATTATTTTCTTTAGAAAAAGGATAACAATGAGGCATGACTCATCATTCACTAGGGATGTAACGGTATCAAAACTTCACGGTGCGGTAATACCTCGGTATGAATGGCACGGTACGGTATTTATTGAATCATTTACAGGAAAAACAAAACTAATGAAGAGACTCGAAAAAAAGTGCCAGAAGTGTTTATTAAACAGTTTACATGAACACTGAACATATCAATGGCATACAAATTAGCCATCTATCTGTAAACTTTGAAACAGGAACTTCAATTTTTCAATTTTAATAACAAAAAATTATTAAACCATGTAAAAAATAAAGTTTCAATTTAGTATTCTTGAAAACTCAGAAAAAATAAAAATAGCAGCCTACTTATTGCAGCTGGCCCATGTGCTGAATGAGTATTTGAGAACACTCACCTCATTCACTCACACACTCACTTATTCAGACAGAGACAGGTTTTTTTTAAGGGAAATTAGCATATCAACATTATCTGGTAAAAGCTGGGATCTCTGGGCATTTACAATGTCCCCTGCAACAGAAAAAACCCTCTCACTTGGGACTGAGGTTGCTGGGACAGAGAGATATGACTTGGCCAAGGTTGACAGCAGTGGGTAACGTTATGCATTGTCTTTCCACCACTCGAGAGGACAAGCCATGAGTGAGATAGAGGTCTCTTTGCGGTACAAGTCAATGTCTGTATCAATCTGAGCAGTGTGCTGTGTTCTGCTGTCCCCTTGACTAAAAGAATCCCCAAGGAGATCTTCAAGAGCAGTCTTTTTGGATGGAGGAAAGACACCTCCCACAGCATGTGCTTTTGTGGCAGGTCAGTTTTTGAGTGTCCAGCTACATGTTCATGGCTGCCTGGTGCTGCACCTTCCTCTTCACTAGGGTTCTGCAGAAGCAAGCAGAGTTACAAAAATTTTAAATGTTAGACACGCACACATAATTTTTGTAAATATTGGGAACTCTAAAAAAGTCACACACACAAAGTATTTTTAAACAAATACCTGGTTCTGCATCTGTGTTGCTTTTAACTTGAGCCTGTTGAAAATTTCATCCCTTTCGCTGTTATTCAGATGGGGGAGGGCCCGGAACCGTGGGTCCAACGCACTGCTCTCATACAGAAACTCTGCTTGCTCCCCTTGGTAACGGTCTGCCAAATCGTTCAGCATTGCTGCCTTCATTTGAGAGATGGTGTTTGAGTCTACATTGCATGGTGCCATGCTCACTTGAATCATGTGTTTGAGAGGCATGATAAGAGAGATTGTTGGTCGAGATTCGTCGCACAGCACAGTGGTTGCTTTTTTCAAGGGTGTGAGAAGTTTAACAATGTCCTCAGCATCTGCGATGTCAGCTGCGTCTAGAGTGTCTATTTCACGTGCATTGCTCCTGACTTCAGAACTCAGTAGGGCTGCAGCAATTGCCTGTTGTTGCTCCAGGTAGCGCTCAATCATGTCAAGTGAGCTGTTCCACCTAGTTACTACATCCATTATCAGTTTATGTACTGGCAGGTTTAACATTTGCTGCTTGGAGGTCAGCACAGCTGTTGCAGTTGAACTGCGGTGAAAAAACGTTGCTACACTCCTCACTCTGCCAAGCAGACAACTGACACGGTTTACCTTCAAACCTGCCTAGGACGCAAGGTTTAAGGTGTGAGCAAAACACATTACATGTGGGGACAGACCAGCCTCTTTCACCACTACACCCATGTTTCTTGCGTTGTCAGTAACCACAGCGATGCCCTGGTGATTGTTGTTGTAAATCATGTCAAGCTCCCACTTTGAAACAGCAGATTTTAACACCTCGCCTATGTTGTGTTCAGTGTGTGACTCAAAGAGTACCCGTGTCTGTAGGACAAAAGTTTTATCTCCCATTCACTTGTCATAGCATGTGCTGTGATGGTAACATAGCTCTGAGTAGCTCGTGAAGTCCACCCATCTGTGGTGATTGAGATGCACTCTGCTTGCTTGATGCTCTGTGCAACTTTCGCCCTTGTCTCTTTGTAAAGAGCTGGTAAAATAGTTTGTCTAAAGTGTGGCCGCGACGGGATTTTATACTTTGGCTCCAGCATGTTTACTAACCTCTTAAAACCTTCATTATCCACCACCGAAAAGGGCCGTAGGTCTTTGGCTATATATTCACCAATGCATCTTGTGATTTCTTGTGCTCTCGCACTGTTGTGGGGGAGTGAGGCTGTAAACGCTTCTTTTATAGTCTTTTGGCCAGACTGAATTTTGCTCCTCGTATCTTCACGTAACTTTTCAGGGTGATGATTTAACAAATGGCTCCTCATGTTAGTCGTATTCCCCGACTTGTATTTCACCACAGTCTGGCAGTGCCTGCATACCGTATTTTTTTTGTCTGTCACCTTTTCTCCTTTCTCGTTTCTTTTCAGAGAGAAACAGAAATGCTTCCACACATCCGATTTAAAACCCGCTTTAGGTTCGACCATTTCCATCTCTTTTCCTTCACCGCCATTTCCGCATTACTGGATCTGTAGCGACAACAGACCGCAAAGGATGATGGCCACACCTGGGCTGATGGGAATTGTAGTTCCTGCTACCTCCCGTTTGCTCCATTTGCCTGAGCAAACTTTTCTCAGAAGACCTATCGTTTTATCGAGTTATGCAACCACGGTAGTATCGAAAAAATTTGCTATTGCGGTACGACGGTATATACAATACCTTTACATCCCTATCATTCACAGGATATGTGCAGGCCTAATAGGTAGGAGATATAAACTGGACAATGTATTAGAGTTTCTGTGTCACTGTCGAGGAATCCCTCAGATTCCTCACATGGAATGACTGACCACAAACTCAGTGTCATTGAGTCAGCATACTTCAGATTTCTCAAACGTGGATATGAAAACAGAGAAGCACGTGACTCTGAGCAGTTAGTGTATTGGCGACATTTAGGAGGTCTTCCAGGATTGCACATGGGAGGGTTGAGTGTTGGGAGAAGTTAGGGAGGTTGAGGGAAAGAAAGCCAGCCGCTGTGTAACATGATGCCCAGTAGAAGTCAGTGGGCTGCTTACTCACTTGATCAATCAGATTAGCTCCAGTTTACTGTATAAGAGGCCCAAGGTTCACAGCCAACTTCACCTTGTGAGGATGTGAAATGTGGGGTAGAACTTTGAATGATTTCTCACTGATGACATTTGGAGGCTTGCTCAAGATGCTGTTGCGTAATATGATACCCTCCCAGTTAGACTAGAAGTCAGAGGCCCCCTTACTAACTTATGAAGAAGGAAGAAAATAAGGAGCTGTTGATACTGTGTTGTAGATGTTTGACCAATGTCTCTTTGCCTTTCTTGTCAGTCAAAGTGTACATGTTGTGTACCTGCAGAGAAAAATATCCTACATGACATAAGAAATGTGTTTCATGCAGTTTTTCACGGTTCCTGTCAGCAATGTCACGTGCATGCTGCATGCGTTCACCTCTGTTGTTTTTGTGCCAGACATGCAGCGTGATCGGTTGGCCATTGCTTTCATTTCAGCTAACTCATGCATGCAAGTGGTTGTAGCTCAATTCATGGGTAGTGTTGCTTATGAAATGTGGAGCAGGACTCGCTGATGAGACGCGGAGGGTTGCTCAGGATGCTGCTGTTTAATATGAAACCCTCCTAGCTGGAGTGGAAGTCAGAGGCCCTCTTACCAACTTATTGAGGTGGAAAATTCCCTTATGTTCAGCTGGATGAGCTGCTGCTTACTGACTCAGGGGCCCCAGTTTCACAGCCAGACTCTCCAAATGAGGATGGTAAACAGAGAATGGCAAGAACCTAACTAATTTCTTATGACTTACCGATAACAGCAAATTAGTGAAGTACAGGAGATACTCAAACTTTGCTTTGCACAAATTAAATTTCAGGACATAACAATGGTTGCCACTTGTGGTATGACCAGACATCTAGATTGTAACTGCATGTTTTGATTTCTTGAGACACCACCGGGTTGATGGCTGAATTGTTGTAATAGAAGTGGAACATATAGACCTCTGGTTCTTAGATAAAAGGGAATTAAAAATAAATTTACTGACTCAAAGACTTAAAATGGAAAGGGGTTGGGATTTTTCTTCCTTGGAGTAATTGACTAAATCTGTTTGTGCAGTAGAATTGTGTAGTGAATTTTGGCATGGTGGCACAGTGGGTAGCGCTGCTGACTCGCAGTTTGGAGACCCGGGTTCACTTCCCAGATCCTCCCTGCGTGGAGTTTGCATGTTCTCTCTGTGTCTGTGTGGGTTTCCTCCCACAGTCCAAAGACATGCAGGTTAGGTGAACTGGCAATCCTAAATTGTTCCTAGTGTGTGCTTGGTGTGTGTGTGTGTGTGCCCTGCAGTGGGCTGGTGCCCTGCCCGGTGTTTGTTTCCTGCCTTGCGCCCTGTGTTGGCTGGGATTGGCTCCAGCAGACCCCTGTGACCCTGTAGTTAGGATATAGCGGGTTGGATGATGGATGGATGGATGGATGGAGTTTGTCTGACTTCTGCCTGTGCTTTTTGTTTATCATTTTCTTCTATTTGTGTAGCACTGCCACGTAAGAAGTATATTGTAATAATAATATTTCACTTATGTGCTTTGTATTGTACATTGTCTGCTTTTTTATGTGCTACTAGTCACTGCATGGGATCCTACACATCTAAATACAGGTGGAAGGAGCTATTTGCAGGACAGGATTGTGAACTGCAAGGTGGTGATTGATGGTGTCGCTCTTTGTGGCTAAGATCTGGAAGGTTCTGCTTGAACTGTTCCAACCATTAGTATTTTCATTATAAATCAATTAGGAGCAAAAATGACTGGGTGAGAATAGTCAGCTAGCAGAATGGGAAGCAGGCTAGCCTACCACCTAGGCTCGAAGTTAACTGCGCATCTTTCCAGCATGCCCAGCTCTGATTTATTAATTATGCATTTAATTTGTGGTCTCTTTTCTGTTTCACTAAAAAATAACACAGTTCCCCACAGAGGATGCAGAGTTAACGTTGTGCCTAGGTGGTAGGCTTTACTTTTCCAAGACTCAAAAATAAAAAAATACGGCATTTTCACGCAAGCAATTTCACATGTACATTACTGAATTAGGCTAACACTCACATTTCTTGTATAGAGGATGAGGTGGCTGATTTCTTATGTAGATTGAGGGAGTTAATTATTACTTATAAATATGATTTTTACAAATTAATTATACATTGATTATAGCAAACAACTTCTGTCCTTGCTAATTGTTAGCTTTTGCCTTTGGCACTCTTAGAAAGCATTTTAAATAAAGCCTCTTGGTCTGTGACCCAGTCCCACTGCTACTTCTCTGCAAGGACAAGAACTGATAAGAGAACCTGTACAATCTCGTGTAGCAGAATCCTGACTCCTAGGGCCTTGTTTATCATTAGCTGGCAAGGACATGAAATGTGAAACTAATCACGGACTTCTGTAATTGACAGTGTATTTAAGAAGTGTAACTAGTATCTGTATGTTAGTGACTCCATGTACAGGTCAATACAGGTATTCCTCTCATCCTGGACTGACTTTGTGACTTAACTTTGACCCCTACATGAAAGGTGGCTAAGTTAAAGATGAATTTAAAAACAAATTTACAAATAACGTTTTCATACAGAAACACAAAGAATATTATGTTGTCACCCCTTCTGTATGCAACTGCTAATCCCTGTATATACAGAAGTTTACATAATGAACAGAGGTAGGCTGCTTAAGGGGCTCATAGATATATTATGAGGTTGTCTAAATACAAGAAGCTTAAACAAATACTGTACATGTGGAACATATGTGGCTTGTTAAATATTTTTTCTAAAAATGTAATGTACTCCTCCATGGTGATATGAATGGTTGCCATACAATATAAATGATTTTACTGGTGTCCTGCACTTGCATTATATGGCTGAGGAAAAAAATCGCAGGAAAGCACAGAAGCGTAACTGAGACCTAACTGTGATTTTTTACTATTGACTTTTTAGAATTATGCTCTCCAAAATCAACACTTACAGTGCTAATAAATCCTGGGATATTTTCTGTGTCATGGTTCTGTTAGAGATTAAATTATCTGGATGGTCCATTTCTAATTGTTGTACATTTAGCAAAGAATTAGCACCAGCAATATTTTAGAATAGGGTAGTACTGAAGGACAAAGATGGTTTAGTAGGCTTTATATGATATAACCACCACCATAATTGAAAAGGTACCTAACACTCATGCCATACTCTAATAATGAAAATACAAAAAACCCAGCTTAAGAATGAACTTGGGCATGCGTGACTAGATGATACCAGAATTGACTTTCCATGACCGCATCTTTACAGCCAATAACATCATACTGATCAGCAAGGTAAATGTGAGAGTAATTTAGATGTAACAGTAGTTATGTATTTTGATTTGCAGTGCACATTGAAATATACAAAGCATGTGTTTTAGAAACAGAAATACTGAGATGATCAAGTAAACAAATGATGTACCAGAAGATGGTTGATGTAATACACAAAATGTACCAAGAGATGACTAAGAGATCAGCAGATGGCCTGTTAACAAGATAAGACAGTTGTCACACACACAGAAATCTCAAGGGTGATGACTAAGCCTAAAGAGATAAGAAGAACAAGAGTATGATAAAATACTTTTATTTACTGTTATCTGGGTGTGTAAGCCAACGAACCAACCAGAGTAACTGCACACATTGATTGACACTGTTATATAAATTCAGTTGTTTATAAAATAGACCTCTGCCCTTATGATTTTGACCATTCTGACCATGCTGTAACAGTACTGCTCTGATGAGTACTCCCTCTTAGGCATTTGTTGTAAGAGTGAATAAAGAACGCAATGAACAGACTTCCTTCTGCTTGATTATTGAGTAAACTTGTCCTGGTAGAGAATAAGTTTCTTTCTTTAATTAATAGTACAGGGCTCTAGGGGGTTTGGTTTACCGGATATACAATTTAAAGAAATTGTTACTTTCATGGGAATTTTTACATATGCATTGTTTTCACTTTTACTTTAAAACTTTAGTAAAAATAATATTTGGAATTAACTTTTCTTCAAGATCGCATTGAATTTTGATTCTGTGTTTGGACTTACATCGTGACAACACAACGTATAACTGCCTGTGAGGGAATATTGTTTCTTTCGCTCTAATAAATAAAACAACTTTCTTGAATGTTTGTCCATGCTCTTTCTTCTTCGCTTTATCATTGGCGTGTCATCTAGAACGTATAAAACTATTGTCCTGATAAAATTTATAAGAGGTGAGAGCACAGGAAGTGTATCTGCCAAAATCATTCACATTACTAAGAGCTGAGAGCGCAGGAAGTGTGCCTGACAAAAGCAATCACATGACTAAGGTTAGATGACCGTGGTCTTATTTGAAAATGGTTGTAAGTAAGGCATGACCTGAAAGAATCTCATGTTCAAAGTGTCCGTCTCATGGGACTAAATACCGTGCCAATGATTTTAGAATCTTTTAATTCTCACTGGCAACAAGAATTAGACAATCTATCAAGTCTCTGACTTAAAGTTTAAATCCGAACAATATATTGGATCTCTTTTCGATGTTCCGTTATTTCACTGAGTAATAATTTCCGTTTGTTTGTGCTAATGCGATCTTTACTCTCTCTTTTTTTGAGACTTTCAAATTTTCATACTTCCATTATCTCTGACCTGCTCTGCATGTGTATCGCGCCAACTTTTTTGAATTCTTTACGACGTTCCACTTTGTCATCTACTCTTTGTCTTTTATTTCCGGCCCCAGGTGTGGTTAAATCTCTTGGAACAAAGTTTTGTCTCATTTCATTTGATAATAAGGTCAGAATAGAGCTAAAAGTTTTATGTATCTTTACTGGGTCAGCAGTCAGGGCATACGAAATTCCCATGTTTTTTTCTGTAAGTGGGACAGTAGGGACAAGAATTTACGGTCATATGAAAAAGTAAGTACCCCCCATGGAAACTGTTGACTTCTTCAATGTATTTGAACAGGCAAATATTAGATCTTTCTGCAAACAGTTCCATTTGTTTGTGCTAATGCGATCTTTACTCTCTTTTTTCTGAGACTTTCGAATTTTCGTACTTTCATTATCTCTAACCTGCTCTGCATGTGTACCGAATCAAAATTTTTTAATTCTTTACGACATTCTACTTTGTCATCTATTCTTTGTCCTTTATTTCTGGCCCCGGGCGTGGTTAAATCTCTTTCTCGTGGGACATATAAGTGTCTTTCTTAGAAAATCACGTCTCGTCTCCTTCCTTCCAAGTTTTTTTTTTATAATAGAGAGATGTTTAATTTCTGCCAAAACATTAATCATTTTCATTAAATGCTAATCCACTGTCCTTTGGTCTACTGGTTATTCGGTGGAATGAATGAAACGTGAGGTGTAAAATGGTATCTACCGGTTACCTACACAATGTGCAGCTATGTTCAGTTAAAAAAAAACATCATTTTGAGTTGACATGTTCATATAAGAGAAACTGATTATAAACTCTTCTGGGTCTGCCTGAGTCAACCTGGAATGGGGGACAAGCTCATGCAGAGAACAAACACCTGTCTGGAAGATATTATAGAAAGAGCTTGACTCAAAAATACCTACTTGTAAAAACTAAACAAATCAAATGGTGGTGTAGGATGAATAACTTGAGAGCACCAGAAGGAGATAATGTACCTGAGCTGTTATGGTCTTCCACTTAAAAAGACAAGGATTATTGTGTTAATGAAGCCTGACAAAATGGTGGAATATGACAAGAATGAAAGACACTGTTAATATTGTTTAAATAAGGAGTCATGTGGATTTTGCAGACAGCAGTGGATAGTATCTTACTTGGTCAAAAAACATATATGAGGTATCAGGCAAGAACATGTTTGAAAGTCAGGTGAAACTGTTGACCAGCAAACAGACAAACAAAGAAAGGATCAATAAGCAATAATGTGATTAAAAATGTGACACAAGCAGTCAAAAAATGCAAAGATTTAAACTAAGCCTGTTAAGATATACTAGCAATTAGTGCAGTGAAGGATCAGCTATTGCTAGATGCTTTAAGTCGCTAAGCAATGGTAACTATTAAGTGTAGCCCAGACACAAATTTCAAAGTAGTAGTGTTTAAGGCCAGAAAAATGGAGTATCAGATTTCAAAGCATTATAGGTAAAAGTCTTAAATACATACCAATTAGTATTATACAATCTGCCAAATACCAAATAAATGAGTCTTGAGGACTCAGACAGCACTGCTATAATATATAAAAACATTTTAAAGTCCCATACTTTCAAAGATGCTAGAGTACGGTGGGAAAAGGATCTCTTACTCAACATTTCAGAGCAGGACTGAAAGGCAGCCATGCACAGAATTCACTCTTGCTCCATATACGCAAAACATACAATTATTCAACTTAAAATCTTTTATGGAGCAAATCTATCTCATTTAAAATTGTCAAAAATGTTTCCAGGGCAAAATCCAACCTGCGAATGTTGCAGTCGAGCTCCAGCCTCACGGGGCCACATGTTTTGGGGTCGCACCAAATTAACATCATTCTGGACCAAAATTTTTAAATGCCTTTCAGGCAGCCTTGGTGTCACAATCCCTCCTAACCCATTAATAGCTGTGTTGGGTGTACTTCCAGATGGACTTAAAGTGGAGAAGGACAAACAAATTGTAATTGCCTTTACTACACTATTGGTACATGGGCTTATCTTGCTCAACTGGAAGAATCCTAGACCGCCTCTTTTAGGTCAGTGGGTAACTGATGTTATATACTATTTGAAAATGGAAAAAATCTAATTTTCATTTAGTGGATCTTTTCAGAACTTTTTAAAAACCTGGCAGACTCTAGTTAATAACATTTTAGAATAAGCATTTATACTGGAGAAAAGGATTCTCCTCCCTCTTTTCTACTCTTAAAAGTTTTACTCTGGCTGTTGGCCTTCCTCTTTTTCTCTTGGGTCGGGGTTGAATTGAATTTAGTTTTGTTAAGTTTGACTTATTTGTATGGAATGTTACTTGCTTTTAATAAATTCAATAAAAAGAAAAAAACTGGTGCCCACTAAGAATATACTCACGGAATGCAGCTGCGTGATGAAGAAGACCTTTTTCTAAGACAGAAAAGCATATAGATATATATATCCTGGTCCCCAAACCTTTATCATTTTGCTGTTACCTTTACTGGGAGACTTACACTACTGTCATATTCTCCTCCAGCTTTCCTACTCTCTACACACTAACTCTGGTGCAAGAACAACGGAAATTTAGGATCAAACCCAAACCTAAGTAATGCAAAGTGACAAGGATGACAATGATGTCAAAATTACAGTGGAAATTAGAAAAAAAATTAAAATGTACATATTTTAAAATATTTGTATATATCCACCTTAATAAAAGGATACATGTCTGTGTGTGTGTGTCTTCGTCCAGTTGCTATGTCTTTATCATTCCAATAGGTGGCTCTTCACAAACATTAACACTCCTTTTATGAATTCCATACCAAATGGCATATAACAGAGACATACAGTATGCATTGAACATTAATGCTGAGGTCTGCGTTGATTACTCATATTTTGACTCATCTTAGACAGGTAGCAAAACTAGTTAAAGGATAAGTGCATAATGTAAAAGCCAAAATTCAAGTCCTCCATAAATATCCATCCATCTCTGTTAATTTCATTGATATATTTAGTGCTAATACCAATAAACAACAACTAGTAATACATTTTTGTAGATGAGGATCTGAGTCACACACTCATCTAAAGTACTGTTAAAATTTTGTACAAATTAATTTGTATACATGTTGTTTTAGAGAAATCATCACAGACTGGATACAAGCCTAGGAGTTTCATTAAAATGAGTCTTTATTAGCAGCAGAATTGTTAGAAAAAAAAAAACTTGCAAGAAAATATTCAGACATATTTCATTGAAAATTCCTGAAATGCAAACTTATAAAATATTTCAAAATGTTTGTCTTTTATACACATTGGCCTCCCAGAGTTACAATTCTACAAATTACATTCAAGTGCAAACTGGAGAGATATAAAGGAGCATGACCCCAGATGGATTAACCTGGAAATAAATGATGTCTAACAGGTTGTAGAATCCCATGAGTTTAGATTCAAGGACATCAATGACTTGATAACCCAAGAGGCAGTCAACAATATGGAGTTGCGCCAAGTTTAAAATGGCAGGTTTGGGGGTACCATCGTAGGATGTGCGGACAACTGCCACCGCAAAGCTTCCCTTAGAGAGAACCCTCCTCCACACTTCAAAGTTCTTATCCTGAAAACAAGGAAACACCAAATTTTATTTTGAATGCATCCAAATTTATGTCTGGAAAAGGAGCTACAGTTTAGTGAAAAAAGTAATTACCCTGTTAGATATCATATTTATATTATTTGACATTGAAATCTAAAAGCTTTTCAGTGAAATCTTCTTATAACGATAAATAAAAATGTACAATAAAATAATAATTGTCAAAAACATTTACCTATGATGTAGGAAGGAATTAATTCTCTTGTTGCAACCTTCATACCCAGAATTACACCAAGCGGTCAAAATATACAAAAACAGTTTTGGTTAATAAGGAGAACACCAGGTGGAGATGAAAACAGGGTGAACACAACATAGCACATAAACAGCAAAACAAGAAAATGTTCTCTCTCTCTCTGGGTGCAGGAAGCATAACCTTTTTTCATCCTGTGACACTACACATATCCATCCATCCATCATCCAGCCTGCTATATCCTAACTACAGGGTAACGGGGGGTCTGCTGGAGCCAATCCCAGCCAACACAGGGCACAAGGCAAGAAACAAACCCCGGGCAGGGCGCCATACCCACACACACACACACCCACACCAAACACACACTAGGGACAATTTAGAATTGCCAATGCACCTAACCTGCATGTCTTTGGACTGTGGGAGGAAACTGGAGTACCCGGAGGAAACCCACGCAGACACAGGGAGAACATGCAAACACCATGCAGGGAGGACCCGGGAAGCGAACCCGGGTCTCCTAACTGCGAGGCACACTACACATATCATCTCTTTGAAAAGAAATAAAAACTCAAAAACTTGCTTTTTTTCTCTCAGATCCCTCACATTTAGTGGATTACTAGTGCTAACCCATTATGAGCAGATTCTTCTAGCACCAAACTAGTTGTTCTATTAGGCTACTGAATTTCAGTGGGATCATCGGACTTCTGCCAACAGTTTCAGCGTTTACGGGCAGATTACAAAAAAATGTAACATGGCCTTAGAGCATATTGACAAGGTCAACAAACACCAGTGATAATTCAGTTAGCTAAAACAGTCGAGGATATAGTCAAGTCAAGTTCTACCAAAAACACTTAAACAAGAAAGTAAGAAATTCAAACTGAAAAGAATAGCTAGACCTCATCATTAAAATGAAGCAAAGCACAGGTGGGGCAGAAAAAACAACAACACAATGGCACAAGAAGATGCCAGAGTCCAAGCTACCTGCTAATATATGTTAACAATTGTGAAAGAAAATACAAAAGACAGCAGAGTAATTACTATTGCCATAGAACGACAAGCAGGAGATGTGGTTTGTAAGACAGAACTGTAAAATTACATACTGTACCTGTGAAGCTAAACAGAATCAAATCTGCCATAATACTCAGCTTTTTTTCTGATATGTTTCACACCATTCAAATTTCTCTTGCTTATTATATTTTTATTTTTATAACTGCAATATCATATTGGCTCCGTTATTTTGGCACAGACTCTGCCGTCTTTGGGGTCTTTTCAGTTGGCCACAGCTATGTTATTTATGCAAACTTCACCCCATTGCCAGGTGCATAATTGCCTCTGTTATGCTTTGTGACATCAGCTTGTAATCACTATTTAAGATGGTGGCTAACTGGAAAATCTATGTTTTGGAAACAAATGAAGGAACTTTTTTGTAGCAAAAGTTTTGATCTTTTGACATTTGTTGTAAGAGTTTGAATTTTTGTCTTTCATTTTGGTTTTTGTTATTTTGGTGCTATTGATCTTGGTAATGAACCTGCTTGATTTTGACTCTTGTTGGCTCTGCTTGTCATCTGACCACACGTGTCTCTAAGTCCTGCTGTTGGATTTTGTTTCTTTTTTTTTTTTTAGTTAAGCAGAAGCTATAGGACTTCTAATAAGATGAAGTGGTTGGTTTATGTTTGTTTATGCTTGTCTTCACCTCAGGTTTGTGTCAATGATTTAGAAAACCAGTGATACTTTTTTAAAGAGAACTATACTGTAAATAAACTTGCTGCACTCTATAAGAGACATTATTTTTGGTCTCAAGAGTGATAATGAGTGTGACATATCAGGTAATTTTTTTGCTTTTCATTAGTGCACATTGTAGGAGTGTTTTCTTTGAATCCTATTGTCTTCCTTTTGTAACTTTTTACTCCTATTCAAGTCCGCTGATCCCTGCACCAACATGAAAACAACAGGATGAAGTGGTCTGTCCACCATTGGGTACACATATAAAACACACACGGGAGGTTAATTATCAACAGTATCACAACCGAATAGCATGGCTGCTGTTTTTGCACAGATTTTGGATGGAAACCTTAACAAATTAAAAAAAAACTCAGACAATGAAAATTCCTCATATATAAAACAGAAATCAAACAGGGGTCTCTAGTGTTTTGATATACTATATCAGCGCTACTTCCCTATAAATGAATATTCCCAAAATAGGTTTCCTATTCCTTGAAGGATTACAGAAAAGTCTTCGAGGAATTCTCATTTCAAAAGCCTCTCAAACAGTGAGTCTCAAATCCCAATTCTTGGCGCATTAACTGAAAATCTGAGTAGTGGGATACAAGGACCCCATTGTTCTGTAAAAGAAATAAGTTCTCATCTGAAAACGAGCCTAGCGTTCTTCACTTCACTGAACTCAGTCAGAAAGACAGGCAAAAAAGGTGCTTTATGTTCAAGAGTAAAGGGCTTCTCTTTTCAGCTTTAAGGCCTCTAAATGAACACGCTCCTCCTTTCCGATCTGTACAGTGTAATACCACACCTACATGTTTAAAACTGCTGAGTCAACTGACAGAACCATTTCAAGAAAGAGCTTCATTGTAAAATTTTTAGTCAAAGCTTTTTTTCTTTTTTTTTTTTGCAACTCCTGGACATCTGTATAATTATCCATCTATCCCTTCACTTTGTAACCTGCTTATCGAGTCTCGGATTGTGAGAAGCCAGTGCCCTGTAGCACTTGATATATGTTGAGAACTAATCCTGGATATTGCATCAGATATCCATAACATTAACCATTAACAAGATGGATGAGAGCCCCTGAGCAGATCCCAAATCCCAAAAGGCACCACTAATGTCAGGAATCTGACCTTTATAATGTTTGGAGCATGATGTACAACTTTTACATACGTAGCTTTTGTTTTTCTATGGGTTGATTATTTTTAAGGCTATTATGTCACAGTATCATCATTTCATACTCGTTTTGCACAATGTTTCCCACCATTTTGTGTGTAATGGTGGTGCCGATTGCTGGGAATGTGATCTGCATCACTATTTGTAATGTTACCATTGCAAAGGTGTTGTGGTATACGATTTCTAGGGGGCACCACTGAGCCCGAAACTCTAGGGACAATTGCACAGACAAGTCCCAGGTTCACAATCAATGTTTTTACTTAATAAAGTACCTTTCCGGAGACTTCTTTTCAAATTGCCTGGAATAAACAAATTAATTCCTTTATTCTCCTTCTACTCTTTGCTCCTCCACTTCTCCCAGACTAATGGGGCCAAGTGAAGTTCTCTCTCTTTTAATTCCCAACTCAGGAGTATTTGCAGTGCTCAGTCTATTACCTCTGGGAAGCACTTCTGGGTTAGGCAGGACCATCCCGGTCACTCAGCAGCTAATTACTGGTAGCTCCCCCTGGTGGTGGCCCCTACAGAATCCAACAGTGCAGCCCTATGGGAGCATCACTTCCATGCTGCCCTGCAGGCATCCATACCAGACCACCAGAAGGGATGCAGTCACCTAGAGTATGGGGGAACGATGAGTCCATAGTAGCCAGCTTCCCAATGACCTGTATTTCTGGCATCCTGAAAGGGAAAGGGACTGCCATCAAACCTGGTCAGGTTGCTTTTCCAGCCAACATATTCATCCACAGCTGCTAGGACACCAGCTCTTCTGCTGCAGCTGCAGCGTTCTTCCAGGTTTACTTCCTGGCACAGACAGGGGAAGACTGGAGCTCCCTTCTTGACATTCTCTTATATTGGCTTCCAGGTCAAGTAAGGGAGCAGGGTCCATCCCAGCCAGGGTCCATGACAGGTCTCATGATAGACATAGCTTTCCAAGTTTTGTAATTTGTCTTGTAAAAAAAAAATCAGTTGTAGTGATTTCTTTGAATTAATATTTATTTTTTGTTTTAGACTTCCAACTTTATTTTTCAGACTTTAATTTTGATTTTCTTTTTCTTTGGGCTTTAATATTTGTTTTATTTCCACTTTGCATTCTGATCTTCAGCCTCTTCCCCGACTATGTCCATTTTTCTTCATCTCTTGGTCTCATTTTTTTTTATAATGAGAGTTTTTTGCCTGTCTTTAAAGAAAAAACTGCCATCTGATAATCACCACAAAGGAATCAGAGATACAACCGATTTTAAACAGCAGACATAGTTATTATTTAGTGCTATTCCTGCACTAAATGAATACAATATCTGTATTTAGCATGTTGAAAAATCACAGATTACTTAAAAGTTAATTTCTGTTTAATTATCTCAATATTAACACAAAAGTTTGGTAGGGGAACTTTTTCTCCATGTTCTCTATACTCTATACTCCTGGACAGACAACATCACAGCAGTCATCAAGAAGGCTCAGCAGTGGTTAAACTTCCTTAAGGTCCTCAGAAAGCACAACCTGGACTCCAACCTGCTACTGACCTTCTACCGTTCATCCATTGAGAGGCTGCTGACGTACTGTATCACCGTATGGTATGGCAGCTGCACCATGGCAGACAGGAAGAGGCTTCAGAGAGTAGTAAAGGCAGCACAGAAGATCATCGTCTGCCATCTCCCCTCCCTGATGAACATTTACACCTCCCATTGCCTCAGCTGAGCAAAAAATATCATAAAGGACAGCTCCCACCCTGGCTCTGATCTGTTTGACCGGTTGCCTTCAGGGAGGCGCTACAGGTGTATCACAACAAGGACAAACAGACTCAAGAACAGTTTTTTCCCAAAAGCCATAACCATTCTAAACTCACACATGCACTGACTACACAGTCTAACCCTCCAACCCCTGAACTTCCTTCTATCCATCAACTGTGCAATATCCAATATCTAAATGGTACTGATAATAACTGTGCAATATCGGTATACTGTACAATATCATTACTCTCAGGGTCTAACATCCACTACTCACTGCACATGATCATCATTACTGTGCAATATTTAAATTATGTGCAATAACCCAATAGTGCAATAGTTATTATTCTTTCCATATGTATATAGTGTCGCAGAACTTTTTTGCAACTTTTTGCACCATTTGTTTATTTGTTTATTTACCTGTTGTGTTCTATATATATATCTGCACTGAAGGAGCTGCTTTTAATCTCATTGTACATGTGTATAGTGACAATAAAAGACATTCTATTCTATTCATTCTATTCTATAATAAGGCACATATTAGATTAGATTAGATTAGATTAGATTTTATTTGTCTCCAAATTTAACAATGTTGTTCTTCCGTAACTGTAGGATTCTCCATGTTTACTAAATTAATTTTGCCAAAAAAAAGAAAAATATGAGAATGCTAGAGGCTTAGATCTTCCTGTTGCAGAGGACTGTGCAGTTTTGCCACAGTATAAACAATATGAATTTAGGGTTTGTTCTTGAATCTGTCTTAGCTGACTTCATGTGAAAGGCAACAGATGTGTGGGACTCTATCTGTTTTGCTCCCTTATTCTCTCTTAATCTCTCAGTTGTAACATTTCTTTTCCTGCATTTTTTGGGGATATCCTCTACAAAGAGTGCCTTTAGATAGTATTCAGGCCCTTCACTTTTCTCACATTTTGTTGAGTTGCAGCTGTATGCTGATATCATTTAAATTCATTTTTTCCTTCATCTAGAAACACTCAATACCCAAGAATGACAAAATGAAAACAGGATTTAAGGAATTTTTGCAAATTTATTAAAAGTGAAAAACTGAAATATCACATTAACACAAATATTCAGGCCCTTTGCTATGACACTTGATATTTGTCTCAGGTACATCCCATCCTATTGATTATAGTTTCTACACCTTGTTTGGGGTCCACCTGTGGTCCATTCAATTGAATGGATATGACTAGGAAAGGCAAAAACCTGTCATAGAAGGTCCCACAACTGACAATGTGTACCAAAGCAAAACCCAAGTCATGATGTGAAAGAAACTGTCTGCAGAACGTAAGAGACAGGAAAATTTCAAGACACAGATCTGAGGAAGGCTACAAAAAATCCCTACAGCTTTGAAGGTTCCCAAGAGCACAGTGGCCTCCATAATCCTTAAATACCACAACTCTTCCTAGAGCTGCTTACCAGGCCAAACTGAGTGGTCATTCTGGATGAGCTCCAGAGAACCTGTGTGGAGATGTGGAAAAACTTCCAGAAGGACAACTACCATTGCTTGAGGTGATCCTCAGAGAACAATGGCAGAAAATCACCAAACTGAGGTGTGCGAAGCTAGTCAGGTCATACCCAAAAATACTCCAGGCTGCAACAGCATGTTGAAAGCAATAAGGTACTGAGTAAAGGGTCTGAATACTTGTGTCCATGTGATTTTTCAGTTTTTAATTTTTAATAAATTTGCAAAAATTTTGGCAATCTTGATTTTGCTTTATCATTCTGGGGTATTGAGTGTTGCTTGATAAGGGGAAAAAAACTAAATGATTTTAGCACAGGGCTGCAACACAAGAAAAGGTGAAAGAAGTGAAGGAGTCTGAATACTTTCTGAAGTGTAAGCTCTTGCTTGGAAAGAACCTTCTTCTTAATTGTGGTTACCACTAACCACTGCCACCACAACTTGTGCATTACTGTACCTTTCTTTGCTATTACATGTCCACTGGCCTTGTTAATCATAACAACTGTTTTTCTGTACCACAGAATCCATTTCTGATGGTTTCCAAACTGTATAGTTTATGTTAAATATAACCATTTATTTTATCATCAGCAGTTAACAGTGTACCTTTCAGCCAAGGAGACCATAACAAGCTAATTATAATCATGTCTTTACTTCCTTACAAAATCTTTGAATGATTAGAAACTGGAAGAATAATGGAGCATCATCCTTCCAATTAAAATAACATTTTTCATTATTATCACAAAACTGTTTTTTCATGTTCAAACAAAAATTAAACAGAATGAAAAATGTTTTCTTTTTAAATAATGAAAATATCAACCTCAAAACTTTGAAAACCGATCTCCAATTGTTTTAAGTATTAAATGACATCTAGTTCCTTTGCGGACCTGTATAGTTTATATAAATAAATAGCACATTATATTACTTGTTAAGTATGAGAATACTATGATTTTGTAGCCAGTTCTTTTTGAAGCCAGGAAGCTAATCAGGCAACACTGTGCAGTGGCTTAGTTGCAGGACTTTAAACCACAAGGCTGCCAGCTCAGTTCCCACCTCCATGTAATTATGTAACCCTGTGTCAGTCACCTCAGCAACTCCAATTGTACAAAATACATTTTCTGTCAGCAGTTATTCTGTATCCTAAACTTTTAAGTTTGGTTAAAGGAGTCTTACAATAAGAATTTAAATAACAAAAATATCAACAATATAAGATATAATAATATAATATAACAATATAAGATGTTGAGGAGCACCTACTTTGTAAACACGTATGCCTGGAGCTCCTAAGAGGTCTTGATTTATGGAGATGGCCAGCTGGTTTTGCAGGATTTCCTTGAACTTCCCAGAGATGCTTCTTAGGTCATTGGACATAAAGAGTGGTGCAGCTAGCATAGCCCATATGGCCATCTGAGTTTTGGATTGCTCATAGCTCAGTCCAAAATCACCAACTATCAACTGAGGGCAAACATGAACATGAGATCAGTGATGTACATGCTTCTTATGCAAATAGCCACACAGACACCAATTAATTAGTTAATCAAACACAATTTCTTTTCATGCAGTACATTTTTCTTGTAACTTATCTTACAAAAATGAAGCACACGTTATTTGGTTGGTTAATTGCACATCTACTGTGAAAATAACTTTTGTGGTTGGTGTACAAATATTTTCTTTTAAAAAAATAAATTCATTGTTCTTGACTCTTGAATGGTCTTGTGCATAAAATATATGTCATGTTATTAATGTTTCTTTCAATGTTTAAAATATAAAATGAATAAAATGGCATGACAAAACAGAAAACGTAATTATGCCTTTGTCATTTCCTTTCCAACTGTCCACGGATCCCATCAAGAGTAATAAAAACTATTTATTTGATAAAATATCAGTATAATATTGAAAGACAATTACCACATCAGGATCATTCCAGTGACCTGGACCAGCAGCTGGCTGTAAAACATCCTGGTTCTTACCAAACCACTGAATAATACTCATAACGGATTCCCATGAATCTTGGATATCATAATAGTTTCTCCATGAGTTACAAATTTGAGCAAGTAATGTATAATTTACCTGAATAAAGAACAAAACAACACATTTAGAAGATATTTACATTTAATGCTGATGACAGATAGATAGATAGATAGATAGATAGATAGATAGATAGATAGATAGATAGATAGATAGATAGATAGATAGATAGATAGATAGATATGAAGGGCACTTTATAATAGATAGATAGATAGATAGATAGATAGATAGATAGATAGATAGATAGATAGATAGATAGATAGATAGATAGATAGATAGATTATACTTTATTTGTCAAAAGTGGAAAATTTACCTTTTTACAGGCACTCAAGAAATATTATAACAAGCACAACAACTCCCCTTAAACACACTCAAGAAACAAAGAAAAAAAGAAAATTCTACTTGGCTTAAGATAAGAGAGCAGTCACAGAGATGCATTATAAGTGGATAATGTTGCAGGTATGAAGGGCCCCTGTTTAATTTCTTCACACACTTCTGCTGGATAATTTGTTGACTATAAGTACTTAATGGTAGTCTTTCATAAAGAAGATGTGCAGCTTTTCTTGTAATTGACATAAATTTTCTTTTCATTTTCTCTTCTACTATTACCTCCAGTGGGTTGAAAATGAAATTCTCAACTGAGCCTGCCATATTAATCATGTTGCTAATTTGTTGGGTTTGTCTTGAAGTGATGTTACTAGCCCAGCATACCACAGTGTAGAATCACAATGGTCATCACATGGTTATAGAATATGTAAAGGATGGTGCCTCACTGGGTCACATGTTCTGGGCCTGCTCCAAATTAACATTATTCTGGACAAAAATTTTTAATCACCTGTCAGACAGCCTTGGACTCACAATCCCTCCTAACCCATTAACAGCTGTGTTTGGGGTTCTTCCAGAGGGGCTTAAAGTGGAGAAGGACAAACAAACTGTGATTGCATTCACTACACTGTTGGCACGCAGACTTATTCTGATAAACTGGAAGAACCCAAACTCTCCTCTTTTAAGTCAGTGGGAAACTGATGTGTTATATTATTTGAAATTGGAAAAAATCAAATACTCAGTTAGAGGATCTGTACAGACTTTTTTCAAAACATGGCAGGATCTAATCAGTAATATTTTAAAATAAGTTTATAAAGCACAGAGAATTTATTAATTTAGGTATTTTTACAAGCCTTAAATTTTACACCGTTTGGCTTGCTCTCTCTCTCAGGGGTGGGGATCGATCTGTTCTTAGCATAATTCTTTTTTTTGTAAAAACTTGATTGCTATGTATTGATTGTAATAAAATTAAGAAATAAAAATAAAAGGGGAAAAAATATTGAGAATATGTAAAGGATGTCAATTCCCATATTAAAGGAATAAAGTTTCTTAAGTAAAACAAGACCCCCCTGACCTTTCTTATGTACTGTAGTTCCTCTATGCTACTAGACCAATCCAGCTCATCACTGATGTCGACCCCCATGTACTAGTAGCACTGAACCTTACTTCTACTATGCGTACAGCTGAAGTATACAGTGTCATACCTGTGCACATATGGGACATTGTGATTGTAATTACCCGTAACTCCAGGGTTGGTTCTGTATTCCAATGCCAGCTCTTCCTCCCTCTACAGACTGGATGACTGACAGCTACAACATCTCTGACGTCACTTCCGGTATCTGTCCACCTGAACCTGCCTCTTCCATTTTGAAATGAGTTCACTGTGCAACTCCTTTCTGAACCGACACGATTTTTCAATTGCTGTTTTTATTCGTTTTTTTTTGCTTTTCAATTATATGGGGTCACTGGGAGGTGCCTCAACTTTTTATTGTGGTCTGTCTAATCTCTTACAAAAGTTACTTTATATGCAAGTGCAGGTCTTCTCTTAGGTGTTACTTCTGCCTTGAAATATCAGTGAGATCACCCAAATTCAATTAAAATGAAGGTTTTTATTATGTAAAAAACATGGAGGAATGATTGCAAAGTAATCTCCATATGCTAAAATACAGATAGATAAACCTTTCCTGCCCCTGTGGACCTGGCTAACATCAGGTGAATTTCTAACTGATTAAATCCTAACTTATTACTAAATACTCACACCTGAGTCTTCTCTGTGATGTGTACTTTGGGTTCATTTCCTTTAACTAAAGATGCATTGTTTTTTCCCTCAAAAGTGGCCTTTGTTACAGAAAAGTATATTATAACCCTACCGGACAGCACAATGGAACTGTTAAGACATTTGGCATTTTTTCTGTTGTCTTTTGCGACTCTAATAGTACCCACACTAAAATGTTTTTTGTATAAAAACACAAACATTAATTTCCATTATTTGTCCAGACTACCCTGGCATTTTAAGCCCCCGAAAACAAAGTCTTTTGAAAATGCTCTCCAGAGCCGAAATAATACAGACTCTATTTGCACTCTGTAATGACCAGGATTTAATTGGGCAGGGATACGTAATATACATGAACCAATCAATGTCTCATTCCCTGACTCGTCACCAAAGAAAAAACCTTATTATTCCAACATAGTGGACACAGAAGAGTTTCTTTCCATGGCACTTGTGTTGCTTACCTGTATGCTTCTGAATTGTATTTGTACAGTTTGAATGTTGCAAACATGTGCAAAATGTAAATAATTTACCAGTCATTACAGTTCTGGGATAAATCTCATGGTCACCAGTGTCCTTCAAGGAGGACACTTCATTCTCCCGTTTCCTCCAAAGCGCACTTTCAAAGTGCAGGCAGAGAGCTGTTGTCATATGCGTTGCTGCTCGTTTTAGTGTGGGTATAGATACTTTCGTAAATAAAGTGAAAATACTTGTTTTCATTTCAAAATGTCATTTAGGTGAAAACATACTAGTATGAACGTAGCCTTCTTGAAATGGGTCTCTGTTCCTCCTTCTTAGATGTTATTACAATCCCGCTTTTTATACTCAAGTGATATTGAAAGCTCCTCTTATTACAACTTGGTGGCAGCACTAGCAAAAGGACATTGTGTATTTAATTCTAAAATGAGAAACAGGTTCTTCACAGTTGCTTCCCTCATATCTTAGCCTATTTTCCTTTGCCTGTATTGTGCTTCCAGAGTGCCAGTACTGAGAAATCAGCTTAGTTTGTAGATAGTTGCACAGGTAGACAAGCGGACAGACCCCCTCTAACCCACTTGTATTCATATAGCAGTATCAATGACCCCACCATTTTCATTAAGGCCAGCAAAGTTTTTTTAAACCTTTAAAGATTCATCCTTTTTTTCTAATCAATAAAATCAGACTCAAACAATTTCAAACACTTGTAACCCAGTTATTGTGAAAGGTTGCAAAATGAAAAGACCTTTTCCACCTTCTGGCTTGCTGGTTAACTAATAGCTAAGGTGACCCTATACCCTAATGCAGTTGTTTCCTAATTAATGCTACTGTCTTTGTCCAACTATGTGACAGCTTGTTCCAAACTTCCTAACCCATAACAAGCATCAGCTGCTTAGTTCTTAAAGAGCAACAAACTAGAGCCAATTAATACTGTACTTTAGCAAAAAGACATTTAAGAAGCTGGGAGATTTAGCCTATTGTAAGTCCTTCCAAATCCCAATCAAGCTCTATAACCAAGATTTTGTGCACAGACATCTGTGGGATTACTTGCAGGGCTCAATCTGACTTCCTTAATCAGATGTTCGTAACACAAGAGCTATCAATACTTGACAGTGATAGAGAAACGTCTGTAATAATCAGAGCATCAGCATCTTGGACCTCACCTTGGGAGGCAGGCCTCCTTGGTATGCTGGCCAGCTGCAAGAGAAAGCAATGGGTCTCCCAGTACGATTTAGGGCAAGACTCATCTTGGGAAATCCTGAAACAATGCAAAAATTTCAGTCAGTTTATTGATGTAAAAACACACAGGTGCACTGATATAACAAGTGGAATTAATAGATATACAGTACATGTTTCCCATGTGTCTGTGTTCAGTTAGTCCGAAGCCAGATGTACAATATTTATGTCTGGAGACAACCACAAGCGAATTTTGATAAAAACTGGGTAGAAACAATTTGACGACTCACTGACTGCCACATTTCTAAGCCAGTCTAATGACTCATGAAGGCACTGCTCAAAGTAGGGATGGTGATTTTGAACTGCAAAGATCAGAGGTGCCCTTGTTAAGTGCGTCCAACAGACAGCAAGCTTCTGATTACGACGAACCACATACAGTCAAAAAGTCTCCTAAAAAACCATAGTAGACATATACCTGTAAATGTATTTTGCAAGTTCCAACAGAACATTGCACAGTTTAAAAGTAAACATAACTTGTTTTGAAATAAACATAACCTGATGCAAGGGAAAAAACATTTCTGTAGCATCAGATTATACATTGGCATTTGACAGCATCAGTGGACGTGTGATAAACGTGAATAATATGTTATCACAGTTGCCGTTGTGTGCTCCCTGTTGTTCAATGTTACGACAAAAGTGCAAAAATTGATGTAAGTATAAAAGACAGCTTGCAGCAGCTGTATTCACAAAAATATGAACTGTGAAATATGCATTTGAAGTAAATGGTGTGTCTCATCCCATCAAAATAACTGCCATTAAAAGAGATGCAGGAGTTGGAGATGTTAGTACACAAAACACCCAAATCAACAAATCTACCTAACAACGTTAGTGAAGCACACACAAGGCTGCGCAGCTTTCAATCTCTGACTGTGTGTCTAAACAAATAACTAAAGAAATGTAACATTACTAATTAGAAATGCAAAAATGCAATGACAAAATAGCCTCTGCGTTTTAACACCTTGTACTTGTATATCCATAGACCACAATCTGCATCTAAATTCAATTTGCAGTTGTTATTGTCATACAGTGAGGCAGTAGTTAAAATGACAGGAAGATATTATAGCAGACAGAGGCATTTCTCAAAGCTGAGGCGCTCAGTACCTTCAGTAGTCAGTTTCTTCCATTGCTGTGCTCATTACAATGTGCAAATTAATAATTAAGTTTCAGTTACCTTGCTCTATTGAGCTCCTGACTTGATAACAGAAAGATTAGCTTTTTATCTTCTCTCATCTTCATGTCTTTCATTCTGTACCTTTTGCACACTCCCTGAAACCCTAGCAGCAGTTTAAAATGCATGGACTGGAGGAATTGAGGGTGAGTGTTTTAGGAAGAAGCCCTGTTGGTGTAGCCTTTGCAGTACAGGATTTCACTATTATCCACTACACACTTTTTAACGGGTTGTCTCCAGATGTGTATTCTCGTTGAGAATCATGTCTGGCCCCACAAGACTACTAATCAGTTTTATGGAAGTTTTACATTAAACTTTTCTTCTTTTAAAATCAAAAAATGATTAAAACTTTGCATGAGAATTGATTCATAAGCAACATTCAGATGGTATTAAAGACTGTTTAAATGTATTCAGCATTGCAACATTTATTAAAATCTTCAAATAAACCTAAATGAAATAATATTTAATTAATTATTATTTCATGGAAGAACAGACTAAAAATGCACAGCAGACCTTTCTCTCTGATATGTTTTTAATAATTACACTACAGTATATATTACAATATATTATACAGTATTACCAACCATCCAGCACCTCTCCCAGCAGGCGAGAGCCTCTGAATTTATGACAGTGCTTAAGAATCTTCACTCAATTTATCAGCTATCACTGTACAGATAATAACAAGAAAGTCAATCAACCTTCTATGTGAGAGACAGCCAATGAAATTTATTACAAAGAATCTGTGAAATAAGTGAATTTAAAGGTATGTGTCCCCGTTTGGATCCTAATTTAAGCTTTTCTCTAGACAGAAGGGAAAGGATACAGAAGTGCAATGGCTGTGCATGTATTGAAGTGTTTATATTTTAAAAGAATAGTCCATCCTAAAATTGCATTTTTATATGTTACTTACACTGTGTAGTTTGTAGTGATGGGCGCAAAAAAATGTGAATCTTGAGTTTTCATGCTAAATGGAGATAACAAAATAGTCTATGGTGATCAATGTTGGACAACAGCAAACAATATCATAACATCCACAAAAACATTTCACATTACTCGTGTCACATATTCCACATGTCAAGTTATCTAGTCATATGCTCTCAATATCAGCATATATAATTAAATAAATCACTTCAGGAAAAAATTAATTAAAATGAAACTTTCTCAAACATGTCAGAGTTTTGAATTGAAGACCCACTTCTCTGCTATCATTCATTGGTTAGGAATCCATGCCAGTAGCAGCTAATTTATTGGCTGCCATTGTACTTCAGATGATATCAACAGTTTAAAGTTCACTGAATGATGTACATAACTAAAGATTAAAAGTTAAAGAAATCCGAGTGAATGCAATATCAGGAAAACGCTATGCTTCATATTTGCACATATCAACAAGCAGAAGGTCAATTTATATGTTCAGTTTCACAGCCTGCCACTAGGAAATCCTGAGGTACTCCATTTGTAGATATGAATATAAATGTAATAACAGAAGAAGGGTCTACAATTCAAATGCTTGTTCACGTCTGAGATTGGTTCATTTTCATTCATGAGAGTGTTATCAGGAAGTGGTTTATTTAATAATATTTTAGTAAAAATACATGTTTTTAGGATGTTGTGACTTTTATGAGTGGTAGTCCCATAGCATGTAAGTCCCAAAAACACATCCAAAATTGTCCACAAGAAATCCCATCAACACCCCCAACTATCAAAAGAGGCCATGTAGAATCTTTTAAAACAGTATATTCAAAGGCTCTGTTAACCAGTAAAGCTCCATAGGGCACAAAAAGGAGCTGCCAGCAAGGCAATCCAAGGTGAACAAAAGCCCTACTGTATATGAAATCCCAAGAATAGTCGAATTATAGAGACAAAATGTAAAAAGAATCTAGCAAAATACAAGGAACATAAAATTCATAAAAAACACATGAACTCACCACTCATAAGAGTATTCAAAATGAACCACCAGGAACTGTGTAAGACCCTCCAGATTTAAAGGGTGGAGGGCAATTCCATGTGGTGATTGGCAGATGGCCCTGTCTCTTAGGGACCACTGACAAAACACATGGAACATAATAAAGGCAGCTTCTATCCATAAAAGAATAAAAAATAAAAAATGAAGCATATAATCAACATAAATAAATGAATGAAGAATGAAGGAAAGAACCCTGGCTGAGATATAACAAATGACATTACGACTGGATGACTTAACATGTAGATTATGCAACACAAGTGATGTGCAGTCTTTTCATGGATGTTTAGATATTGTTTGCTGTTGTCAATGATGATCACCATAGACTCTGGTTCTATCACAAACTTTAACTTTATTTTCTCTGTTCTGCATGAAAATATTTTTCTTTGACATTACTGCAAATTTCATCGGCTAAACACAATATTCTTAAGTGGAATATTCCTTTGAAGAAATCCTCTTTAAACTTTCCAATGTACTCCAATGTGGTATGGGACTTTGAATTCTTATTAAATATATTAGGAAAAATCTATTTTCAAGCATTAAATATTGTGTTCTTTTAGCTTTAATGGTCCTCTCAGAATCTTCTTCAAGAAAATCACTTGTTAAGAAGGCAGGCTCTATTGTAGGATTAAAGTTGGACAGTTTAACATCTGTGGCAGAGCGACGGGCACTAAGCAAACTCCTGTCAATCATGAATAATCCACTGCATCCGCTTAACAGTGTTATCTCCAGGCAGAGGAGTAGCTTCAGCGACAGACTGCTGTCACCATCCTGCTCCACTGACAGACTGAGGAGATCGTTCCTCCCCCACACTATGAGACTCTTCAATTCCACCCGGGGGAGTAAATGCTAACATTAATTTTATTTTAATTTTTTTTATTTTTTTCATTTTTATTACTATTTAATTTAATATTGTTTCTTTGTATCCGTATACTGCTGCTGGATTATGTGAATTTCCCTTGGGATTAATAAAGTATCTATCTATCTATCTATCTATCTATCTATCTATCTATCTATCTATCTATCTATCTATCTATCAAATGGGTTTTAGTCCTCCATTTTCAGTGTTCTCAATATTATCATCTGTCAAACGTGTTTTCTCAACCTGATGACCCAAAATCAGTGAATTTATACAATTAGTTATGCATCATCTGCCATGAACCAAACTGCAAACTGTTACATTTGTTCTCCCTTTCCGGCAAGAAATTGTACACTTTGTTTTTTCACTGTTGCTTACAGCAGTTTACTGAACATAGATATAATGTAAATAATTCATGGATTAATTTAGTAAGTATAACAGGTTTTGATATGCATAGTATGTTCAGAGTAGTATAACTTAAAAGTCATCAGTTCATTCTCCAGATGTGGTCTTATAATAAATCTTCCAACAGATGCAATGTGTCATACTATACTCATCAACTTCTTCTTCTTCTTGATAGCTATTATGATTTTATTATTATGCTAGATCTCCATATTAACACATCCCAGTATGGAATTTTTCTGTAAAGTATGCTCTTAACCAATATCATCTGTTATTCCTCAAGTGCACTTTGAAGAAGAGGACACAGGTTACAATTAGCATTAGCTTGTTTTGCTCAAAATCTTTCAATTGTGTTTCTTCTTTGTTTATTTTGTTTGTAACAATTTCACAATAACCCATCCTGTTGAACCCTGCTATGATGCCAGTGGTTGTTCAATGGACTCTTCCTTGGTTAGCACGATTATGTTGCTCAAATAGGTTAACAGGATTATTACTGCGACATGTACAGAACACAGTAAAACTCTTACTTGCATGTGATAATCAACATTGCTACTCTCCAACACCAGATTAGTGAGCGTGCCTATCTTACCTTGAAACTTTTATCTTACTTATCTGAAATAACCTGATTAGCAAGATCAGTACACCAATTGGGAAATTAAAAAAATAAAAATTAGGAGAGAGTGTAGTCAGGTCCTAAACAGAATACAGAAGCACAGTGCTACACAGCATTTAAGATGAGACCTTGCAGGTGAACTACATAGTTTAAGCATGAGCTTAAGGCTTTATCTACACAATAATATAACTCATTATCCTATTTTATTGCCTGTGTTAAATTGTTGAGTTTAAACAATGTCAAGTCTGCAATGGTTTAAGTTGAAGGCTACAAGAGAATGGAAGATTAAAGTACAATGCACAATCCACTCATCCATTAATCCATAATCTACTTAATGCATTTCAATGCTGGATCCAATGTTAGCAACATCATACATAAAGTGGAAAACACCTGGGGAAAGGATGCCATTCTATTGCACGGCACATTCACATATAGGGCATATTGGACACAATTTAAAGTGTCCAATTAACCTAACAAATGTCTTTGGAATGTGCAAGGAAAACCAATGAGGACACAGGGATAACGTGCAAAGGGGAAACAAAAAAAAGAGGTGAAAAGCACATTTCAATAACATCCATCCATTTTCCAACCCGCTGAATCCGAACACAGGGTCACGAGGGTCTGCTGGAGCCAATCCCAGCCAACACAAGGCAGGAACCAATCCCGGGCAGGGTGCCAACCCACCGCAGGACACACACAAACACACCGAGCACACACTAGGGCCAATTTAGAATCACCAATCCACCTAACCAGCATGTCTTTGGACTGTGGGAGGAAACACATGCAGACATGGGGAGAACATGCAAACTCCACGCAGGGAGGACCCAGGAAGCGAACCTGGGTCTCCTAACTGCGAGGCAGCAGCACTACCACTGCGCCACCGTGCCGCCCTCAATAACATCAAATACAGAAAAAAAAATCCTTAAAGTGGTACCAGGATGTTTTTTGGGCTTGTCCTACACAATGTGAAATCTACTGGGCAGTTTATAGTGATGCCACCTCAGTGACAACACACCAGTCATTGGCTAAACGTCATGGAAAGCACCGTATAAAAGGTACTTGGAGAACTGTAGTTTTTACTTCAATCAAATAATTAATTCACATTTATTACTCATCTTTTAAAGGTGAGCCAGGGAAGTTGGCAAAGTGATATGGAAAACATCTGACAGAATTCTTTCTTACCTTCTGCCATCATAGAAGCATTGGAATAGCAGGCGTCAAGTTTTAACATGTCCACTCCCCATTCTGCAAAAGTCTGGGCATCAAGGTCAATGGTGTCCAAAGTAGTACCAGGATACCCACCACATGTATAATTTCCCAAGTCTCCATAAATCCCAAGTTTAAGACCTTTGGAATGAACCTGCCATGGAAGAGGTATCTTCTAGTAAACAACATTTTCACAAAGGATGTGATCTTAAAACATATATTTAAAAATAAAAAGCACAGGCTGCAGGGACACCTGTCCTTAATGAAAGCCTTGTTAAGTGCCAGAATTCACTGACAGTGGCCAACAAACATCTTTACTTAAACACTACCTGCCACATTCAATAGTCCTCAGAAAAAGACCTTTAAAAAAATAGACCAGCCTTCTCTTACTCAACCTTTATAAGCACCATCATCTGGAATAAGGACAAGATACTCTCAACCACTATTTCATGTTTCTCTTTGTTTTTCACAAAAGCATGTAATCCACCCAGATAATAAAAAATAACGTAGGCTTCTCGTCACCACAATGCACTATATAACTAAACATTTGTTTGTTTTCCAGTGCATGCTGCTGCTGTTATATAGTTTATAGGTACAGAATTGTCCATAATCTAAACTGTTTACCTCAGCTCATAATTTGTCACTTTTATCTAGTACACTGTCTTTACATCCAGATGTGAACTTTGCCCAGCACCAGATGTTGCCATGACTCAGACGCTATGGAAATAAAGTGTTGAACTAAAATGACAAGCACTAAAGCAGCTTGGGGGTACATTGTTTAGTATTGCACCATCATGGATCCATATGCTAGTTCTATACATGATGTCCACTTTGTAAGTATATGTGATAGAAAGAATGTGTTTAAAAGGATTAGAAAGCTTGATGTATCTAGTTTTTTTCTTGTCTTTAGAAGTTTTATTTTTGACGTATTTGGGGAACTGAAAATCCATATGAGTCTGTTGAACATGAAAGAGATTCTCCCAAAGTCAATGTGTGGTGTGCTTTGGGAAAAACATCGAGTCATAGGGCCATTCTTTTTTGAAGGGCTTGTTGTTAATGGTGATAGCTGTTTAGAAATGCTACAAAATTACTTTATTCCTCAACTTGAACAATTAGGACTGATAGAGAATACAGTGTTTCAACAAGATGGTGCTCCTTGTCACATTGCTTTGCATGTTTGACAGTTTCTACATGAGAAATTCCCTAACAGATGGATTGGAAGAGTTGGACCATTTTCTTGGCCTCCACGTTTGCCAGATTTGACTCCACTGGATTTCTTTTTATGGGGACATAGGAAAACTAAAGATTATTCAACCAAACCTCGATCTTTAGATGACCTTCAAGCTAGGATAACTGATGTGATTGGTGGTATTACTGAAAATCAGCTTGAAAATGTTTTCTGAGAACTACAGCATCGTATTACCCTTTGTATTAGTAATGATGGTGGACATGCTGAAAATTAACAAGAACAATAAAAAATGTGTTTGTTCCTTCTAATCATTTTTACAGATTCTTTCTTTCACATATACTTACAAAGTTACAACTATTTTAAATTGCACACAGACTTTATGGACCCCCTCTATATAAGACTAGACCACCACCTTTTTTAAATTTCTGTGATCTCTCTGCATCTACATTGGTTTTCTTTGGTTATTCTATGCATTCTTCACACATCCCAACTACATGTACATTTGATTAATTTTCCAGTCTAAATCTCCATTGCAAGAATGAGTGTGGGTGTTTAAATGATGAGTCCTATGACAGGATGGCATCATGCATAAGGTCAGTGCCTCATTTGTGCTAAATACAGCAGTGTCAGGCTCCGACTCCACATTACCATGGAGATATGTAATGGAAAAAGCAGGATTAGCGGTGTATTAATGGAAAACATTATAAAACATACAGGAAATTCATTGAAGAACTGTTGGGAACATTCAGCTATATATAAGAAGTGGTGCCACCAAAGTGTAAAATAAAAATGCAGATGCAGGAGTTTTGGGGTTGGAGGTGACCTTTATAGCTTCATCAAAGCAGCTGCAATGTCAGCTAAAAGGCATAAAATGTTATAAGTCAAGGATAGCATCAGCCATGTCAGGAGCTGGATTTATCTGCAAGTGACTCTACATAGCTACCATGTGTTGACTGCTAGTTATCACAGTCTATAACCTAGTCTACAAATTGTAAATGACATAGCTTTGAAAGGACCAATGCAGTAGAAAGGAATGGAGACATTCAGACAAAGCCAAATTCACTAAACAGGCCCATTTTAAAAAAGAAATTACACTGTTGGGACATTAAAAAGTTGACATTAACTACAACAAAAGAAAAATGGAATAATGAATGGGTGATGGGTGACATGAGCACACTTAAATATATAGTAGTTAAATTAGATATGAGCACACAGAAGAATGTAAATGAGTAGTCTGCCTGTTAAGATACAAGTGGTGAGAATATCTCCAAATGTGAGATGAACTGTTCAGCTAACACTTTTTTCTTAATCTTGGCAATCTTGTTTTTTCTTCTTGTCTGTGCAGATAGGTTGGTAGCCTAACAAGTCAATATGCTGTACAAAACTTAAACTGTAATTGAATTGAATTGTGGATGAGGGTTGTTGCTAGTATTCTGCTGCTTGCGTGTATCAAAGATGAAAAACATGGGGAAAATTTAGCCCACATTTACTCAGGGTGGCACTAGAGGGATGCTTGTCATAGTATGTACATAAGCCTACACAAGCACAAAGCTTATTTTCAAAAAGGATGAATGACAGGGCCTCACAAGGCTTTTATGTTTAAACTAACTAGTTATTGATTCATCTTCCCAAAAATAGTACATTTCCAGAAGGGATTAATGGTTCCACATCATTGTTTCTCGGCTAAATACTGTAAATGCTATTAAATGGCCTGCAAAAATGTAATGCCAATGTCCAAGCTGTGGCTTAAGTACACTGCCTCTGTAAGACTCACATAATCAGCAAGGGCTTTGATGCCACTTGGGAAACGTTTTGGGTCTGCCTGCAACCTTCCCTGTGCATCTCTCTTTTTGGAAGACCAGCAGTCGTCGAGGTTCACATATTCATACCCCAGTGTTTTCCATCCATCAGTAGCCAGCCTGTCAGCCATGTCCTTCAACAGCTTCTCACTGCAGCCAAATAACAAAAAGTAATATTAGCAATGCATTCAATAAGCGGTCATACTGTAACTAGCAATACTAAAAATAGCCTAGGTTTCCATAGGATACAAGACTATAATTAAGATTTATGATCACACTGTAGGCAGAACTCTTCCACCACACTAAAACATTTTTAAGTTTTCAATTAGTCAGATGCTTCAGGAACAGTACAGTGCTGGTGCTACTCCATGAAATGCAAGATTGAGTGATGGAAGGGGCTCATAAATTAGTGACCCTGTTACTGGCCCTCAAAAACTCAAAGAGGTATCACCTAGAACAGCTGTTCTTTAATTTTTTTACTAACTTATATACAGTATTATAGATATCATGGTACTGTTAGCATCCAGGCAGGGATGGATAGTTTCCCACCTGGCTGGGATGCCCATATAATGAACGGATGTGGATGGACGAGTACCCTGGATAGGTTGGTTAGTGATACCTTTCCCGGTCGGGAAGTTGTCATAGTGGAAGGACAGATGGAGACTGCCTCCCAGGGTCACGTGCTCCCCCAATATGCTGGATGTTAGTGTCACTTTGGTAGGGCTCCCATTTGGACACCCGCAGGGCTGCATGGGAGTTGTAATTCTGGTGGGCATCCCTGTTGTAGATGGAGTAGAGGGCAGGTTCCCCAGTCAGGAAGAGATTCTGCCTGACCCAGAAGTGCTTCAAGGTTGAAAAGGAGTTGCTTATCAGGAGAGTGAGAGCTAGGAGAGGAGTTGTATTCTTGGAGTTGTGGATTGTTGATAGAAGAAGCCTGTAAAACCTATTTTGTAAAATAAATATATTTTATTTGAACCCAGAACTGTCTTGGTTCAATTGTGTCTGAGGTTTGGGGCTCACTGATGCCTTCTACGGTAGCAAATGACCCTGTGAAATTTGCAGCTGAAGGGATAATATGAAGAAGAGGAAGTGCTGAGCAGAGAACTTAAACACATGAAGACTTTTAGAATTGGGCTTATATTTGTAAAATGTAATTCAGGTTAGTTAAAAGCAACATTCTCAAGAAGTTAAATATAAATAATAAATTATTATAATAATGCCTGAAAAATCTTGGAAATTGTTTAACTGATACAAAGTTCACATCCTCCATTCAGTATACAGAATCAATGTAAAAAGAAATAGAAAGTGAGGCATTAATAATAAACCATATACTCGGATCATAAATATTTTCACTCCACTTACCATCAATTATTTCTTCCGACACTTCATTGGGAATTCTCAAGTTCCATTTATTTAGAAAGTACATTTTGTTACAGAATTGTAGCTCAAAGTGCTTTATAAATAAACAATAGGCAAATTACAATAGAAAGAAAATTCTCTAATGGCTATTGTGGCAAAAGACCGTGTCTGATTTGAAAATATACATCAAAATCTGTAGGGATTCCAAGGCAACCCAGACTCCCCAGGCATCCTACAGTACTTAAATGTGACAAAGTTATGCACTAACATCTAGATATGAAGCAACATCTCTGAAAATATAATAAAAAGAGAGCTGAACTTGTCCAGAGAGAAAGATACATTTTAGACACAAATGACAGGTAAAAGAAAGCCATTATTAAGACAACTGAACTTTACAAAGGGACTTGAAACTACTATGTTACATTTTTACAGACTCCACCAATCTATTCTTGCATTTTTCCATACCTGATTACATTATAGGCTTGCAGGGAGCAATGTCATTGGGTGCAAGAAAGGAAATATCTTATCTTACAGCACACTCATGTGCATAGCTTGACTCTGCTAAGGCCTGTCCAATTTAAAGTCAGTTATTAACCTAACATATGATGTGAAGGATAATGGGAGTTCTTCGAGAAAACTCCCAGATAGTCACTGGGCTGATAATCAAATCCAGGTCCTTAGAGCCATAAAAAAGCAGAACACTGGAGTACAAAAGAAAATCCATATAAGAAAATGTGCAATCTCTAAGCAGTCATTAAGTGAGGCTGGAGCTGAACCTAGGTACCTTAAATTCTGGGTCATCACAATTATTAGTGTATCATAGTGCCATCCACTAAATGCTGAAACATTTATGACAGGGTGGGACAGTGATGCAGCATTTATTGCGGTACTTTATGAATCCACCAGCCTGTTTCATGTCCCACTGGCTTTATTGCTATCTGTGAGGAGATTGCACCTTCTCTGCATGTATGCTCAGTTTCTCTCCAGGTAATTCCATTTTTGGTTAAATTAACTGGGGATTCAAATTGGCCCTATGTGAGTGGGAGTGTATCTGTGTTCTTGAGTGGGCTCTCTGATGGTATCACACACATGATCAAGAACACACCATTCCCATAATGAAGCTAAGTGACGGCAGCCCCATGCTGCGGGGATGCTTCTGTAGGTTTGTGTGGGTACAGGACAAAATGAATGCAGCAAAATACAGTGAATCCTCGAGGAAAACCTGATGTGTTCTGCAAGAAACCAGCCCTTGAGAGAAGATTTGTTTTCCTGAAAGACTATGATTCCAAGTATAAAGCCAAAGCTTCACAGGAATGGCTTAAACAACAAAACAATGTAAATATCCTGGAATCAGAGTCCAGATTTCAGTCCAAAAGAGATTTCATGGCTGGGCTTAAAACAGGCTCTTCACTCGATCACCATTCTACCTGACAGAGCCTAAGACATTTTGCGAAGAGGAATGGGGAAAAAGAGCAGAGTCCAGATGTGTAACGATGATAAAGACCCATGCACACAGACTCAAGGCTGTCATGGCTGTGAAAGCTGCATCTATTAAATACTAATTTGAAGTGGGTGAATACTTCCACAATTGATTACATTTTGTTTTATATTTGTGATTAATTTAAGTCACTTTGCAGAGATCTGTTTTCACTTTGACATTAAAGAGTGTTTTATGTTGATCAGTGTCAGAAAAGCTACATCAAATCCCGTGATTCAAATGTTGTATAATAATAAAATGTGAAAACTTGCAAGAGGATGAATTTTGTTATAAGCACTGTATGTTGTACGTTCCTAAAATATGTCCAAAGTTGGACTTTACTGTTACATCTAATGATATCTGCTGTAGAAGTCAGACCCACATTGCCTTCTGCCAGACTCAGAGATGTGAAACCCTGAAGAGGAGGGCTGATCATCCAGACTTACCTGATGCAGTTTTCCGGATCAACTTCACAGTTAATGTTGCATCTATAACGTTCCCAGGCCATCCAGCCCATTGGGGGTGTTAAAAACATTCCATTGTCCAGTGAGCTGCAGGGGGTGAGCATGTGCCCCAGGAGGCCCAAAAACAAGTAGATCATCATGCAAGTTTTAAATTCCCTGAAAAATAAAAAAAGCTTTTAATGAACTGCAGAGCTGCAAAATCCAATTGAAGGAGCGCAGAATAAGTTGGAACTGCACAAGGAGCCCAAACACAAAAAGAGACTTGTCACCTCTTAATCTGGAAGGAGAGTTTAATTCATAAATGATTTAATAAACTTTTTCAATTCATGATCCTGAAAAGCTGGAATTTGTCTTGGCAGTTTAGGCCATAGAGTTGAAAAACAAACCTAAACAGGACAATCTGAATTATTAGTGGGGTCCCTCAGTGTTTATAATTTAATAAAATGATCTGGATAAAAATGTAAGAAGCTAATTAAATTTGTAGATGACAGTAAATTGGATTAGCAGATGGACAACAGTCTGCATAAGTATTGGGGGTATACCTGGACAGAATTTGGATTGGGTAGATATGTAACAGATAGCATTCATTGTACATAAATGACAGGTTTTACATATACATTACATGATTTCACATAGGCAGTAAATGTATCAGCCAAAATTTCATAAAGTAATGGTCTGGAAGTGGAAAATGGATCCAAAGTGAAAGACTTGGGAACCCACCACGAAACAGCATACAAGGCAAGTGAGTGTGGGTTGAAGATCTGTATGCCCTGTGGTAGCTCTGGTGGTTCACCTTGCTGATTCCGGCTTCCCACATCCCTTTGATAATAAAAATATTGTAAAAATGTATGGAAGGAGTAAATTAGTTTCTACAGAAATTCTTCAGAGCTAAAGAATTTTTGCCTTCTCTCTTTTATAATGCACATGGGACCATACAAGGAGAGATGTAAGATACCATGAAAATTATTTTTTTCCAACTTAAGTAACAGGGACATGCAATTGTGTGAAGGTGGTGTAGAACACTTACTAAAGCGCTTAAGCTTCAGGGCCCCCTTATATGCAGAGGTCCTTACCAAGCAATGTGTTCACATGCTTTTGTAAAATTTGCACAAGTAAGATATTTTAACCACCATCGGTTAGGCCACTGCCTCTTTTCCATTCTGACTTCTCCTCCATCATAGTCACACTTCCCCTTGCCTCTGGTGATTTGGTGCATCTGCTTACTGTTCACTGATGCACAGGTTTCCCTCTCACCTTGGAGAAAATACCTCTCACCTTGGAGAAAATAAGTCATTTGTCCCTCCAGTGCTACACTGCACTTCAGCAGGCAGGGTGGGTATGCGGTTGGGATAAGGACACAAGCATTGTTGCGATTCTATTAAGTGGAAATTAGTTCCTGAGAAGTGACAAGACCCAGTTTTGTGGTTTGAAGCCTCTTTGGCATACAGATAAATTATTCTTAAAAGCCCTGGGTAAAGGGATGACTTCAAGGAAATCTCCTCCTGCCTAATGTCCCCAAGCAGACTTGCTTATGTCAAGAACGTGGTGCTCAGCATAAAGCAAATTTCATTCTGTTTGTGGGTAGACACAAGATGCTGTAGCTCCAGAGTACTATATGTTTGACAGAAAACCTGATACAATCAATAAGTCAATGTATATACAGTAGTACACAAGTGAATAGATAAAATAATTATGTATCTCAATACAATCTATTGCTCATTTTAAAATGCATCTGAATTTCTTATCTATGTCTTTTGAAAAATGTATTTCGTAAAAAACAAAACACCAAAACAAAGCACAACTCAGTTGAGTGATAACAGCAAAGAAGTACAACAGTATGGTCAATAAACGCTCCATATAAATCAGGCACCAGCCTCCATCCAATGAAGAGAGCCATACAGTAACAGAGCCCCATTTATAAATGGCTCTTTTTGTACTCCAAATATTGCTGTTATTTTGTTAGGAGTGATTTTATCTATCTGAGAGATATACAAATAAATTTGTACAAAATAGTTTAAACTCAGGACATGCCCAGAATATGTGTCCACTTGATGACATAGGTTGGATCTTCTCCTGGGCACATTTTACCCAAGAAAGATGTCAATGATGAACAACTGGTAACTTAATTATGGTGTGCTTGGCACATACTGAAGTAGAATGTATTTTGTGAATGGCTTAATTTCATTCCTTTTTTGAAATTTGAATTGAGATGTCACTTTACCATCATACCCTCAAATCATTACGGGATAAGTTTATTTCCTTAAGATTTTTTGAATACGTCCAGGATGTAGTATGCTTTGTTTACTAGATAGCTATGCCAATCAAGCTATCCTTGCCTGCAACAAGAATAAGACCTTCCATTCATAGTTGGTCAGATATATACAATGGCCCTTAAACTTGTAGCACTCTGATAGTTTGTCTACTTGACCATAATAGTGTGTATTTCTAGGTAACACTGCCACCAACCAGGCATTTGTACAGCCCTGGCATTCAGCTTTCATCCAAAGAGCCCACCTATCTTCCTCCCCTGGGATTTTTATGACTATAAGTTCATCCATACCAATCACCGCCCAGGTTTCTACATCAGTAGTCTTAGATTGCAGAACTGTCACTGATATGTTATCTTTCATCAATATACATACATGAACTTCAATCAAACTTAGCGAAATTGCTATCTTATAAAGAAGCAATCAAAAAAGGCCAAAAATTTCAGAAAATAATACTACAAAAGAGAGGGTCTGAAAGGGTCTTAATGAAAGCATCACTTTTTTTCTGGATTCTGTAAGGTTTTTTTTATATTTCTTCATTTTTTTGTAATTTCTAATTGTGAATTTTATTTTGTCCTTCTTAATAAAAACAAACTTTTGTGTCCACTTCATTATTTGTAAACTTACACTTTTTCTTATATTGCTTACAAAATTTTATAAACTTCTGGTTACACAAAACCTGGATCCACTAGTAGTGTTAATACAATATATATTTGTGTGTGTGTGTACAGAAAAAATAAGGAAGCATGAATATTGCAGCTTTAAAAATCTATTTAAAATATGATTCACTACAGGCTTTCAAAGAAAAAAGCAACATTAGATTTAAATTAATTTTCTAAAGAGGGTGATGCAGTGGAAGCGCTGTTGCCTCACAGTAAGGAGATCAGGGTTCATGTCCCAGGTCCTACCTGTGTGGACCCTGGTTAAGTTTCCTCCGGGCGCTTCGGTTTCCCCACACAGTCCAAAATATATGCAGGTTAGGTAGACTGGAGATGCGAAATTGGCCATTGTGTGTGACTGGTGTGTATGTGCGATGGACTGGAGCCCAGTCCTGGGTTTGTTCCAGCCTTGTGCCCTGTGCCCCCACAAACCTGGTCTGAATTAAGCAGGTTAGAAAAATGACATGAATTTTCTAATAGCAGGATCATTGGGAAAGAGCAAACCACTTATTACAGTTCATCAAAGGCCATACTCACACAGCAGATTACCTAAAAAGGAGGTAAGAACTTGCAGACTACTTATAGAAAGTGACCAAGCTGGAGTTTGAATCCAGGCCAACTTAAACATAATAAAGCTAACTACCGCGCTACTACCCTTCTTAAATACTGTACAATACTTCATTGAAGAGATCAAACTTCAATTTCACAAATGTATGATTATTTAAAAAAAATTTTAAAATTAAAGACGTGAAAACGGAACGCGGCAGGTGTGTATACTTTTGTCACTTAAAGGTGCGGCAAGCGAACGAGCTTTGCCAAACGTTGAGTCAAAAGGTGGCAGTGTCCGCTGCCCTTTGTAACATGAAAAAAAAACATTCTGCGCGTGCGCTAAACGACTGCACGAAAGTGGACGCCGTTTTACTTGGGGACGCAACACTGAGATGTTTTACTTTAAAGCTTTTATTAATATTATTATTATTATTATATTTTGTTTACGCTTTTATAAGCGATTTTCCTCGATAAAGTCTAAATAACCCAATCTCCACTATCTCTACTACTGCTGCACATGAATAGGTGGCACTTCATACAAACTTGTTTATTATCACTGCACAACTTCAACACAGTCGGACAGAGCGGACAGTCGCGCACCCCAACATCGCTGTAGACACTTACAGTCCTAACGTCATGGTATACCCGCTGTCACTCCGATTTTTAAGCAGAAGCTCAGAATTCACGCAGCTCCCTAAAATAATGTTTACGGAAGGCTACAAAAGCGTCGGCGCATCCGAAAGAAAGGAAATAAAATCGAATAAAGATCGTACGTATTATAATATAGCTGTGCATAATGACAGTTTGAGAAGAGCCAACTGTACGTGTCGGTCGTGGTCCATCCCCAAAACGCCGTTAATTTAAATACCTTACCTCACTGACGTTCTTCTCGGATTGAGATGCAGAGAATACAAAATGGGCACGTGCGTATTTCTGAACTTCCGCATCACAAGACACGCCGTGGTAAGTAATGTAACTGAAGGCAATGATGAAGATATACTCGGATACAATCTTAAAAGTGGACACTAAATAATAGACAAAATTTTGAAAGTGTGAACTGACACAAATATCATTATTATTAATAACAGGGCTGCTGTCGCATTTGCCGAAAAGCTGTTATCATCGAGTGTTTGTCCTTAAAAACACGACTGGTAGATATAACAGATTGACAAAACTAAACACATAGAAAATTGTTTTAATTTGCATTTACAATATGAATACAATAAAATGTAAATAGAATGTATCCATTGCGTCACATTTAAGTTAAAGTTGGAAAACAAATGTAATCCAATTTAAATTACACAATTTATTCCTGCATACAATATGAGTTTAACATGAAAACATTTTGGCTATCTGATATTTTTTAACATATATGTAAAGAACACAACATTACATACTGTATTTGTTGACATCCCTTGCTTTTGTCACTTCATAGTTTTTTTATACAAAACTTCATTTAGTGGCCCGCCTTTATTTAAACACTTCTTCAGGTACGTCGCCAGGAATCATCCAGCAGTAGACCAACATAATACTGACATTTGAACGTCCCTGCCACCTTCTTTCCATGAACTTGATATCCTGATGAAATCTTTCACCCTGCTCTTCCCTCACAGAATCAAGATTTTCTGAGGTGAATTCCTAAAGTGAACTTTAAGACTCATGTTGCAATCCAAGTCTTAATACTTAACTAGTATATTTTTCGCAATTTCTTCATAATTTGGATCTTTATTGTTTTTTAAACACTTAGAAATTGCTTCTTTAAGTGCTATCCAGGTCTTCTCAAATTATGCATCAGAAATTAGGTTTCTAATATTAGGTCTGGCAAAATTTAGCTTCAGACAAACCTTAAACAGAGTCTATCTTTTGATAGGGCTTTGGCAGACTGCTTCATTAAACCAAGCTTAACACAAGCAGGGGTAGCAGCACTTTATCTGGATCCGCCAAGCTAGGTCTGATATTTTTGGCACAAAGCTGTAGCTTGTTTTCTAGGTGGCCATTCTTTCTGATCTCAATGCACAATCATGTGAAAAAGGAAGTACAGCCCATGGAAACTGCTGACTTTTGACAAATAATTGAACAGGGAAAGAGTAGATTTCCTGCCTACTTATAAAGGTGACATATCCCTTAATAAAAGGACAAGTGTCTGTTGTGACCAGAAGGGGGGCACTGCAGCACCTCTAACCCCAGACACAACCACACAGACTCGAGTTCCAGGTGCAAATACAAGGTTTATTAAACACTTTATTAAACCTCACTTTGAGGTTGCCACCCACTGCCAAAGACAGGAAGCAACCTGTCTTTCTTCTCAGCCATTCAGTACAGCGTCCTCCTGGCCAGGTAATGAATCATACACCATCCCAGTTGGCATGCCAGCCTGTGTCTGTCATCCATCACACTGTGTATCTGTTGAGCAGTCCGGTTGCTAGAGTAAGGAAGAAAAATGTAAACATTGGCAAAACATACCATACCATACCATACCATATTTATTTGTTGAGCGCTTAAAAACACAGCATTACAACTGACCAAAGCGCTGTACAGTTACAACAAGCAGGACTAAAAGCAAAATATTAAAAATAAACATTAAGAGAGAATTAAAACAGAGATACTAAAAACAGGTCAAGGGACCAAATAAAATAGAGAAAATAGCAAAAGGCAAGTGGAAAATGAAACAGGTTAAGAATTAAAAGCCAATGTGAAGAAGTGCGTTTTTAGGCGAGATTTGAATGTGGCGACTGAAGCGGCTTGCCTAACCACTAAGGGCAGGGAGTTCCAGAGCCTGGGTGCACAGACGGAGAAAGCCCTTTCACCACGAGCTTTAAAACGTGCCTTGGGAACGGTTAGGAGCAGCTGATCTGCGGATCTAAGAACACGAGGGGGATTGTGACAATGGAGCAAGACACTCAAATAGGCGGGGGCTAGACCGTTTAATGCCTTATAGGTTAGGAGGAGAATCTTAAAATCGATTCTGAATCTAACCGGCAGCCAGTGTAGGGTTTTCAATATTGGTGAAATGTGTTGGATTCTGCTACTTCCAGTTAGAAGCCTTGCAGCCGCATTTTGAGCCAGTTGGAGTCTAGAAAGCGTGGCTTTACTGATACCAAAAAGGCAGGAATTAGAGTAGTCAAGCCGGGACGTAATGAATGCATGAATTACTGATTCCAGGAGGTGGTTAGAAAGAATAGGCTTGAGTTTGGCGATTCGCCTTAGATGGAAAAAGCAGGATTTTACTGTGCTGTTGACTTGAGCATCCATTTTCAGGAACGTATCCATTTTGATTCCAAGATTGGAGACAGACGAAGTTACTGGAATGGGAAGAGAAACGAGGCCAAGGGGTGGAGCCTGTTTGCAGTCGGGACTAAAAACAATGACCTCGGTTAAAACATGTTGAAGAAGGGTAAAAAAAATCAAAAATGATAATAAAAATACCAAATAAGGATCTAAAAATAAGAAAATTGGTCTTAAAGGCCTGTTCTGCTTGACATTACATGCAGGGAACAGCAGCATGCTATCATCTTTATTGTGCCATGTGAATGCATTTTAAAGCTGTAATGCTGATGACTGATCATTTTGTGTGGTGGACAAAGGATACGTGAAAGTAATGGATAAGTGAAAATAAAGTGCACACTATTATACCAAACCACATGGACAACTCATGTATCAAATAAAAAACTGGAGTTGATTACTTAGATTTCAATCCATCTTAAATGGCTAGTACAGCAAGTACTTGAATAAAAACAGAAGGAACAATGGCCTTTTCAATCATTTATATAACAAATTTTTCCAATCTGATTGTTGATGCATGTACTTTGACACCAGCTTTTGCAAGAATTACCGGCAGATACTGCAATAAATATTTTGGGTTTTTTGGAGACTTCTTTTACCATCAAATGGAACGTTTTTAAGCTGAATTTGCTGGACTGGCTAGACCTGGACAAATTATCAGTTGTTTAAAACCTACATGACTTGTGGATGATTCCTTACAGTGGAATAATTCATTTCAAATACAGTAATTTGGCACTCTTTATAAATCCCTTTCCAGACCCATAGGCATCCACGACCTGAGGGCCTTAGAGAGCTCTTTTGATTTTGGCATAATGCACCACGTGTGTCAAGTTCTGCTGGCATTCTCCCTATGAAGATTCTAATCATTGACCCTAATCTAAAACACCTGATTCTAATTTTATGGATTTGAAGTGGTAATAAATGTAGAGGTGAACTTACTTTTTCACATGACAAATCTGCTTTTTTGTTAATTTAGATTATGAGAATGAATATGTCTTGTCCTGTGGTGGGTTGGCGCTCTGCCTGGGGTTTGTTTCCTGCCTTGTGCCCTGTGTTGGCTGGGATTGGCTCCGGCAGACCCCGTGACCCTGTAGTTAGGATATAGTGGGTTGGATAATGGATGGATGGATATATCTTGTCAGTTTTATGTGTTGTTTGTTAAAGTATATAACCTTTTTCAGCAGGCACCGTTTGCAGAAAGATCTAATATTTGCCTGTTCAAATACATCGAAGAAGTCAACAGTTTCCATGGGGTGTACTTACTTTTTCATATGACTGTAAATTCTTGTCCCTGCTGTCCCACTTGCCCTGACTGCTGACCCAGTAAAGATACATTAAACTTTTAGCTCTATTCTGACCTTATTATCAAATGAAATAACTGCTTTGCTTTACACATCTCTCTATTATAATAAAAAAATCATGGGAAGAGAGATGAGACGTCACTTTCTCAGAGAGATACTTTCACGTCCCGGGAGACGAGACTTTGTGCCAAGAGATTTAACCATGCCCGGGGCCAGAAAAAAAAAAAGATTAAGAGTAGATGAAAAAGTAGAACGTCGTAAAGAAGTCAAAAACGTTGGCGCGATACACATGCAGAGCAGGTTAGAGATAATGGAGGTACAAAAATTCGAAAAGCTCAAAAAAATGATAGTAAAGATTGCATTAGTGCAAACAAACGGAAATTATTACTCTGTGAAATAACGGAACAGTGAAAAGAGATTGAGTATATTGTTCGGATTTAAACTTTAAGTCGGAGACTTGTAGATCGTCTAATTCATGTTGCCATCAGGGAAAAGTAGTGTTTCTTCCCAATGAAAAGGCGTATCCACGAGAATTAAAAGATTTGTTGTTTGGTGAAAGTGAAATCCCGCAAGAGAAAATTTCAAGCCCCGCAAGACAAGACTTTATGCAAAGAGATTTGGAAAAGTCCTGCCCACATCTAAAACATTTACAACCATGCACATGGTTCAATCATGTCTCTTTGTGTGAGTGCTATTGGTAGACACTGTTTGTGTAGAGAGAAAGAAACGATATTCACTCACGGGCAGTTATACGTTGCGTTGTCACGATGTAATTCCAAACACGCGGAATCAAAATTCAATGCAATATTGACGAAAAGGTAAAAGCAAAAAGCGATTGAATATATGGACATAGGTGATATGACAGAAGTATATAGATATTGTTTGGCTTTAAACTTTAAGTCGGAGACTTGTAGATCATCTAAATTGTGTTGCCATCAGGGAAAAGTAGTGTTTCTTCCCAATGAAGAGTCCTATTCACGAGAATTAAAAGTTTTGTTGTTTGGTGAAAGTGAAATCCACATACATGAGTGGCAGAGATGTGAAGTTGCTGGCACACAGCACAGGCAGAGGGGGCTGGCGAGCGAAGTGAGTGGGGGCAAAGCCCCCTAGTAGATATTAATATTAGAAAATATAAAATCCAAGCAAATTATGAATTCAAAATTAATATTTAATTAACTACAGTTAAAAAAACAATAACAAAACATAATTGGTAGCTAAAAAATGTGTTTTGTTAAAAAAAGTTAAATAATGAAGAAAAATGCTTTAATTTTTTTTTAATTCAGCATCAAAAAAATATACTCAAATCACATTAAATAAGCAAAAAAAATGTTTCAATGTATACCTGTGTTTTGGAGAGAAGCACTACTTTTAATCCATCTGTTATGCAATTTAATAAATCCAGTTCAGGAGTGCAGGGCCACAGTCTATTTGTGTGGCATAATAGAGGAAACAGCATTGGACATGGCGCCAAAACAATCATACAGTCACCTACACTCACTATTAATGAATTATCTTAAAGTGCCTATCTTTGGGATGTGAGAGGACAACCTGATTAGTCAGTCAGTCATTTTCCAACCTGCTATATCTTAACACAGGGTCACAGGGCTCTCCTGGAGCCAATCCCAGCCAACACAGGGTGCAAGGCAGGAACAAATCCCTGATTATCTGAAGAAAAATGTATGTAGACACAGGAGGAACATACAGAGTCCACACTGACAGGGCTTTGACAGGACCTCAAACCCAGGGCTCTGGAGCTGTGAGGCAACCATATGCAAGATCAAGTTTCCATAATCTTCTAGACCATCTGATATGAACTGCATTTATGTGGCCAGTCAGTTACACTTGTTCTTCTTCATTGCATTTCAGTTTATTTATATGTATGTTATGTATCTGCCAGGATGTGTTCCATGGGGCCTGTTTTTGTTTTAATGTCTTGTTGCAGTTACTGTATTTATTTTTTGTTCATAGTTTTCTGTTTATTTATTACTAGCTGCATGTAGTCTTCAGGACAAAGAACAACCCGAAGACTCCCAAGCAGTTTTACTATATTTGTGAACTTGGAGAAGTGTCAGCTAACTCTTAAGAATTAGCCAATGCAAATTATGTTGGCCAATCTGTGTTTGCTGGCCCACTGGCTTTTGTAAGAAGACATTGGTGATACCATATCTTAGCCATATTGTTGGCATATCATTGTCTTGAGAAAATACCTCAAGACAGACAATGTTTTTAGTGAAAACTTCAACCCTTGCCCTCCGTTGCTGAGGCGTTTCACTTACATGTGGCTGAGCCGCGGCATTTGCTTCATTTCGATGTTGTGTCTCTTCATTTGAGTCTTTAGCACAACATTGTTGTTGCTCGGCAGTGTTTGCTGCACACAGGTCTTTTGTAGTGAGAAGTGAGGTGCATGTAAGGGCTGAAAAAATGTAAAAGTGCTTTCAGGCGCCATCTAGTGGCTGTGGTTGAGTGTGAGCAGAGTGGATTGCTCCATACACACACAGGTCTTTTGTTTATATATGTCTAATTATCTTTCTATGTTTAAAATCATGTTCTGTTGTGGACAATGACATCCTTTACATGTTCCATAACTCTGTGGTGGTTGGTACAATTTTCTCTGCTGTGGTGTGCTGAGTCAGTAACATCACTTGAAGAGAGACTTGCTGAATCAACAAGCCGATTGAAAAAGTAGGCTCAGTTATAGGGCACACTCTCGGCTTGCTGGAGTACATAGCAGGGGAAAGAATTAAGACAAAACTGAGTGCCGCTATAAGGAATGCTGCACATCCTCTCTCAGACACACTAAAACTGAGGACTTTCAGCCAACAAATTATTCAGCAGATGTGTGTCAGAAAACACAGCAGGGGCTCCTTCATACCAACGGCAATATGCCTGCAAAATGCTGCACTGTGACTGCTCTCTTATCTTTAACCAAGTCAGTTCTTCTGTGTATTTGATATTTGATAATATTATTTATGTATTTATTTTTGAGCTTCTGATAAAGGCCAAATTTCCCCCTAATTTTATATCTATATATATATAGGTCCCATATATTTTATGAGAAGGGACCGAGTCGGGACCAACCTAACATCATCACTCCTGAACATTTCCAATGGGGAAGTCAGTTGAGAAGGCTTAGGAGATGGGGATTATTTGTTTACTAGCCAACCCGCGGTGTAGCATACGCCACATAATGAGGCAGCTGTTTAAATGATTTTTAAGCACAGAGGAAAAAATAAACATTTGAAAAATCCGTAATTTAATAAACCACCAAGAAAAGTAACATTGCAACAATGCACGCTACAAACCAACATACAATTGTCCGTGACTGAAAACCGGAGGAGCGCCATCGCGCCTTCTCCTTCCAAAGTGAAGGACGGGGTTGAATGGCGCTCGTTTAGTACGCACGGCCCGCCCCCAACTCCCTACCTGAGTCGCTTTCGTCTGTGTACAGTCCACACGCACCTGTGAGTCACGTTGACTGTTAATTTTAATTTTCCAAACACCGCCTCAGTTGGTTTCCACGTTGATTTTTCATTGTTCTTTGCGGTTCCTGCTGCTTTTTTATATATAATTCACTATGTCACCCGACCATTGGTTTACAAAGGGTAGAGACGTAATCAGTGCGAGCGTATGACCCGCACGTACTGGGAATCTCTTGTTCGTGGGGAACAATTGCAAGCCACGGTCTCCATCACGAATGGGGTTCAACGGCTTACGCACGGCTCCCCGCGCCAGGTAGACTCACGTTGATCCATTCAGTGTAGCGTGACATACAAGTGCATCACTAACCTGTTAATGCTCAATCTCACGTGGCTGAAAGTCACTTGTCCATCTAAGAATTTGGACGCCGACCGCTGTTGGGTCGTGTAACTATTTGGCAGGTGGGAGTCTCGTTCGTTTTCTGAAATAACCAGCCAAATCGCTCCACCAACTAAGAACTGCCATGCACCATCACCCACAGAATCGAGAAAGAGCTATCAATCTGTCAATCCTGTCCGTGTCCGGGCCGGGTGAGGTTTCCTGTGTTGAGTCAAATGAAGCGAAAGGCTTCACACCTGGTGGTGCCCTTCCGTCAATTCTTTTAAGTTTCAGCTTTGTAACCATACTCCTCCCTGAACCCAAAGACTTTGGTTACCCGGTTGGCTGCCCTGTTGCGGGGCCTGCATTGGTGAAGCAGGTGAGATGGTAATGAAACAGAGGCACAGGGCTTATTGTTTTTTAAAGACTGCTTCCTTCATTGGGTTTTAACCAATGCACGAAATGAACCAACACACAATCGTCCGTGTGGCGCGGAGGGTGGAACGGGAGGAGAGGAGAAGGACATCCACTCCGCTCCCTCCGTCATGCTAGTCTGCTGATTTCTCGTTCAGTATGCACTGCTTGCTCATGTGCCCACCTTCAACTCGTCACTCGAGTCGTTGTCGTCAGTCGTCAGTCCAGATGCACCTGTGACTCACGTAGACCTTTCATTGCTCTGTGCAGTTTTGGCTGCCTTTCTATATATAATCCACCAAGACACCCGACCACGGTAGTAGCGAGGTGGGAGGGGGGTGTGTACAAAGTGCAGGAGCATCTAAGAAGACGCATGTTTGTCGCGGATGTGAATTGCTGTATGTACAGTAGCGTGTAAAACAGTTTGCCAGGGTGCACGCAGTTGTGCGTCGTAACCGAAAACTCGTTTTTTAAAGACTGCTTACTTTATTGTGTTTTAACCTCAGTTGTAAAGGAATGTTTTAAGGATCCCATGGGATACCCCTCGCAAACCGTATTACACACTGCATATGGCGATTCACCTTCGCGAGAAACATGCCTCTATTAACAGTCAGCGTGGGTCGAAGCTGCATGTTGCTTCTACGACAGACGAATATAAATGACGTCATTTTTCTGTGTCGTCACGTCTGAGTTGGTGGGCGTGGCTCTGCGAGTTGTCGTCGTATCCAATGGTCTTGGAGTTGGTGGGCGTGGCTCATTCCTGCGTGCGCCATAGGTGTCTAACTTGTCGGCGGCTTAGTGAATCCATGCCCCTTCCGGCGTGCTTTCCATGGTCGTCTTGCCTTAGTGAATTATATATATAGATTGTGAAGTATTTGTTAAAATTGTTTAGATTCTCTTGTCCTTCGATTTTTTTTTTCCCCTATTTTTCTTGGATTCTGCCTACAGATTGTGTATTGGAAGTTGTTTGATGAAGGATTGCCTTTTTGGGACCTCCTTTTTCTGTTTATGCTCTTTTGTGGTCTTTTTTGTTAATTTTTGCTAATAAATATTTGATTTATAAAGAATCATTGTTGCCCTTTCATCACAAATCATGGGTTGATTGTTATCCCCTCCTCTTGTATGACTTTTTGATCGTTATATTTTTTATTTCTTCTGGTGGCCATGTCGTATGCCTTGAGTGCACTTCTACTAGTTCCAGTTGCCAGGGTAAACTTTCCCAACACTGGCAGGCATGAAGTTTAGTTTCATCACCTGCTGGTAATTGCAGCAGTGCGTTTAAACAGCCACCCACTTCGCTTTGTGTTTATCTGCACTGCAAATAAAAAAACCTTTGCTGAACGTATCATGAAAATTGATCTCTCCAGTTCCTGACTTTTATTTTGTTCTTCTGACCTCAATTTTCATCTTGCTGTTTGGCTTTGTTGTTTCAGCACTTTTTGATTTTGATTTCTGTTTCGCATCTGTCTCTCTATCGGTTTGCCCTTTAAAAATATTGTCGGTTAACCTACTTCACATTGATAGAGCTGTGGACATTTTCTGTTGTTTTGCTAGCTCCCTATTTTTGGTGCCTCCTCCAGCTGAAGCCAGCAGGTAGTATTTAGGGCCTGGGTTAGTTAAGGTGAGCTTTTTCTAGGCTGGTTAGTGAAGATCCTGTCCTGTTTCTTAGTCTATTCTTAGGGGCCTCACATATCTTTTGCCTTTTGGAAGACTCCATTTTGTGATGGAGCAATTTGATACCAATGGTTATAGTTATTTCTAATTTGGTTCAAACAGACCTGAGATTATCATTGAACACAAAATCATTAATGCAAACTTAGGCACAGGGATAATGCTCAGACTCCACACAGACAGTGACTGGGTGGGGTTAGTACTCTGGATTTGACTCTAACCACTGTGCCTCCATGGCACTCATATACAAAATCAAGTTCCAGATTTTTCTGGTCAATCCAATATAAACTTGCTTGTGTTGCCTAACTGTTGCACCTACTGCTTTTCAGCTCACATAGCATTCTCAAAAGCACATAATCAAATTACGGATCATTTTTTGAACCTAACCTAGTAACATCAGGCACAAGGCAGAAAAGATAGGTAGACAGAACTTTATTTGTCCACAAGGAGAAATTTGGATTTTTATGGAGGCTGTTTAAATAAATAAATAAATACTTTTGTCTGATCACACATCGGATGACTATAAAGTGAGAAAATTAAAAAGAAAGAAAAGTTCGGACTTGTCTGCCACAGTCACATTGAGGCATTATGCAAACATATTGCTGTTGGCATGCAGGAGCCCCAATAGTGTTTCTATGTGTTTCCTATGAATAATTTGTTGGCTTAAAGTGCAGCATTATTCATAATGATATTCAGTTTAGCTTTAATTCTCTCTTTTGCTACTACCTCCGGGGGTCCAGAGTGTGCCCCATGTCCCATAACTGAGATTGCCTTTTTAATTAGCTCATTGATTTGGTGGGCCTTTCTTGAAATGATGTTACCTGCCCAGCACACCACATGTATAAAGCCACACTGGCCATCACAAAGTTATAGAAGATGGATGTAACTTCACAATTTAAAGGAATGCAGTCTCCTTATGAAAAAGAATATGCTCTGCCCCTTCTTGCATAGTTCCTCTGTGTTCCAAGACCAGTCCAACTTGTCATTAATGTGGATTTCCAAATACTTGTAGGAGTGGACCACATCTACATCTACTCCTTCAATAGTGAGTGAACATAGAGACTCTTTGGTGCTGCGAAAGTACATAACCATTTCCTTGGTTTTATTGATGTTATGATGCAGACAATTTTCTTTTGCACCAAGAAATACATTTTTCCACCTGACTACTATATTCTGTCTCATCCCCTTTATCAATAAATCTAATGAGTGCAGAATAATCAGAGAATTTCTGCAAGTGACATGACCTGTTGTTTATAGTCTGAGGTGTACAGAGTGAAAAGAAAAGGAGACAGGATTGTTCCTTGTTGTCCTCCAGTGTTGTTGACATCTGTTCCAGACGAGTCTCACAAACTGCAGTCTGCCCAACAGATAGTCCATTATCCAGGACACTATAGATGCATCCATCTGCATATCTCTAAGCTTGGCCGTTATCAAGGATAGCTTGATGGTACCGAAGGCCACCCTTTACTGGACCCGCTCACAAACACACACACATACACACACCCACATAGGCCAGATCTGGAATCTGGAGCTTAACATGCAAACATTGGAGACATTAGGGGAAAGTCAGAGTACTGGGGAAAACCCCCAGAGACACAGGCATAATATAAAGACTACAAAGACAATGACCAGTCACAGAATTCAAACTCAGAACTTTAGATCCTTGAAGCAGAGACGCTAACCACTGCGTTACTGTGCCACTCTGCTTCTAATCGATTTCTTTTTTTTTTAACTATATGTCACATTTAAGCAGCACAAAAATGAAAAAGATACAACTATCTTTACTCACACAGTCACAGGAAGTACTTGCAAACTGTACACAGAAAATGACCAGACTGGAGCTCAAGCTTAGCCTCCTTTTCTTCTACACCCAGGCATCTATAAATTGGCCATGCAATGTACCGGTGCCCCATTCAGGTTTAGTTCACGCTAAGTGTGCCCAAAGCTGTCCTGAATTAACTTGCTTCATGCGTCCTGGAATTGGATTAGGATGGTTTGAAAATATATACGGTGTCACATACTCAGCAAGTTTAAGACCATGTGACAGCAGAAGAGTGGAAAGCAAAAGCTGATGGCATTGAAAATTTGTAGAAAATGCATTTTTGGCCAACTATGGTCCCTATTAAAAATTAAATTATGAAGGAAATTGCAGATTATTTGAGTGCAGCCGTCTATTTTAGGTCAATTGTTTGGAAACCACTTGTGAACTCCCAAGACCTCTGATTTTATAACATTCTGGAATATGCATAATCAAATTTGTGAGTCTAGCTGTCTAATATCTCCATTACTGATTATTTTGTCAATAAATTTATATCCCATTTAAGTTTCATAAGTGGATCCAGGGAGAGATTTTTAATATTGTATTGTATTTTCCAAGAAATTAGAAACATGGCTTTACAATAGGAAGAAAAGGCCGGCATCAAAACATGTCAGCTTTCTAACTCATTTGTACTGAATAAGAATCATTTTGAGAAAATCTGGTAGAAATGCTAAAATGCACTACTTTCTAGGCTAGCACAAGAGTTTTGATTTGTTGGTGGACCTAAAGCCAGTATAGAGAGGCCAGCTCCTGGGTGGGTGAGGTAATGTGATTACAAGATTATGGCAACCTTACAACTGACCTGCTTTAACCTGCTGCAATGTTTTTGTACCAAACCCAACGAAAGGATGAGAAGCAGAGAAGTGGAGCAGACAGCATTGCCACATTACAGAAGCTGAAGCTTTTTTCCTCTCTCAATCTAAAATCATGCCATTGGGTGGGGTGGTGATACTAGTGACTTGTGAAAATGGGCTAAACTGGAACTGTACCAGAACTGATTGTTCTCTATTCTGGCCATTTCATAATCAAATTGAACAGTTTTTTTTCCAGCTTATTCACTTTTTGTTGTGCTTAGTGTGGAGGAAATATAAAATTCTGAAAACTGGGTGTGACTATAAAAACTAATCAAGAAAATGGTAAAAAAAAAAATGGTAAGGGCTTGAGTGAAATTCTCACTTTTAATATGTGCCTAATGAAACTTTGTTCTAGAATTAGTTTCTTGGTATGACATAGTATGGGCAAGTGTGGCAGAGTCCATTCTGAAGAAATTAAAGTTTCCTGTTTTGTATGGACTTTTGTATGGTTCAGGTCCCTGTGAGCCTGTATGGAAGAACATAGATTGGCAGCATAGACAAACAGATGACTGAGAAGAGAAATGCAGTAATCCATCCAAAACATCATAAACTGTTAAACATGGCCCACAGCTTCTAAAATAGTGGGGAAGATTTGGATAGCTGCTTTTTCATTGAAGTTTAGAATTCAGGCTGTAAGGTTAGTAAAACATGTGCAATTTTCAAAAATTAGGAAAAATAGGAAACTTGCCATTCATGAGAGCTGGTGTACAGGATGCTATCTGTGCTCTGAAACAACACCTAGAATCAGCTGCAGAGGTGCAATGTCAACATGTTTCTTTGGGAAATAACAGTATTTTGCTGCATTACATCCAGGCATGTTGAATTATGAACTATTAAAAAAGTATGGCAAAAAGCAGATCCTCAAACATAAGATGCATAAATAAAGCAATAAAAAGCAACAAAAGCATCCAAATGTTAAAAGTACAGTAGTGTAAATGCAAGTCAGAACACATATGCAGAAGTAAATGAGGGTCAGGAAACGAAACAAAAAATACTTTGCAGTCATGACAATCAATTCTGGGTAGTATTATGTCCTGAATTAGGAGAGCTGGCATGCACAAGTTTCCAGATTTCAATTAATAAACAACATATGTGGGATATTATCATAAGGAGAGATTTAAATAAAAGGTGTAAATTCATGTAGAATTTAGATGAGATTATCCTCAAAGTATGCAGATTAAATTGAATGTAAATTTTAAATTGGCCCTGTGTGAATGTAAGTGTGATTCTATCCTGAATTGGACTGGTATCCCGTTCAGGGCTGCTTCCTGTGCTGCTGGGATAGGATCCAGGACCCCATGACATCAAATAGGATTAAGTGGGGTTGAAAATATTTTGTATGTTACATTAGATAAATAAAATTAAAAAAGATTATACCTAGCCTTGTAATACAGATTATACCTAGCCTTGTAATACTTTTACCTGTTCACTATTTAAGGAATGTATGTGGTGGTGGCACAGCATTATAATTACAGTACTTGGGAGACCACATCAGTGACCAGCTGGACTAATCTACCAACTCAGTGGTGCTGTATAAGAAAGGACACAGCAGACTCTTTTTCTTAGTAGACTGCATTCCTTTAATGCGGGTAGTGACTTCCTTTACATGTTCTGTAACTTTGCTGGCCAGTGTGATGCTCTATGCTGTGGTGAGCTGGACCAGTAACATCACTTCAAGAAAGACCCACCAAATCAACAAGCCAGTTAAAGTGGCAGGTTAAGTTATGGGATGCACATCATCCTGCTGGAAGTGGTAGCAGAGCAGAGAATGAAGACAAAACTGGTGGCTATTATGAATAACACTGCACATTCTCGCATGATGCACAATCTTTAAGCACAGTATTTTCAGCCAACAAACTATACAACAGAAGTGTATCAAGAAAAACTACTGGGGCTCTTTCATACAGACAAAAATATGCCTTTATAATGCTGCAGTGTGACTGCTCTCTTATCTTTAGCTAAGTCAAACATTTTCTTCTCTTTGGTAATTCATCTGTAAATTTGAGGGGTGTTGTTGTTTGCTACAATATTTCTTGAACTTCTGTTAAAAGCTAAATTTCATCCAGAGACAAATATCTATCTGCATAATCCACCTTAATAAAAGAGTAAGTGTCTATTTGTTTGCTATGTCTCTGCCATTCTAATACAGTAGATAGTGAATCACAAACATTACCACTGCTTTTACGAATCCCATATCAAATAGCATTAATAGAGACCTATGCATTACATGGTGCATTGCAAATGTTAACAATGGATGAGGTCTACGTCGATTACATAGATTTCACTCGTGGAAACATAAAGGGAAAGTCAACTTTATATATACTGTATGCTTAACATAATGTATAGAGATATTAGAGTACATGTCAATCCTTTTATTCATTTTATAATCTCTTTATTCAGTTCAAAGACACATGAAGACACAAATTAGGAACCATACTTAGGTGGGGCACCAGCCTGTCTCAAGGCCAGGACACAGAAGCAATAACTCTTCTTCCACCCAGCATGCAGAAAGTTTAACAAAACTGGTTGGGCAACAGAAGATGGGCATCTTAATTACAAGGCACTCTGTTCAAAGATGATGGTGTTAAATTTCTCCAGATATTCAAGTACTATAGAGGTGTCTTGTGCCAAACAAAGACAAATGAGAACTTTCAACCTTTAACATAAGAAAATATTAACAGCTTGCTTGCCAGAACTAATGAGAAAAAAACACATTGGAAGCTATAAGAGTGCATATTGTGTTTAAGGAAATCTGAGAAGACAGACCAGTGAATGGTCCTTATTTTCAAAGCTCAGTGCTCTAAGACCTAATATTTGCATTCTAGCATGATAGTGTAAATGTGAATCATGTGTGCATGCAGTGACATGCTTAGCTTGATTAGCCACCCTAGTTCACTTGGTGCAAGTGAGTGTGGAATCCTGGTCAGGGTTGTTTCCTACTTTGGGTTAAGTGGGACTGAGATAGATGCTAGCATTATACAGCCCTTTGATTAAATAATTATGCTCAGAAAATGGACAGATGGAAACCTACAACATTAAAATTTCATGAGTCTGAAACCCGTTTAATTCAATTCATTGACATGACAGGCCAGAGCTCATCATGGTAGCACTGGGTGCAAGGCTGGAACCAGCCCTAGTAGGATGTCAGTCCAACACAGGATCAACTCATGCACACACTCACACTGTAGCCAATCTAGAGTAACAAGTTAACCAAACATGCATGTTTTAGGGGACATGGGATGAAAAAGCAAGTACCTGGAGGAAAACCCAAAATGACACAGGGAGAACATGGAAATCCAGGATGCTGGATTTCAGAATCAGATTCAGCTTTATTGTCATTAAATATTGTACAAGTATTACAACAATAAAAAAGAGTTTGTCATTTGACCAGAAATGCAAATAATAGAAATGCTTAGTTATACAGTAGAAACAGATACATTAAGAGTATATATAATCTTAACAATGAGATGTAGAGTTCAGCAGTGTGACTGCTACAGGAAAGAAACTGTTGGACTGTTGGTGCTGGCATGGAGACACCTGTTATCATTTACTCAACGATAAATGGTAAATTGTTTGTGGTTGGGGTGGAATATATCGATGATGATACTGCGTATCCTCCATAATCATCAATTGTAATACAGGCCCTAAATGGTAGGTAGAGGGGTGCTAATGTTGTACTGGGCAGTTTCTACTACTTGTAGGGCCTTTCAGTCAGCAAGAGTACAACTGTATACCACACCAAAATGCAGGTGGAAAGAATACTCCCAGTTGTGTAGCCGTTGATGTTGGTGAGGATCTGAGTTCTTAGTTGGGCTTTCCTCAGTCTCCACAAAAGAACAAATCCTTCTCAGCCTTTTAGACAGGGACAGAGGTGTTGAGAGTCCAGGAGATGTCCTCACAGTTGTGAGCTCCCAGGAACTTGAAGCTGAAGATTTGCATAACAGCAGTCCCAGTTTAAAAAGACGAGGGAGTGGCTGCAGCTTTTTGATTTCCAGAAGTCCATGATGAGTTCCATAGTCTACTTAATGTTAAAGGTCAGGTTGTTGTTGGAGTATCATGTCTCTAAGCTGTGGACCTCCTCTCTGTAGGCCAATTCATCATTGTTACCGATGAGACCAACTAATGTGGTGTCTTCCACAAATGTGATTAGGGTGTTGGAACCATGGGGGGAACACAATTGTGAGTGAACAGGGAGTAATTGTAACCTGATGAATGAAGAGTAATGAAGAGGGAGTAATCTGTGTACAGAGGGTGCAGACCTATAAATACCTGGGGGTGCAGCTGGATGATAAATTGGACTGGACTGCCAATACTGATGCTCTGTTCAAGAGAGGACAGATCTGACTATACTACCTTAGAAGGCTGGTGTCTTTCAACATCTGCAATAAGATGCTGCAGATGTTCTATCAGACTGTTGTGGTGAGTGCCCTCTTCTACATGGTGGTGTGCTGGGGAAGCAGCATAAAGAAGGACGCCTCACGCCTGGACAAACTGGTGAGGAAGGCAGGCTCTATTGTAGGCATGGAGCTGAAGAGTTTGACATCCGTGGCAGAGCGACGGGCGCTGAGCAGGTTCCTGTCAATCATGGAGAATCCACTGAACAGTATCATCTACAGACTGCTGTCACTGCCCTGCTCCACTGACAGACTGAGGAGAACGTTCCTCCCCCACACTATGCGACTCTTCAATTTCACCCGGTGGGGTAAACGTTAACATTATACAATGTTATTGTCTGTTTTACCTACATTTTTATCACTCTTTAATTTAATATTGTTTTTTATCAGTATGCTGCTACTGGAGTATGTGAATTTCCCCTTGGGATTAATAAAGTATCTATCTAAATTAGAAGATTCAGTATGCAACCTTGAGGGACGCCACTGCTCAGGATAACAGTGAAAGAGGTGTGGTTCTCTACCTGAACAGCCTGGGGTCTGTTAGACACAAACTCAAGAATCTAATTACATAGTGAGGTGCTTAACCCAGGGTTTCTGAGCTTAGTCACCAGCATAGAGGACACAACAGTGTCAAATGCCGAACTAAAGTCAACACACAACTTCCTTAACATAACATTCCTTGCTCTTCTACTAGTGGGACAGAGGGGGCTGAAGCACTGTAGAGATAGCATCTTTAGGTGACCTGTTCAGGTGGTATGAGGTAGCAGCACTAATCTTTGTCAAACATTGCTCCTTAACATTAAAATGGAATTTACAATAAGGCAAAGTTAGAAAATCAAGATACATGAACTATTACAGAAGATGAACCTTGAGACAGAATAGAATGGAAAAAAAGAAGGAAAACATTAAAGGAAGTGTCATTGGTATTTGTAAATCTATCACACTATTTCCAAAAAGAGCACCACAGTGGCAAAGTGGCAGCACTGCTGCCTCACAGTAAAAAAAACTAAGCTTCACATCCCGGGTCCTCCCTGCATGGAGTTTACATGTATTCCCTGTGTCTACATGGGTTTCCTCCGGGTGCTCCAGTGTCCTCCCACAGTCCAAAGACATGGATTGGAGATGCCAGATTGGCCCTATTGTGTGTCTGGGTTGTGTATGTTTGCCTTGTGATGGACTAGTGTGCTGTTCAGGGTTTGTTCCTGCCTTGCATCCTATGCTATTGGCGATAGGCTCAAGCATTTCCTGTGACTCTGTTCAGTAAGTTAGAAAATGACTGTCTATATACAAAATAGGAAAAAATCAAGGATTGGTAGAAGCAGGATAGAAGGAAGAGAGAGTGGATGAGTTTAGCAATACCAGTAATTGAATTAATTGAGAAGAAAACAAGGGATGTTTTTTGAAAGACAACAAAAGAGAATTTTCTAAAGAAAGGAGTTCTGCAGAATTGGGTAGGACTTCAATCAGCAGAGCCACTTGAGAGCCATTGATGTGAAGACTGTTTTGGGGAGAAAACAGAGGAAGACTTATGGATGGCAAAGGATTCTGTCCATTCACAGCAGCAATCACAGAGCTCACTTATACTATCTTTCCTAACTAAAAAGATTACAATATGCAAAATTTCTAGGCAACTCAGGCCCCATCTTCAGGCAAAATGTAATAAACGGGCCCGAGTTGCCTAGAAAGCTTGCATATTGTAATCTTTTTAGTTAGCCAATAAAAGGTGTAATTTTGCTTGACTTCTCATTATATCCATGATGGCTAACATGGTACAACATCCTAGTACTATTGCATAACTGTTGTCAGAACTAGGTTGTTTATTGTGGGTGTTATTCTAATGATGTCAGCACAGCTTTGTTCAATAAAAGGTCTTTGCATCCATTCCCAATGTGAACACTCATAAAATTATAATGGCTAGAGACTTTGATTGTGTTTTAAATCCAGACCTAAATAGGTCTACTGCCACAGGGGCGATGATGTCCAACACTGCAAAAACAATTACACAGATTGTAACTGATCATAACTTATCAGACCCCTGGGGATTTCTAAAGAAAAACTCAAGATCATATTCCTTCTACTCACCAGTGCCTCACTGCTACTCAAGAAGTGATTATTTTTTTATAGATAATAATTTCTTGCCTACAATTAAATCTTGTAAATATGACGCTATTGTTATCTATGATGACGCCCCTTTGATCAAGGAGCTAAAATCATTATGCCCCACATACTCTTCTCGCAGATGGCATCTTAACCCACTTTTATTAGCAGATGAGAACTGTACAGAATATATATCCAAGCAAATCAATTTTTTTAGAGACAAATATATCCTCTGAGGTTTCTGCAGGCTTTCTTAAGAGGACAGATTATCTCATACCTTACCAAAAAAAGTAAATTGGAAACCAAGAAGGTATCAGAGCTAATAAATGACATTACCAGAATAGATCAAGAACATGGCAGGTGTCCAAATTAAGCACTTCATAGGAAAAGACAGGCTCTGCATTCTGAACTCAACCTCTTGACAACTAAAGAAACAGAACAACTCATTTTTAAATCAAGACATCATTACTATGAACATGGAGAGAAAGCTAATAAGATTTTTAGCTCAACAAACCCACAAGCAGGAAGTTCACAATGTAATCCTAGCAATTACCAACGCAGACAGAGACAAAATCATTGACCATAAAAATATAATGTGCACATTTAGAGACTAATATACATCCTTATATTCTATTGAGTTTAAAGAAGACAAGACACAACCTAATGCATTTCTGGATGCATTACAGATACCACAACTAGATACTCTCAGTGCAGAGGAATTGGATAAACCTCTGGCACTATCAGAATTACTAGATGCTATAAACTCATTTCAGAGTGGGAAAGCAGCAGGCCCTGATGGCTACCCTGCCGAATTTTATTAAAAAATTCTCAATTAAGCAAGCTCCCCTTTTATGAGCAACATTTACAGAAGCTAGAGCAGGGGTCTCCAACTCCAGTCGTAGAGAGCTACTGTGACTGCAGGTTTTCATTCTAATCCTTTTCTTAATTAGTGACCAGATGTTGCTGATAATTAACTATTTGCCTTAATTTTAATTGATGCACAACTTAAAACTCAGGCCCCTTAATTATTTATTTTTCCTTAATTAGCAACCAAACAATATTAAGACACAAAATGTACCAACAAACATACAACAACCTGCGTCCATCACACAATAACTGAAAAGAAAGAAAGGTGAAGGCCTCAGTAATGTTGATTTGCTCAGCTCCACAAAACATTTTGACAGTGCTCTTAAAAAAGAAAATCAACAGTTTTGAAAATGTCTGCCATGGCAGAGCCACAGTAGCTCACCATGACTGGAGCTTGAGGCCCCTGAGCTTCAGACAATAAAATTTTACCTCAAACTTTCCGTCAAACTTTAATTACCGTCTTTCCTAAGCAAATAAGGACTTATTGCAATGTGCATCATATAGACCAATCCCACTTTTGAATAATGATGTTAAGATACTCTCCAAAGTCCTACAGATCTGTACATAGACAACGTCTTTGCAACCTACGAACAATAACTCTCCAGATTTAACTTTCCAGTAACACATTTCTTTTACTACTTTCAAATTAGAAACTGTGCCAATGCACAGAATTCACTCGAGCTCCTTATGTGAAAAGCATTCAATTATTATAACTTAAAATTATATATCGAGCGCATCTGTCTCATTTAAAATTGTTTAAAATGTTTCCAGGGTAAGATCCATCCTGCAAACATTATAGTTAAAGCCTCATTGGGCTACTGTATATGTTCTGGGCATGCACCAAATTAACATCATTCTGGACCAAAATCTTTAAATGCCTTTCAGACAGCCTTGGAGTCACAATCCCTCCTGATTCACTAACAGCTGTGGTTGGGGTACTTCCAGATGGGCTTAAAGTGGAGAAAGACAAACAAACTGTAATTGCCTCTACTTCACTATTGACACGCAGACTTATCTTGCTCAACTGGAAGAATGCTAACTCACCTCTTTTAAGTCAGTGGGTAACTGATGTTATATATTATCTAAAATTGGAAAAAATCAAACTCTCACTTAGACAATCTGTACAAAACTTTTTCAAAACTTGGCAGGATCTAATCAATAAGATTTTATATTAAGCATTTAAATTGAGGAAGCGGATTCTTTCCCCTCTTTTTTATTTTATTTATTTTGATTTATTTATTTACATATTTTTACTATTATTAAAGTTTTACTTTGCTGACCTAGCTCTCTTTCTTGTGAGTGGGGGTTGATTTGTTTCGAACTTAGTTTTGTTGAACTTGACTTACTTGTATGGAATGTTATTTAATTTTAATAAAATTTAAAAAAAATGTAAGTACTTGGGAACAACAGTACAGAGTAATGGGGAGTGTGGAAGAGTAGGGTGGAGAAGAGTGTCAGGAGTCATTTGTGACAGACAGGAATCAGCAAGAGTGAAAGGGGAGGTCTACAGGATGGTAGTGAGACCAGCTATGTTATATGGGTTGGAGATGGTGGCACTGACCAAAAAACAGAAGACAGAACTGGAGGTTGCAGAGTTAAAGATGTTAATATTTCCAATGGGTGTGACAAGGATTGACAGAATTAGAAATGAGTACAATAGAGTGCTAGCTCAGGTTGGATGGTTGGGAGACAAAGTCAGAGGCAAGATTGCATTGGTTTGGACATTTACAGAGTAAAAATGCTGGGTATAATGGGAAAAGGATGTTAAGGATAGAGCTGCCAGGTAAGAGTAAAAGAGGAAGGCCTAAGAGAAGGTTTATGGATGTGTTGAGAAAGGTGGTGGGTGTGACAGAGCAAGATGCAGAGGACAGGAAGTTATGAAAAAGATGATCTGATGTGCAACCTCTAATGGGAGCATCCAAAAGAAGAAGAGGACAATTGGACTATAAAACCAGATGATGTGCATTGTTTAAAGTTTATTGGATACATTTACTTTTATTAAAAAAAAAAAAAAACTCTGGACAAATAATAGAGTACAAGATGCAACTATTTATTTGTTCCACAATTCTTATTCTAGTCTAGAAAAAACAGGCAGTACTGTGAAGATTGTTTTTTTCCCCCCAAGTGCTGTTCTGCCATCCCTTTTAAGTGTCCAGGTTAATGGAATGGCCAGCAGACCACAATTTCTGAGGTCAAGGTCTGTGCTTCTGATGCAGATGTGAGCAAAACTGGAGCATTACAAGGAAAGGTCCTGTCACCTTTTCTCTTCACCCTGTACACTTCAGACTATACATATAATACCAGGTCAGGTCACTTGCAGAAATGTTCTAATGATTCTGCACTAATGGGATGTATGAACAAAGAGGATGAAACTACTAGAGTTCATTTATATTTACAGCAATACACCTTTATAATAACTCTCTGTGAATGCTCTCTTATCTTTCACCAAATTTTCTTATTATTATATTGTATTAAGTTTTAACTAATGAGTAGTAAAATTTCACAAAATTATACGAGAGTTCTTATAGTGCATACACCTGAATGCACAAGGAGATTTGCTCGAACCAGATTGCATTTATTAAAATGAAACACTAAATTAAAAATACATTTGTATAACTGTGTCGAAGCACTGCATTAGTGTCACCACTTTCTGTCCAGTGTATCCAACTTAAGGTTAGTGATGCAGATTCCAGCCCTGGCAACATCTGGTGCAAGGCAGGAAAAATCAGTGGAAAGGGCACCATTACGTTGCACAGCACTCATATCACATTTTGTTTTACAGTTTTAATCAATGGTTAAAGAAGGCTCTCTTAAAAAAAACTGAAAAAGTATGTGATGTTGCATTTTAGCACATTATTACCACATAATAGCACACATACGCAAGAATTTACCCTTAAAAAGGGCGGCGCAGTGTACTGCCCACAGGATCCATTCTCTTGGTTTCGAATCCCGCTCGTTGTTCGTGTGGTTTTTGTACATTTTAAGCCGTGTTCACAGAGTGCCGATAAGGCAAATGCTGGTGTCGATTCTCAAGTCCCGTATACCCAGTGATTTAAAATACCTTCTTTGTACAGGCGACCACGAATGCGTTCTGTGGGATTTGAAATTGAACAGCACCACCTAAAAGAAATCCTCTCGCGGTGACAGAGGAATCGGAAGCTGCTCTCGTGATTGATTTCATTTGTAACACAGGCGGTGGTCTGCTGAGGGCGCTCTTCGAAAATAATGAAACTTTAAAACAAAACGTTGCTTGTGTGGCACAATAAATGTGAAAAAAAGCATCTGGTAACCGGACGAAGGTGAAAAAACCTCAGGTGTTGAAAGAGCGCTATTCTGTCTAAACGGAAGCAGGAGGTCGAATACATTTTCTTGACAAGAGGGAAGGTAATTATACAGTTTATATAATATTGAGTCTCGAAAACACAGGCAGCCGTACTTCTCTTTAAGCGTTTGAACTGTATAGTGTAACTGAGAACAGCGATGAAGGGGTGGGTAAAGATGTTCATTTTTAGCCCTTAAAGTTGCGGGGGGGGTGGATGAAGTAGTCACTGTATTTTATAGGCAACAGCGAAGAACAGTTCTTATATAAGTTGAGCTGACAATTGTATTTCTCAGATGTAATCAGTAAGATATATATTAATTCCTGTAGTGACATTTCTGCACAGGCGCGTGTCTGGACATCTCCAGAACCTCACCGCTTTGTCGCCGCGTACCCTCATTTTAAATTGTAACGTTTCCTGGAACGTTTTCACTGTCTTTCTGCTGTTAACAACCCAGTAACTTTTATCAGTTTTTAAGCATTGTATTCTTACATTTAGTAATTAAGAGCCATACACAGCATTCGTCAGTTTATGTGGGTATTTCGAAACGCGTCGAATTTGCACAGAGGTGATAATTTAATATGCTTTAAAGATAAAAAAATCTTTTCCGCATTCTTCCTTTGAAATGACTTCAGTAGCGAGGTTACATTCAAATAAACGGGCCTCTTAAATCCTCGCGCTCACCTAAAAGACCCTTCGCATTAGCAGGGGACTCGCTGGAGGCTTCAGTCCCGCTGGGCAGACAATGTTAAAATGTATCGAGTCAAAACCGTCACTTTCTGTATTACTGCGTTCTACACCTACCAAGTATTTGACTAATTAATTCTCTCCAATTAACACTAATCTATGTTTAAATCGGAAGGGATTGCTCTAAAAACTAATCAATCATGGCAGTTTCTCAGTCCTCCTTTTAGCATATACCAGTATCTCGCAGGTATCCCCTCTTGATTGTTAAATGCAAGGTGAAGAACGATGCTGCCGAGTCGTGATTTTTTTTTCTTCAACGTTTTACTAAAAGGAATCATAATTAAAAAGCAGTATTTTGCTTTATCTGCTGGTTAATGTTAATGGAGGATGTTTTCTGAGCCAAATCATAATTATTGTTCATGACCATTGTTTTTCTTTTGCCATTGATCCATTTTCAAACTCATTTATCCAAATCGGGCTCATGTGGTGTTGGTGTATATCCTAGAAGAACCAGGAACGTTTTCCAAAGCCACACTCGTCCTTTAATAACACCAGTTTTGATAAGTTTATGTTCCAGATGACAGGATAAGTGATAATGATAATCATTGCCTAACCCTCCAATAGGACAATATTAATATTTCTTGAAAAGCCTGCTAAGATAATGCACCTTACAGATTGCCACTTCCAACAGTAAATAAACCTAGCAGTTATGATTTTTATTGACTTAAGCTATTTACCAAATTAAAGGGAGTGTGAATAGAAGGGAGGGGTGCAGTGGGCCTGATCAGATTTGTTAAGTATTCAGTTGATTTCTACAAGCAATGCTCAAAACTCTTAACAGTTTCCAGTTTTAGGCAGCAATTGCCATAACATACAGTAATGAAGAAGGTTTAAAGGTATTTATTTGCTGTATACACCTGAAATGATTGGTGCTTCATGAAACATCATCTTGAATTGGCTTAAACTACAGGCTCAGTAGTAATGAAATAAATTGCATACTGTATGCTGTAGTTGGACATTGCTGTGAAATGAACCATTTTTCCAGTAATCCTTCTCGGCCACTGGTTTGCAAGGTACCAGGGCCAATCCCGGCACCAGTAGATTATAAGCAGGAAATAACCTTTTAGAGGAGGGCCTTCTACCTTTGTCATGTTCATGTACTTGCCCAAGTTAGGAGAGTTTGCTCCTCATCTTATTGTTTATTTGGCAGATGCCCTTTGCTAAGTATATAAGGCAACTGAGTCCATGTACACTGTTGGAAAATTGGAGCACAATCTAATGATTTTTGGTATTGACCCTGACCCTTTGTGATTTAAGGTCTGAAACTACCTATTTAATTTAAAATTGGTATCCATCTCAGCAGTATATTTTGGGCTGTTGGAGGAAATCTGTTGAGACCCTTTATATAAGCCACCCTAGCTGGATATAGAAGTTTCCACATCATGTCAGATAATTGTTCACTCTCAGGAACATTGTGGTATATTTCTGTATAGAACCAGTCACTCCTTGGTTGATTTCCCTATTGAAGCATTCAATCCATTCTGGTTCAGAGTACAGCACAGGTTGTAGTAGGTAACTCAATGCATATATTACCAGTTAATACAAATATGGTGAAGCACAGACCTAAAAGACAATGGGATATTATGGCATAGTCCTTAATGCTCATTCAGTGAAACCGAGTATTAGTATACATTAGCATATTTCACTATACCTTTTAATATCTTTCACTAAGTTTATAGTATAGTTTTACAGAGTACTTACTGTTATATGTACAGAAAACGTAGCAGTTCTAGATGAAGTCCAGAGAAGAGCAACTAAGCTAATTCAAGACTGCAAGTTATGAGCCTTGAGGAAAAGCCTGAACAAGTTGGATCTTCTGGGTCAGCTGCAGTGTGGATTCAAAATGGGATCATCCTGAGATCCTGGTGAAGCGGGGATTAATGTTAATGACATAACCTGTATGCAATAATGATTGACAGGTATCAATTATTTTCAAAGATTTGCCAACTGTAATATCTACAAAACTGGAAAAAGAGTAAAACAAAAGAGGTAGTGATGCTTAAGATGAGATTTTATTGACTTGTTATTGACTTGTAATTAACTGTTCAAATTAACATTGAGTCATTACTGTGCAAATATAACTTTTTTGTCTTATAATTCCACACTTACTGAAAAAAGAGGCACCATTATCAGAAGATTCTTTCAGTAAAGCAACAACACAAGATTTAGGATCTACTGGTTAATGCTAGGTAACAGTAAGGGTGAACATACTAATGCAGTATTAAATTCTTGGTTCATTATTTTTCAGGTGTTATTTTACAGGAAAAGGTAACATTGTGATATTTTTCATGGCTTTTTATTAGCCCTAAAGGGAACAATACTTCCAATAATCCTATAGTACTCCTTGTAACAACAGTCATTTTGGAAATTATTTAGTGCAGGGAATCTCAAAGTCAGTCCTTGGTGGTCAGCTGTGGCTTTAGGTTTTTGTTTCAACCAGATTCATAATTGGTGACAACAGCTGATCTCACTGACCTCACTCATTTAATTAGCTGTTTTTTTTTCCTCTTCTCTTATTTCACATACAGCAGCATGATTTTTACATTTCTAAAACATTACAAGAATTTCTGTTTTCAGCTATAGCTTTAAATTCTTTACTGTTTTGTGTCCCTTCATAGTATCTTAATAGTGATAGTTAAATGAGAGGAACAGATACCCATGCAAACAACACTGAATTGTGAAAGGCTGCAACTACTATAGCGTCAGACCCACTAATTAGTAAATAATGAATTCATTAAACAATTAGAACACATGGAAAAGAATGAAAATATTGTTAAAAAGAAAAAGAAAATACACTATTCCCATATAACTGCTTAATGCGTTTAGTATATATATAATTTTTTTATTTTTTAACCAGTTTTCTAATTTCTGTATTGTTCCCAAAACACATAATCTGGGAAACAACAGTTTACTTAATTAGCCCAGGAGTCCAAATAAAAAAACAAAAGCTGGTTGAAACAAAAACTTGCAGCCACAGTGGGTCCCCATGACTGAGTTTGAGAACCCCTGATTTACTGTTTTGTTTCCAAGGAAGTATAATTAGATTAGATAAGATTACATAATTTATTAATCCAAAGGAGGAAACCGGGATGAGGATGTAACGAATGGAATGCAAATTTGAATGTAGTGTTTCTAAGTATGTTTCATGGGGGACGTCCCAAAGGGGCCAAAATGTGCCATGTCTCTTTAAATGTATGGGGAGTGCATAGTGGCATTTCATCAATTGTTATTGTGGAGCTGTTAGTGAGCAATTAGACAATTCGCTGGCCACAAAGATGTAAAATGTCAGGCCACAAAAGGACTGTCCATGGATTAGTTAAAATTTTTCTTTTTATTCTTTTTCAATAACCATTGACATGTTGAATTGGCTAACCAGTACTGATTAAGTTAGACAGTAATAATTTAGGGACTATCAAAACTCAACATGATGTTATTTTGAAGCCATTTGGTGAATAGGATTGACGCACTTCGTTGGGCTGTTCTCATCACAGTTGTTCAAATGTTTAAGTAAATGCTTAATTACTGGTTAACTACTTTTTGTTATACTTTTTTCTTAAGGCTGTTTGTTTTAATAGGCACTCAATTGAAGTGCTGTTGACCATTTATAATCTAGCGCTTATTCCCTCAGGTAGTAAAATCAGAAATTAACTTTCTCATCAGATCCTTCTTGGAAAAAACAAATGCAGGTAGTCCCCAGGTTACGGACATCCGACCCACGACTTACGAATGGGGCCACAGCTGCCAACGCATGCGCCTCAGTAACTGCGGCTCCATCTTTGGCCAGGGGATGCTGCAAGCGGTGGCTGGATGGAGGCTGGTGGGGGGCAATTTTGCTGCTCGCGCAGTGTAGTGTCCCTCAGGCGGCAAGCGGTTTCACTGCCCACCCACCACACACGGCTGCCCCGTTTGTTCTTGGTGGGCAGCTGGTAATGCTGCAAGCGGTGACCCAGTTGTGGCAGAACAGAGGCCATTGAGGGTGAACGTAGCGGTGGGGCGTAGCATTGTAGTGTGCCTCGGATGGCTGCCCGTTGAATGGGGGCGGTGGTGGGCGATTCACTACCCGCCTTTGGCCACACCGTGTTCATTATCGGTTGCCGGACGCGGCAGGCAGCATACTGCAGTGGAGTTGACTGTGAGGTGGGCTGGTGATGAACCGCCCCTCGCCATCCCCATTCATTCTCAATAGCAAGCCTGCTTGTACTGTTACGTACATAGAAGGAAGTTGACACTTGTCGGTACATCAAACGTGTTGACGACTGGTGCCTTTCTGTACTTTTCTGTGTTCAATATTTATTTATTTATTATCAAAGGACTAATATTATTGGCTGACATTGTGGTGTAGTGATTAAGGCTTTAAACCTGGATCTAGAACTTCAGACTCGGGTTGTGTGTTCAAATCATGGTACTGACACTGTATGACCATAAGCAAGTCCGTTCACCTGCCTGTGCTTCAATGGGAAACACAAATGTAACTTAACCAATTGTTTCTCAAATGTTGTAAATCAGATTGGCCATTAGTCAAATAATAAGTAATAATATTAATTTCATTAGGTCACTGGAGCTGCTTACTTCTGAACATGCTATGTAAAATCGCCCATAAGTAAAACATTCCAGCATTAAATCAATTCCTACTTTTCCTAATATCTTAGCTTGTGTTGGTGGTAATTGCAAAACATAATTTTACAGGACACTATTCTTTTGATTTGAATCAACAGGAGTAATGTGAAATTTTAGTGTACTGTATGTGGTTATCATTATTAAATTTTGCTTTTTCAATTTAATTTGTTTCCAATGTTCAGTCAAGTATTTCTTTTCATACTTTTCATCAGTTATAAGTGGTCCTGCTTTAAAGTCTGCTGATGCAAATGTATATATTTTTGCCTATAAAAACTGATATGTTGAAATGCCCTTTCTTAGTTGATAAATACAGTCGTAGATGTACATTCCAGCCAGATTTTAGCTATTTAGCTAAATGGAAAATTGTGTTTTTGTTTATGAGTGAGTAACTGAATCAGTCACTCATTCAACTTTGTATTCTATATATGGATATATAAGAATAAGTTATCAGATAACATAGATTCTAAATAAACAAAGTGACATTCATTCAGAATAATTTCAATTATTCACACTATTAATATTTTCCTATCATCTAGTGAATGTACTAGTATTAATTTAGTAGTATTTAAGCTGAGAAGGTTGTCTCAGTTTTTATTATTTATAGTTGTTTTTAAAATAAAATAATTCTCAGACTTTATTGTAAATAACTGTACAGTTTATTATTAAAAGATGCGGTGGTCCTTGCATGATGCTTCAGGCAGACAGAAATTCAATTTTCTCTCTCTCTATCTCTCTCTCTTTTATATATGTATATGTATATATATGTATGTGTGTATATATATATATATATATGTGTATATGTGTGTGTGTGTATATATATATATATATATATATATATATATATATATATATATATAGTGGAGGAAATAATTATTTGACCCCTCACTGATTTTGTAAGTTTGTCCAATGACAAAGAAATGAAAAGTCTCAGAACAGTATCATTTCAATGGTAGGTTTATTTCAACAGTGGCAGATTGCACATCAAAAGGAAAATCGAAAAATAACTTTAAATAAAAGATAGAAATTGATTTGCATTTCATTGAGGGAAATAAGTTTTGAACCCTCTAACAAAAAGACTTAATACTTAGTGGAAAAACCCTTGTTTGCAAGCACAGAGGTCAAACGTTTCTTGTAATTGATGACCAAGTTTGCGCACATTTTAGGAGGAATGTTGGTCCACTCCTCTTTGCAGATCATCTCTAAATCCCTAAGGTTTCGAGGCTGTCTCTGTGCTACTCTGAGCTTGAGCTCCCTCCATAGGTTTTCTATTGGATTAAGGTCCGAGACTGACTAGGCCACTCCATGACCTTAATGTGCTTCTTCTTGAGCCACTCCTTTGTTGCCTTTGCTGTATGTTTTGGGTCATTGTCGTGCTGGAACACCCATCCACGACCCATTTTCATTTTCCTGGCAGAGGGAAGGAGATTGTCGCTCAGGATTTCATGATACATGGCTCCGTCCATTTTCCGTTAATGCGATTAAGTTGTCCTGTGCCCTTAGCAGAAAAATACCCCCAAAGCAAAATGTTTCCACCCCATGCTTGACGGTGGGGACGGTGTTTTGGGGGTCATAGGCAGCATTTTCTTCCTCCAAACACAGCGAGTTGAGTTAATGCCAAAGAGCTCTATTTTGGTCTCATCAGACCACAGCACCTTCTCCCAGTCACTCTCTGAATCATTCAGGTGTTCATTGGCAAACTTCAGACGGGCCTGCACATGTGCCTTCTTGAGCAGGGGACCGTGCGAGCCCTGCAGGATTTTAATCCATTGCGGTGTAATGTGTTTCCAATGGTTTTCTTGGTGACTGTGGTCCCTGCTAATTTGAGGTCATTAACTAACTCCTCCCGTGTAGTTCTAGGATTCTTTTCACCTTTCTCAGAACCATTGACACCCCACGAGGTGAGATCTTGCGTGGAGCCCCAGAGCGAGGTCGATTGATGGTCATTTTGTGCTCCTTCCATTTTCGAACAATCGCACCAACAGTTGTCACCTTCTCTCCCAGCTTCTTGCTAATGGTTTTGTAGCCCATTCCAGCCTTGTGCAGGTCTACAATTTTGTCTCTGACATCCTTGGACAGCTCTTTGGTCTTTCCCATGTTGTAGAGTGTGGAGTCTGCTTGATTGATTGATTCTGTGGACAGGTGTCTTTTATACAGGTGACTAGTTAAGACAGGTGTCCTTAATGAGGGTGACTAATTGAGTAGAAGTGTCTAACCACTCTGTGGGAGCCAGAACTCTTAATGGTTGGTAGGGGTTCAAAACTTATTTCCCTCAATGAAATGCAAATCAATTTCTATCTTTTATTTAAAGTTATTTTTTCGATTTTCCTTTTGATGTGCAATCTGCCACTGTTGAAATAAACCTACCATTGAAATGATACTGTTCTGAGACTTTTCATTTCTTTGTCATTGGACAAACTTACAAAATCAGTGAGGGGTCAAATAATTATTTCCTCCACTGTATATATATGTGTGTGTATATATATATATATATATATATATATATATATATATATATATATATATATATGTATATATATATATATATATATATATATATATATATATATATATATATATATATATATATATATATATATATATGTATATATATATATATGTATATATATATATATATATATGTATATATATATATATATATATATATATATATATATATATATATATATATATATGATGTATATATATATATATATATATATATATATATATGTATATATATATATATATATATATATATATGTATATATATATATATATATATATATATATATGTATATATATATATATATATATATATATATATATATATATATATATATATATGTATATATATATATATATATATATATATGTATATATATATATATATATATATATATATATGTATATGTATATATATGTATATATATATGTATGTGAAAATCAAAATTCACTCCACATCATAATGTAAATATGCACTTGTGCACTAACAAACCAAGAAGCACAGCTTGTTTTTAAATGTTATTCATCTCTCACCTTCTTGGCCTTTAGCAATAGGAGCTTGTATTGGGGTTCATTACAGTCCTATACTATTAGCTTTTTATTTATTTTTTAACTAGTCGGTGCTCTGTTTTTACCCTCTACTAAAGAATAATGTATTGCAGGCATACAGGATACTTTACACATGTGTATTCTGTGTCTGCACAAGCTTCTCTAAACATCTGCATCTGCTAATGACAACATTGCCTAATTTAACAGTTTAAATAAGTAAAAAATTCAACTAAAGTTAGGAGATTTGTATTTGGGGCCTGTTGCTTAAAAAGTGTAACATGCTAGCCCTTGCTTAATTGTCCTCATTATGTGAATCTCTGCCTTTATTACAGGTATTTGACTTTTCCTGGATTTAATGTGCTGGGTAACATGTCAGATGTGTCAAAAGACAGAAGCAGCCGCTGGCAGGAAATCCAAAAAGGACTGAAGTTTATCCAGTGAGTAGTGTATATAAACTGCAGTAGAAGACTGAGTGGCTTCAGTGCACATGTGGCAACAAAATAATCTGATTTAGCAGTAGCAGGCCTTTTAATTTTCCTCCATTAAAAAGAGTCTATCGTTTCAAAGATTAGCTTCTTGGTAACACATTTGTTTTATCTAAATCAAATAGAACACTAATGCATTGACTTCTGATAAAATCTTTGATAGGCCAGTTGCTCAGGTGAAGCCTTCCAAGCAGTGAAACTTCACTATACATGTTGTAGAACCAATTAAGACTAGATAAAAGAATCAGGTTAATGTTCAAATTAATTTGCTTGTATTTTGTGTGTGAGCAAAGGAGCAAAAACTAGTCTCAGATGAAATTTTCAATGGGTGATCATAAGTTTTGTTAATACAAACGTCATCAAAACTGAGCTTTTTTTAATGCCATTCAAATAAAATGTTTTACCTTTTTTAACAACTAAGCTTTTGTTGCCAAACTATTGCCTCCATTATTGGCATAGCGTGACCCACAAAAGTTGCCTTCCAGATTGAGGTACAGGTGGTAGCTATATAGTTTTTCAGAGTAGCCTTTGCAAGCCATGCAGTGTTAAGGAGGGCATGGTCATGAAGCAGAAAATGGGGTGGTCAAATGTTTTTGTTGCATCTTTTCTCTAATTCACAGCTGGCAAATACATCAAAGTAAAGTTGATTAATTGCTTTCAATTCTCCTAGTCTATATTCATTAGCTCAGGTTTCTTAAGAAACATTGTATGTGGTGGTTTCGTTTCAGTAGTGAAAATTCGGTGTTGCCCAATGTGCATAAAGCTTGTTAATATATAATTGACTGTGTAGAATGGACTTTGCTGAACCATAACTATATTCCCATATAATATCTTCTATCTCAAACATCAGCATTGTTTGATTCTCCTGGTATCTGTGTTCTAAAACACGAAACATACATTATAAACCATAAATGCTGTGAACTGTTTTTAAATCACATATTTCAGTACATAGGAGCTAACCTGTGGCCACTTAGAAAATGAGCACTATATATGGTTTGATCGTCCTGCTTACATAGTAGCCTGTACTGGATGGCCACCATCAAATTAAATTTTGCTTGGTACTTTGCTGTCCTTTATTTTTGCTGGGTAATCTGATAAAATGTGTTTGTGGTGCTCTCTGCCCCTTGGTGACCATTAAAGTGGTGAGGGAGCAACATTTAAGGACACATATTATTCTGGGTGGCATCCAATGTGAAAACTGCTTTGGGTGGGGAGATGGGATACTTCCATACTAAGTTTAACTGAAGTCCACCTGCAATATGGAAATTGTTGTGTTAGTACTTGGAAAATTTTTGAATATGTTCATATATGTATACAAAAGTACTCAAAGTTTATTAAAATAAATGCATAACCAATTTAGATAATTCAAAAATTAAAAACCTGAAATTTTAAAATGTTTGTGCCTTCAACATGGGGTGAATGTAATGAAGCTTTACATACTTAATGGTGTCCTCCCACAGTCTAAAGACAGGCAGTTTAGAGAATTGGCTGTATTAAATTGGACCTGGTGTGTGTGTGTGTGTGTGTGCTGCAATGGGCTGGAACACTGCCCGTGTGTTGTTCCTGCTTTGGATGTTGTAAGTATACATAATTCACCTGCAATTTGTCTTATCAGGTTATTCTTGTCTAACAGCACAGTTACATTATTGCAAAAATGAGGTCATGTTTAGATTCACAAGAATTAATGATGTAAATCTGCCATGCATTTTATTGTTTTAATCATGCTGAGAGTTTTGCATTGTTTTGCAGGTTTATTCAGTTCACCTCCACAAAGTATTATAAGCACACAATATATAGGTTTTATCTCCTCATAATACCTCTCTTCTTCTTACCACCACACTGCCCTCCTTCAGTTGAGTGTTGCCCTACGTCCTCCCAGCTCTGACTCACCTGGGTAAAGGAGTGCAGTCCCTTTTATTAAGGACCTAGGAGTATGTCCGGTGCCAGGGCTACTGCCAGATGGAGGCATTTCCGGATCATGTGAAAGTCCATTACAGCAGGGATTTTGTCTCCCTGCAGCGCCCTCTTGTGGCACCCAGTGACTCCAGCAGGGGTACTCTGCTGGACTACATCTCCCAGGATGCCCTGCTGGCTTTCCAATGGGTATCGATATCTGGGGACTCTGCCATCTAGCATGTTGGGGTTGTAAAAAGCCACCAGTGACATCTTCCATCTTCAGTGGGCTTTCTGTGCATCCCTTCTGGTCCTTCCTTCTGGGTATGATCCCCTTTTCCCCGGCTGGGATGCCGGTCTGCCTACTAGGAGCCTTCCATCAGGTTAAGAAATCATCCCCTCTTCTGGCCGGGATGCCCATGTGGGGTGTGTGTGTGTGTATATATATATATATATATTTTATATTATAATATAATATATATATATATATATATATATAATATATATGCAGTATTTATATAATTAATGTGTTGTCATGACTTCTGCAATACTTTCATTTTTCAGATCCACATTGCCATATCCAGGAACACAAGAAGAATATGAGGTAAAATATTTTTCTTAAAAAACTGTTAAGTTTGTTAAATCCTCCTTCATTTTGCATCATTTTCATTCCATTATTTCAGTTCAAAAACAGTTATAATTAAAATTAGTGTTTTTCATTCGTGTTCTCTCTTCTTTTTCATTTGCAGATATTCATTAAGAAATTGGTTAAAAATCTTTTCAGTGAAGCAAATGATGCATATAAAGAAGGACATTGGGCGGTATCTTTAGAATCCTATACAGAAGCATTAAGCATATCTGATTATGCTCAATCTGAAGACATCAGTATTTCTCAAGACATTGTAGAAAAACTACATGCTAACAGAGCTGCTTGTTATTTAAATATGGTAAGTGTAGAGTTTTCTGATGACTCAACTTGTATCACTGCAGATGCTTAACAGTTAAAAAACATTTCCTCAATAGAGGAATAAACAATTGAATGGAACTGTTACTTTTTTCTTAACATGAGCTTATGTATAGTTGGCTTGCACTTTGCAAAGAAATATGCAAGATACTATATTCTTGTATCTAAACATGTAGACACTGTAAACATTTTATAATCTTAAAAATTTCTCATTGTCTTGTCTTTCTTTCTTAAACATCCATGCCTGTAAATTGAAGACTACAATGTAAAATAATCCATTTTGGAAGAAGGCATGGTGTAAACTTTTGTCTGATTGCCCAGATCTAATCCACATGAAACTTAATTGTTCTCATTGTATATCTTTCAGGGACTTTATGATCAAGTACTACAAGATTGTGAAATGGCTTTGGAACTTAATGACAGTAACTACCGAGTTCTGTATCGCAAAGCCAGGGCACTAAAGGAACTTGGAAAAGACAAAGAAGCCTATGAGTCAGTAGCAAAGTGTTCTTTAGCAGTCCCACAAGTAAGAACACATACCTATCAATTTAAATGTTTAAATTTAGTATTATGTTATTGCTGTGCATCAGTATTGCTTTAAATACTGTTACAATTAGGAAAATGGGGTCAAAGTGAAAGACTGTGTTTTATATATAAAAACCTTGTTCACTTTTTGGATTCCATTTCTTGTACTTCTTATTTGGTTTCTGTTTATCCTGTTAGTCTTTTCCTTTAATTCTTCCTAGTCCCCCATATAAAAAGAAGAGTATTTGTATAGCCTCTTTTACACTGCATTAGTTGCTTTAGAAAACATTACACTGATGTATGCATAGACATAAACAAATGTATTGTGTAAGTAAATTTATGTGTATCTTTTATATCTTCAATTTAGCAAGTCAATCCAGTAAGTAAAAGATCTTTTTAGCTAAGTGTCATGACAGTAATACTTACTTAAGATGAAAAAATCAATACTCCATCTTGCTCAGGGTATTATAAACAGAGTTGTCCAAAAAACAACAAACCAAAAGCACTTTTTGGTGTGAGCAGCTGCATAAAAAATGTGGTGTAACTTCAGGGCTGCATAATAGTTTGAATCCAAACTCCCACATCTGAAGGACTTGAATGTTGGGTTCATTGGCATGCTAGTTGGATTGTTATGGGTGAGTATTAGTTTACATATGAATGTGTCTTGCAAATGGACTTGTGTTTTGTCCGGGGCTGATTCTGGCCTTGCTTTAATGTTGCTGGGATAGGTTTCAAGTTCCCTTGATTGTAAAGATAGATTAAATTAGTTCAGTTAATAGATATTAGAAGGATGTTATTATATAAAAGCCTTCTTCAAATGCAGAAAGCTTCTATTTTAGGATTAGCATATGTACCAGTAATTGTTGGATTTTAATTTTGCATATTGGATATGGCATTTTAATTTGGATTGTAAACTATTGTGCCTCTAAATTTGTATTAAGTGTATGGCACACATCCCTAACATGATGTCCAATAATGTTCTATTTACATATACAGTATTTAATAAAAGTGTCTAATAACTTTTAATACATTTCCAGGATTGTGGTATGGTTAAACAGTCTGATTTGTAATACCAATAAATGATCCATGTTAAAAATCCTCTCAAAAAATCATATGATGCTCAGCTTTTCCTCAAGATTTTATCACCTTTTTTGTACTCTTTTAAGTTTTGGACAAATAGTAGTCTCAAAGTTGATTATGTTAAAGGCCAAAAAAATTTGGTTATATCATGGTTATGTGAACCTGTTGCAAATGAAATCCAGGCAACATCACAGTTAATGCACTTGAAAATCTGTGCATGAGTGGACACTTAAGGCTTCTATTTTGTTTGATCAACAACATTATAAACCGTAATGTCATTTTGTAGCTTTCAGACACAGTTTGTTATGGTGATGCCAGTCCCTTTTTTGTTTTTTTTTTTTTGTTGTTTTGTTCTGGCTGCAATCATTTGATTCTAGTGATCTGCTCTGGCAATCTGAAGGCTGCCAGTTTGAATCCCGTAAATGCCAGAAGTGACTCTAATCCATACCGGCGATTGCTTCGTCCTGAGTATGATGTTAACTTACATTCAGCCCTGCAAGTAGGTCCTCCAACTTTCAAGGGAAGTTTGGGGGAGTGGTGGCAAGACTAACACTCCAGCCACCAAAAAAAAAAAATAAAAAATACTTGCACTGTTCTAGTGTGCCACTGAGCTGTCACCTGCTGCACTCTGGTCCCAATCCAGGTGGTTTGTTGCATGGTGGGTATGCCAATACGCTATCACCACATGCTCCTAACATACCACTGTCATACTTTCACTTATTTGCCAAATGAAATCTTTGAAAGTACTAAATCACCATACTGTGATTATCATTGGCTGAACTGTGTTGTTAAGATTAGTGGTTGATGAGTAAAAGCAACACTGTGTATTATGCCTGATTAGGGTTGGAGCACTTACTCTTGCCCTCCGAGTGACTGTTTGTGAACTGTGAACACTTTTTCTATGCTGATTCAATGTTGATGTTTACCCAGTCAAATCGAGGTTTGCCTCCTGGTGATGCATGGATTCCATTACATTGGTAACAGCAGATTTCAAAATAAACCCCTCACTGTCTTGGTGTATCCCTTAGCTCCAATGCACCATGGTGCCAGTACAGAAAGGAATTGGCTCTGAGGACCAGAATGCATTCAAAATGGCTTCTCTTTCTTATTAAACTGAGCCCAATGTGTTTTGTTGTCCAAGCAAATATACAACAAAAATGTTTCCGGGTGTCTTGTACAAAAATGAAAAAATTAAATGGCCAGCTGAAAAACCCTGCAGCATCATGAAAATAAGTCTATAGTAATATTAAAAGACATTTTCTGTGTGATTTGATATGCTCAAAATTACTTTGTGGTATGCAAAAGTTTGGGCACCCATGCTTAAAATGTCTGTTACTGTGAATAGTTGAGCAAGTAGAAGATGAACTGATCACCAAAAAGGAATAGAGTTAAGGATGACACATTTCTTTAATATTTTAAGCAAGATTACATTTTTATTTCCATCATTTTACAGTTACAAAATACAAAAAAAATGAAAAGGCTCTGAAGCAAAAGTTTGGGCACCTGACACTGTCAGTACTTATTAACACCCCCTTTGGCAAATATCACAGGTTGTAAATGTGTTTTGTAGCCAGCTTAGAGTCTTTTAGTTCTCACTTGGGGTAATCAACTAATTCTGCAAGATTCTTGGGGCGTCTTGCATGCATTGCTCTTTTAAGATCTATCCACAGATTTTCAATGATGTTTAGGTCGGGGGAACTGTAAGGGCCACGGCAAATCCGTCAGTTTGCACCTCTTGAGGTATTCCGTTGTATATTATGCGGTGAGTTTCAGATCATTATCTTGTTGTAGGACCCATCCTCTTTTTATCTTGAACCTTTTTACAGATGGTGTGATTGTTTGCTTCCAGAATTTTCTGGTATTTATTTGAATGCATTCTTCCCTCTACCAATGACATGTACCCTGTGTCATTGGCTGCAACACAAGTCCAAAGCATGATCGATCCATCCCTATCCTTAATAGTTGGAGAGGTGTTCTTTTCCTGGAATTCAACACACTTTTTTTTTTCCTCCTTCCTTTGCACATTTTGCCAAAAAGCTCTATTTTGATCTCATCAGTCCATAGGACTTGTATCCTAAATGCATCAGGCTTGTTTAGACATTTATTTGCAGACTTGTGGTGCTGAATATTTTGGCTAGGATGCAGGAAATGTGTTCTTCTGCTAACTTTATCATAGAGGTCATATTTGTTCGGGTGTCACTATACACTAGAACAGTATATCGCATCAGAGTTTGCTATATCTTACTGAAGGCCTTTGCAGTCAAACAGGGGTTTTATTTGCCTTTCTAGCAATCCAATGAATAGTTCTTTCAGAAAGTTTTCTTGGTCTTTCTCACCTTAACTTGACCTCCACTATTCTTGTTAACTGCCATTTCCTAATAACATTACAAACTTGAGGAGACAGCTACTGGAAAGTACTTTGCTGTCTTCTTGTAGCCTTCTCCTGCTTTGTGAGCATCAATTTATTATATTTTTCAGTTCTAGGCAGCTACTTAGAGGAGCCCATGGCTGCTGATTGTTTTGACGTGATTTGAGGAGTCAGAGAAATGTACAGTGGTGTGAAAAACTATTTGCCCCCTTCCTGATTTCTTATTCTTTTGCATGTTTGTCACACAAAATGTTTCTGATCATCAAACACATTTAACCATTAATCAAATATAACACAAGTAAACACAAAATGCAGTTTTTAAATGATGTTTTTATTATTTAGGGAGAAAAAAAATCCAAACCTACATGGCCCTGTGTGAAAAAGTAATTGCCCCCTTGTTCAAAAATAACCTAACTGTGGTGTGTCACACCTGAGTTCAATTTCCGTAGCCACCCCAGGCCTGATTACTGCCACACCTGTTTCAATCAAGAAATCACTTAAATAGGAGCTGCCTGACACAGAGAAGTAGACCAAAAGCACCTCAAAAGCTAGACATCATGCCAAGATCCAAAGAAATTCAGGAACAAATGAGAACAGAAGTAATTGAGATCTATCAGTCTGGTAAAGGTTATAAAGCCATTTCTAAAGCTTTAGGACTCCAGCGAACCACAGTGAGAGCCATTATCCACAAATGGCAAAAACATGGAACAGTGGTGAACCTTCCCAGGAGTGGCCGGCCGACCAAAATTACCTCAAGAGCACAGAGACGACTCATCCGAGAGGTCAGAAAAGACCCCAGGACGACGTCTAAAGAACTGCAGGCCTCACTTGCCTCAATTAAGGTCAGTGTTCACGACTCCACCATAAGAAAGAGACTAGGCAAAAACGGTCTGCATGGCAGATTTCTAAAACGCAAACCACTGTTAAGCAAAAAGAACATTAGGGTTCGTCTCAATTTTGCTAAGAAACATCTCAATGATTGCCAAGACTTTTGGGAAAATACCTTGTGGACTGATGAGACAAAAGTTGAACTTTTTGGAAAGCAAATGTCCCGTTACATCTGGCGTAAAAGGAACACAGCATTTCAGAAAAGAACATCATACCAACAGTAAAATATGGTGGTGGTAGTGTGATGGTCTGGGGTTGTTTTGCTGCTTCAGGACCTGGAAGGCTTGCTGTGATAGATGGAACCATGAATTCTGCTGTCTACCAAAAAATCCTGAAGGAGAATGTCCGGCCATCTGTTCGTCAACTCAAGCTGAAGCGATCTTGGGTGCTGCAACAGGACAATGACCCAAAACCCACCAGCAAATCCACCTCTGAATGGCTGAAGAAAAACAAAATGAATACTTTGGAGTGGCCTAGTCAAAGTCCTGACCTGAATCCAATTGAGATGTTATGGCATGACCTTAAAAAGGCGGTTCATGCTAGAAAACCCTCAAATAAAGCTGAATTACAACAATTCTGCAAAGATGAGTGGGCCAAAATTCCTCCAGAGCGCTGTAAAAGACTCATTGCAAGTTATCGGAAATGCTTGATTGCAGTTATTGCTGCTAAGGGTGGCCCAACCAGTTATTAGGTTCAGGGGGCAATTACTTTTTCACACAGGGCATTGTAGGTTTTGATTTTTTTTCTCCCTAAATAATAAAAGCCATCCTTTAAAAACTGCATTTTGTGTTTACTTGTGTTATATTTGACTAATGGTTAAATGTGTTTGATGATCAGAAACATTTTGTGTGACAAACATGCAAAAGAATAAGAAATCAGGAAGGGGGCAAATAGTTTTTCACACCACTGTATATACGGCTTTGTAATTTGCATCACCTGGGGTTTCCTAACGATGATGGTGAAGAAGCCATAGCCTTATGGAGCTAATTCAGGATGGGTGCCCAAACTTTTTTATGGTGCTCTCTTTCCTTTTTTCACTGTACAATTCCACAAAACAAAAACAATACACTAACTTTGCATAAAATGTTATCTTTAATTTTATGCTCTTTGGCGATCAGTTCATCTTCTGCTTACTTTACTATTCACAGTAACAACATGCTGCTGTATTCGGTATTTAAAATTCAGTTGAGATTGTGTCAGCCTTGGTATGTGCTAAAAGTAGATGTACTTAACTGTGCAATCACCTGACAGACAATCAACAGGACAGATTTGGACTGCATCAAGAGCTATTTCATCTTGTCCTTTAACTACAGGACATACTAAAGACTTGCTGTGCCAGCCTTTAGAAACCATTTTTATTACATTTAAATCTGATGACCTCTGCAGAGGTAGGTAAAACTTGTGCATGTTTGCAGTAATGTTGCGCAAGTTGACAATGACTTCACTTTTTTGCTAAAATGCTGACTGGAAATTTACATGAATGCAGTGAACTGGGAATTGCTATTTGCTTTAAAAATTTGTGAGATAGGTTCTGAAAACTTTGTGCTTAATATTTTAAATTGGGTGCTACTGTGTACATAGAAATTCAGTAACATAATCATTCTTATATAGTATATAGCTAATATATTTTTTTGTTTTTTAACTTTTGCTTGTGCAGGATGAAAGTGTTATTAAATTAACTCAAGAACTTGCAAAGAAAATGGGTTTAAAAATCCGCAAGGCTTATGTTAGAACACAGGTAATAACAATTGTTTTATTTAATGTGTTTGACATTGTAGTCTTATTTTGCTATTCTGTTCTTTGCCTGCCTCTTTTAGAATAACACTTTAGTTTATGTAATTAACTGATACATTATTTTCAAAATCCTTTCTTGATTACTCTTCACTGACCTTAGCTTTGTGCATACCGCACAGGTACTGTGTTTCAATTTATTTTTATTTTTTGTTATAAGCATTTACAGTGACAGATTACTTATCTTACCTAAATTTGACAATTTATTATTTTAAAGGACTGTATAGGAAAATGACTTGAGATTGATTAAAAGGCAATATCTCATTTATTTGGCGGAATTAATTTTTTTTTTTTTTGCAGCCAGTTTTGAATTCATTAACTGGTTCCCAAAGTTTGGGAACAACAAATAAGGTAAGATTTCCCAAAATGTTCCATCTGTTTTAATTCTGATTTGGAGAAAATCATGACATAAATAAAATAATTGACCTCTAGTGATGGGTGAATGGAGGTTATTCTTTTTAAGGTAGCTATTGCAAATCAAAATCAAATTTTGCTAGCAATACATGATTTTTGCAAAGCATTTTCTCACTAATATTTATTTTTAATTTTCCCCCAAAATCATAATGAAACTATTAAACAGCTGAAAAATAGCTCAGGTCTTCAAGAGGATTTCAGTTTATTTGTAGTTTTGAAAAAAATAAAATATAGAAATGTTAATTAAAACAAAACAAATTCTTTGTTGAGGCAATGGTTATACATCACCATTATAATCATCCATCCATCCATTATCCAACCTGCTATATCCTAACTACAGGGTCACGGGGGGTCTGCTGGAGCAAATCCCAGCTAACACAGGGCGCAAGGCAGGAAACAAACCCACCACAGACTGTTACAATTATTTATTTTTAATTGGCTAAGCTGAATTAAAGTGTAAATGTTCTTGTGAGGTTTTTCTGAAAGGCAAAACATTGTGCAGTTGCCTCTAAAATAGTATCATATTTACGTTAAACTCTCAAAGTTCTTTTAAGGCCTACATCATTGAAACTTTTTTATACACTCCTAACGTGATGAATAATGTGTGATTAGAAAACTGATTATGTTTAGCAAAATAAACAAATATTTATTGATATCCATGTTTATTGCTACCGACGTACTATTCCAGCAGTTCTGGTTTCATCCCAGGCCAGATTCTGCACAAACACTGTGTGGGCTTTATCTGGGTTCTGTGATTTTTAGTCCATATTAAAAAAGTTTAGAAAAAAGTTAAATAGAAAATGTAAACCATCTTTGTGTGTGCGCTTGTGTAAGTGTGCTAGGTGGTATACCTGATGCTTTGTAAAATATATAATAGGAAACATGTTGGGATGAATGCTCTTTGTAATTTAACATAAAAATGTGCACTACATGGATTGTTTTGTGACATGTGCTATGTATATGCTTTCAGGGTACTTTTTATTGAAAATTTATTTTTGTTTTTTTAGAGTTGTATTTGTAATAGGAATTGTGTTTTTGAAAAGTAGAATCCTGTGTAATGTTCACGTTATGTTTTGTTTACCAGCAATGATAATTAACCTCTGCCATTGATTTATATATCCAGTTTGTAGTAATTTAATTCTATTTTGCCTGTTCCATTTATATATGTTCTTTGCCTAGTGTGTTCAGATAGTGAGATTGTGTTCTTTTGTATATAAGAAAATTGAGCATTACTGGAAGAAAAATTTCTCTAATTGCTTTAAGTTGTGGCATTCATTTATATAATCTTAGTGTGTTGGAACACCAGTCTTCTAGTATGACATAGCCATCAAATCATACCAACTAATCTGTGACTCACCCTGGCATGATCAAAACAGTTTGAATTTGTCTTTAGTCATTGGTGTTTTGAACCCCACAAACGGAATAGAAGCCTGTTTGTCTGATGTGTTGTATTTTACACAGCATAGCAGAATGTAGAAAAAAAAAAGCCTGAGATTATGGCAGAGCTATCTGTACCTGTTAACCCGTTGTACTGCACTGGCTCTGTCAGGCAGCACACTTTTGGCTCTTTGAAAAATGGACGTGCATGACTGTGCTGAAAAGTCGTCATGCAGTCCGTTATTTTCACATGGCCAGCAATTTTCTGTTGTTTAAATTAACATGGTCTGGTGGCAAGATAAGCAACTGTAGTTGTCAAGTCTGACATATACAACAACAAGAAGTGGCATAATGTTACACTGGCTTTAAAACTTTCTCTTCACAAGAAAGAGTAGTGATAGTCTGGACCAAGTTTCCTTGTCATGTTTTTGATACATCATTTCTACTGTGTGATATATATTTGACTGTTAGGTAATGACCTGAATTGAAAATGTCCTTTTTTCTTAACTTATTTTGTTATATTTATGTCTATCCTTATTTTTAGTGCTCAAATGGATCAGATTCTGTTGAAGATATTGAACTGGGTAAGATGAGATCTTTCTGCTGAAAAAATGCTTTACAATTAGTTTGTTTGGAAACGTACCTTGTTTTGAAGAATTAGACTAGAAACATAAATAATTTGCTGATACAAATGTGAGAGGTGGTAATTTTTAACTTTAATTTCTTTGCATTTTTCAGTTTAAAAGCAAGTCTAGCATAAGATGCTATTCTGCTTTATACTGTAAAATGACTCAGTGGTCTCCTGGTTTTTATAGACTTCTATGGACTGGAATTAGTGGGTTAGAAAGTGATTGATATTTTTATATAAGGTACTGTTCATCAAATTCAGTTTTTACTAGTACAATACTTGATTTTTCTCTGGTTACTTTGGTAACATTTTAGACAAGTCCGTACTGGCTACAAAGCGGAATGACATTGAATTTTGCAACAGGTGCATTATTTTATGTAGTGCAGATCTGATATCTGCACAGGATGGCAGGAAAGCACACAAACCTCTGCAGCACTTTTTTATAGCTACTCTGTCACACTATGAAATCATGTTTCACTAATTGCTTGCTATTTTCTTCACATTCAGTGTAATCATTGTTGACAAGTGTTTTACAGATTATAACAAAACTTCCCATTTTTTTGCCTTACAGAATTAATAGATGATTCCCAAGAACGGAGTTTTCCGGTTTTGACTGTTGCCTCTTGTTCTTTGGTTACGGCTGCAGCTGTATCTGAATTTGGCTCTGGCCATCTTCCTTCCGTTTCTCCTGTTGAATCCCATATGGTGGAGAGGATTGCCCCTGCTCCACCATCATGTACCAATGGTGGTGGCATGACGTATTCGACTTCTGAGTCGTGTTTGGAATATGAGACGGACATTATTGGAGATGACCTTGATGAGTTGCTTGATAGAGCTGCTTCTGACAAGAATCTTACAGTAAATTTATATATATGTTTTTTTTTTTTTATTTTAGAATGCAATACTAACACAACAGTAAGAATTCTTAATTAGGGAACTTTTTTTCCAGTTCGAATTTTCTGCACAGACTGCAAGTCCTGATAGTGCTGATTTGGTTATTTGTGTGTTTTTTTTCTTTTTTTTTTTTCCCCTCTCTCTCTCTTTTTTTTTTTTAATAATGGGGGAATTCAAACTCTAAAGTACTTGTATCACATATATTATTCAAGTACGTTTTAAATTAAATCTATATTTGGTCACACAGTAGATTGAGTTTAGTTTATTAATCTTCAAACATGTTATGACTGGTGGTTTGTGCAATATTTTTTAGAAGATTTAAGATGAATGCGGTTGCTTGATGATAACAGAGTTTTATGTTGCATGTCATTTATTTTTTCCTGTAGTCTCTTAATAATATGTAAAAGTAAACTTAAATTGACTATTGCCCCGGTAAAGCAGATAAGGGCTCTGACACGGTTGATAACTACAGTCTCAAAAAACACAGTGACATTTATTGCACATTTTGATCAGAACTTGTGCATAAAATTTAAGCACATTTTCACATACCATTATTGAAGTGTTTGCATAGTAAATTCAAACCCTAAGCAATTCATGACTTGGTGTCCTTTTGTTTCTAGTAGTGAAAAAGTAGTTTTGGGTTCAAATTATTCTTTTACAGATAAACTTAAAAAAAAACTAACTAATCTTGCAGAATAAAGTTATAAAATTAAAATGTACCAAATATGATTGTTTTGAATTATAAATACTACTGTTGAGCCCCAACACATGAAGCTCATGTCTCACCACTACTGAAGCACAGAAAAGGCTTTTTTTTATTTAAGTATTTATTTCCAATTTGCCTTCAACCTTTAAAGGAATACTCTACCAAAAATGTTTTTATATGTTCCTTGCTCATGTAATTTTGTAGTGATGACCAAAAAAAAAATGTAACCATGTGTTTTCATTCTGAATCGAGAGAAAAAAGTTTGTGATATAACAATCCAATACTGACTGACCAATGCTGTGCACCTGCACACAATGTGGAAATGTCCATTGAGAAAAATAAAAATCAAATCTAATTTTACTCACTGTCACAAATCATGTTTCTCTCCAAATCCAAAGGTAAACACTTTTGAGAATGCTGTGTGCATTGTCTTAAGTGGCCCTTAATCTTCACAAACAAGAAAGGAAAGGCCTGCAAAAATAAAAACAACTCTTGTTTTGATATTTTAACATAACTGTATTAATTCATTCTCTATACTCTTGATGCATACACTACAACTTAATGAGTATATGTAGAATGGGCACTTTTTATTTTTAAATGTGTAAAGTGTGTTGTATTATATTCTCTTAGATGGAGAATTTTTAGGATTTTTCTCAATAAATACTGTTTCTGGGGGATTGCATTAATAGAACAATTGATATGTATGTTTCCATTTTATTTAATGATCAGTTGTGATTTTTATCAAATCATGTTTGACACCTGTCATGAAATGTAATGTTTTTTTCCTTTATACAGTCAGAGTTGTTGACGTATTTTATGATATAAGCAGTGAAACCAATGGCAATTTAGTATATAAAGATTAATACTGCTTACTCATAAATTATTTAAAAAAGATGTCTTAGTGCAGCTAAAAATATTAAGGTTTCATACAGATGTCTTCATGATACCGATTTGATTGATTTTTTTGACTACTGTTGCCATAGTTTCATCCCACTCCAGACCGGTCCCAAGAAAATCCCATCTCATTTCTGCCCGCTTTCTCCCACACATGCACAAGATTCCATTTCACTTCCCGCCACATTCCTGCTTGAATTCAGCTATTGAATCGGACACATAGCTTAGGGGAAGTCTTAAAAACAGCAGAATCTATAAGGGGAACAAATCGTACAGATGCAAGTAAATCTATTTCTTCTTTTTTATTTTGTTCACTATACAATCAGAGTTCATCTATTGATATAGTTTTCAAAACATAACTCGATGAATAAAGAGTGACCAGACATCCTCTTTTTCCCCTGCTGACTATGTTCTCTTTTTGAGACTTAAAAAAGTGGTCTAGCTGATATTTATAAACTATGGGGTTATTATAATGCTCCTTACTTAGACTGTGGAAACAAACAGTAGACCTTGCATGTTTTTCCGATCCATGTGTGATATATATAATAGCAGTCCTTTAATTCCATAAAGTGTAGTAAGTTATTGAACATAAATTAAGATGTTTAAAGTGATCAAATTTTTGATTAGAACAGTTAATAAAGATCCCTTGTATATTAAGGCACATGTACATTAAGGCACATTAAGTTTCATTTATATCCCTGCCCCATTCCTTTTCTTTGAAAAACACCCCAATAGATTGATATGCTGGCTTTGTTGTGTGGCCAATCACTATAATTATGAAATACAATCCTCTTGTACAAATTAAAACAGATTTACTACAATTACATTTTCTACTACCATCACTACTACATCATAATTGTTAATTTTTATCTGACCTTAACGGACCTCCTGAAACCGGGAGTCTACAGACCTCAGATTAAGGACCCCTGCCATAAATGATTCAAAACACTTTTAAAAAGGACACCACCATATCACTGACACATATGCTTTTCTGACTGTATGTGCTTTTACAGTAAAGCCACATTAAATCAGTATGTATGTGTTTATGTATATATACAGTGTCCTCCATAATGTTAGAGACAAAGACACATCTTTGCTTGATCTAATTTTTATTATTATGCTGTATTAAGGATTTGTTCTGTTCTGTGTATTGTATTGTATTGACCCCCTTCTTTTGACACCCACTGCACGCCCAACCTACCTGGAAAGGGGTCTCTCTTGAACTGCCTTTCCCAAGGTTTCTTCCATTTTTCCCTACAAGGTTTTTTTTTTTTTTTTGGGGGGAGTTTTTCCTTGTCTTCTCAGACAGTCAAGGCTGGGAGGCTGTCAAGAGGCAGGGCCTGTTAAAGCCCATTGCGGCACTTCCTGTGTGATTTTGGGCTATACAAAAAAATAAACTGTAAACTGTATTTACCCCTCTGCTCCACAGTTTTTGATTAATGAGCACATTGCAGACTTTAAGGGTATTTGCGTATATTTTGGCCACATCTTGTAGAAATTAGAACACTTTTAATTCATGGTCCCCCATTTCAGAGCATCATAATGATTTTGACATATCAATATTAGGAATATTAAAGCAATTGTAGTAAGTATTTTGTTGCATATTCCTTGCTGCTTGAAGTCTGAGATTCATAGACATCACCAGGCATTCCTGTTACTTCATGTGTCTATGGTCCTCCATGAGAAGAAAAACTTTTTAATGTTTGTGCAACATTTACCTTTAACAAGTTTCTTATTGTATCCCTGTGTTCCTGATGGACTCATTTTAAAGTAACAGACTATCCACTGTACTAATTCTCTTCATAATTTTAAACACTTCAATCATGTCTCTTCTTCATCTGCTTTTGCTTAAACTGAAAAAAAGGGATGAGCACTTTCAATCTTTCTTCATAACTTACTCGATGCAGCCGTGGAGTCAGCCTACTTGATCTTCTCTGGATTTTGTTCTAGTACTTCTATGACTTTTTCTTTGTACTCTGGAGACCAAAACTGTATTTAGTACTCCAGTTGTGGCCTTGCCAGTGAGGATGGCTTTTGAACAGTCTGGAAGTTGATAGTGACGAGTCCACTGCAACTCCTAATTCCTTCTCATAAGGGGCACTTTCATATTTTCAGACCCCATATTGTGCATTTAAATCTAACATTTTTACTTTACTTTCATGAAATTTCATCTTCCACAAATCTGGCCAAGCCTGTAGGCCGCCCCTCTATAATGATTCAACAAATTCTAGGTTATTTGCCAATCCATCTATCATGGTAGTTTGTAAACTTGCATCATATCTTTAAAGCTTAAGTATGGCTTTTGGGAGTAACATAGTAAAACTACTGTTTTAATAAATTTTGGTCTTAAAATATTAAATATAGAATGACATTATGCTTAGTTTTAAAGTATGTTTGGTTGTGGCAACAATTCATTTCTTGGAACATTGTTTTGATATAATTTTTTTTTTCTTTCATCATAGAGTGTTTCCCCAATTGCTATGTCAAGTAGTATTAGCCCAAGTCTATCATGCAACCTGCTCACTACTTCAATACCTTTGCCAAATCAGTTTGGACTGCCCTCTGTCCCATTGCCATCACTGTATTCAGTTGCAGCTCCTGGCAATGCAAGACTATCTTCTTTAGACACATTTAATACTTGTTTGGATAGTTTGGATTCTGTCTCTATTTCAGAGCCATCATCTGGTGAGTTTGTTTATTGTTTAATCTTAATGCTTGTTTTAACAGTCTAGTTTTAACTTGTCTGTTTAGTAGTAATTAATTAGGAAATGTGTTGTAAGTGATGAGAAGGTGGAAGTTTGGTGGTGAAAGACATCCAATCAATATTTACAGTGGTGTGAAAAACTATTTGCCCCCTTCCTGATTTCTTATTCTTTTGCATGTTTGTCACACAAAATGTTTCTGATCATCAAACACATTTAACCATTAGTCAAGTATAACACAAGTAAACACAAAATGCAGTTTTTAAATGATGGTTTTTATTATTTAGGGAGAAAAAAATCCAAACCTACATGGCCCTGTGTGAAAAAGTAATTGCCCCCTGAACCTAGTAACTGGTTGGGCCACCCTTAGCAGCAATAACTGCAATCAAGCGTTTGTGATAACTTGCAATGAGTCTTTTACCGCTCTGGAGGAATTTTGGCCCACTCATCTTTGCAGAATTGTTGTAATTCAGCTTTATTTGAGGGTTTTCTAGCATGAATCGCCTTTTTAAGGTCATGCCATAGCATCTCAATTGGATTCAGGTCAGGACTTTGACTAGGCCACTCCAAAGTCTTCATTTTGTTTTTCTTCCGCCATTCAGAGGTGGATTTGCTGGTGTGTTTTGGGTCATTGTCCTGTTGCAGCACCCAAGATCGCTTCAGCTTGAGTTGACGAACAGATGGCCGGACATTCTCCTTCAGGATTTTTTGGTAGACAGTAGAATTCATGGTTCCATCTATCACAGCAAGCCTTCCAGGTCCTGAAGCAGAAAAATAACCCCAGACCATCACACTACCACCACCATATTTTACTGTTGGTATGATGTTCTTTTTCTGAAATGCTGTGTTCCATTTACGCCAGATGTAACGGGACATTTGCCTTCCAAAAGTTCAACTTTTGTCTCATCAGTCCACAAGGTATTTTCCCAAAAGTCTTGGCAATCATTGAGATGTTTCTTAGCAAAATTGAGACGAGCCCTAATGTTCTTTTGCTTAACAGTGGTTTGCGTCTTGGAAATCTGCCATGCAGGCCGTTTTTGCCTAGTCTCTTTCTTATGGTGGAGTCGTGAACACTGACCTTAATTGAGGCAAGTGAGGCCTGCAGTTCTTTAGACGTTGTCCTGGGGTCTATTGTGACCTCTCGGATGAGTCGTCTCTGCGCTCTTGGGGTAATTTTGGTCGGCCGGCCACTGCTGGGAAGGTTCACCACTGTTCCATGTTTTTGCCATTTGTGGATAATGGCTCTCACTGTGGTTCACTGGAGTCCCAAAGCTTTAGAAATGGCTTTATAACCTTTACCAGACTGATAGATCTCAATTACTTCTGTTCTCATTTGTTCCTGAATTTCTTTGGATCTTGGCATGATGTCTAGCTTTTGAGGTGCTTTTGGTCTACTTCTCTGTGTCAGGCAGCTCCTATTTAAGTGATTTCTTGATTGAAACAGGTGTGGCAGTAATCATGCCTTGGGGTGGCTACGGAAATTGAACTCAGGTGTGATACACCACAGTTAAGTTATTTTTGAACAAGGGGGCAATTACTTTTTCACACAGGGCCATGTAGGTTTGGATTTTTTTTCTCCCTAAATAATAAAAACCATCATTTTAAAAACTGCATTTTGTGTTTACTTGTGTTATATTTGACTAATGGTTAAATGTGTTTGATGATCAGAAACATTTTGTGTGACAAACATGCAAAAGAATAAGAAATCAGGAAGGGGGAAAATATTTTTTCACACCACTGTATTTGTATGAAATACTATTCTTAGCATTTTCAAGATTTCATTGAACATTGGTTACAGAACAGATTGCAAATTCATTTTGTTTTCTAGAATCAAATTTAAAACATATATGGCCCAAGTCATATATAGGTTAACAGCATTGTACATTAGTTTTTTTGTATTAATTTTTTTGATTATTAGTTTGAAATAGTCGACCAATACTAAAATTATTGTAATTGTTCTTATATTAACTCTTTTCTGCAGGTATTCCTGGAGGGTCTGTCACACACAGCAAAATTTCATTTTCACCTGTAAGTTTTATTGCCATTTAATATTGTTCATCTTGGAAGTGGAAGTTACATTATATAATGCTACATAATTGTAAAAGGCATGTTTATAGTTTAAATAGTTTAAGAGCCGGTAATTTTACAGTGGCATTTGAAACTCTTTAGACTGAAGCAACTCAGATTATTCAAAATTTACTGGAGTTTCTGACAATGCAGTATGGAAAGGCAAACTGCACATGGTGAAAAGGGCAAAGTCCAATGCTCCTAATAAAAAAATTTAAATAGTGGGTGTGCTAGTGTTACCACAGAAGAAAATCAGTGCTCACAAATTAACAAAATAAATATTAATCATAAAAACTGATTAGAGTACAAATACATTTTTTTGATTAATCTAGAATAAACTATTCCAATTTTGTACCCTTTTTTAACACTTAACCATATGTAATCATATATGCAAAGGGCTTTCATTTTTCCACATAAAACCATGTTGTTACATTTAATGTTTCTCAATGCTTTTTGTATGAATTAGTTTGTATTTTATTGTATGGCCATCCAGTGTCTGTTGGGTTACTCGTCACAATGGACTAAATGCAGCATCACTACCTTTTAAATCAGTTCATGAACGTAGACTTCTGTTACTGTAAGTACCTGGAAAAAGCTAAATGTTTCCTCACTTCTTTTTATGTAGTTTTAGCTACTTATTTGTGGGGGGTAAACATAATTTATAAGTTCACAGAGGAGTAATAGACATTTTTTTTTTAATCTAGCTTCCTTTTTTTACTTTTATAGGCCAATAAACTTGCAAGCTTGGTAATATAAAATGTAAAAACAATGTTGATTATCTAGTACAGAGGACAACAGAAGGCAGTCTAGTTACCTGAATTGTGCTACTGGAGTTTTATTAACTTGCTAATAATTGATTTCAGTACCTAGACTTTGAAGAGAATATAGCACAGTTTTTGTGTTGGTGTTTGTTTTTACTTCGATAATAAGATATTCAAACAAGTAGTTATTTTTTACAACTGTAACTTTTGATATGCCATGCTTTTCTTATTAACCAGGCTCCAGTGCATCCTTGCCTGTGTGTGTCACCTTACCTTGGGAGACTCCATTCATTACATTGCTTTAACTGCCGGATTAGAAATGGAGTGTATGTTGTTTTCCCAGACCTTTTAAGAATTGCTCAGTGAGCCAGATATACAGAGTACTCTAATTTTATAATTTTCATACAGTGCTATTCTGGGTTATCTACTTGCCTCTATTTGACTAAAATATTGAAGACATTTCTGTATGGGTGGAGAATGGAATAAACATTAGTCATTATTATATGGTATATATTAGTCTGTATTGTTGTTGTATCCTATATTTTGGACATTGTAGTAAAAAAACATAATGCATACTCATTTTCATTACTATTGTTCTTGTGAGATTTTTTTTTTTTTGTGGTGAGGCAGGGTAGATGTTTTATTTGAACATCATGACACACTATTTATCATAAATAGGCTTTCTTAAAGAGTCTTCCATCATGTCAACCTATTGTGCTTTTCTCTGGGTATAGCTGCTTTCATATTAGTAAATAGAGGAGGGTGGTGTTTTTTTTTTCCTGCTATCAGGGAAGCAGGGTGCACAAGATGAATAAAATTATACAATTATTTCCATCTCCAGAATTGTCCACTAGTAAGAGTAGCATATATTGTAGCATGTACCTAGTGACAAGTGTCATGCTCCAACTGTGATTCTGCTTCAGGGTTGTTTAAAACAAACTTTTTTTTATGCTCCAACATAATTTATTTACATAAATTGTATGTACACAATGTATAGAGGTCCCTTGAGTCCTCATTTGGTGAGGAATTTGAGCCCAAGTTACTTCTCGGATGCAGATTGCATATGTGTAAAGTAGCTCATACATGTTTGTAGGACTATATTTCATTATGTGGAGTGATTGAACATCTTGTTTTGTGTATGCTGCCTGAATTTAACTACTGGTCTTTAGATATTTTAAACCAATATATAAAGCTTGATGACTATTCTAAACTTTCCCAGTAATACTCTTAGAAATGATGGTAAGTAGAAGAACGCTAATTCTTTGTGGTAATGAGAATCTTGGTTGCATAAATTGCAAAGATGCTAAATCTTCTGTTTATGCATACTGTATAAAATGCAAAGATCTTTTATCATTATGTCCTATTTAATTTTTTATTATGTTCTTTTTCCACACCCTAATTATTTTTTTAAATTTGTCTATATTTTTTCCTTTCAGCTAAATAGCACTGATGGCTTTTTGGTTGCTAAAGGAGAAATTGGGATTATTGGTCAAAACAATGCCCATTCTAATGGAACAGAGATAGGATCTAGGAATTTACCTTCAATTATCAGCAAAAACCCTTTAGCAGACACTCATGAATTCAAGCAGGCTTGCAGTGTGTGCTATTTTAAAACAGGTAAATACTAGAAGCTGTAAGCATATCAACATCTTTTAAACTAATGATCACCGTAAATGCAAAAAATGTGGTTGCAGACATATTTTTTGTCGGAACAGGTGTTTTTTTCTCCTGGTGTTCTGGTTTTCTCCCCATAGTCCAATGATGTATGATTTATGTTCATTGCAATCTCTTGGTAAAATGTCAGTGTGCCCTGTGATGTATTGGTATGCTGTTCCTGTTTTGGTTCCCTCCTTATCCTTTCCTGTGATAGGCTACAACAGTGTTTTCAGTAAAATGAGGTGGTTATGGAACTGCTGAACACTCGCTGCAACTCAGATTTAAAAGTTATAACAGAAAAGGTTTTATACCCCCAGTTGCAGCTGGATGTGTATGTGTCTGCTGCCAAAACCTTTTTACTGGAGCTAAAAAGCAATACAGAGCTTTTTGTAGTTTTTAATGCTTTTTCATCTGAGAGATATTTGCTTTTTTGGTGAACGGACAGTTTGGTTATAGTGGTGGTTTGTGGGAACTGTGTGAGTTGTTATGAATTTAATTTGATGTTTAAAACCTGTTTGAGTTGTATGCAAAATATCAAAAGTTAATTCACACACAGTGTGAGTTGTCATACAAAGAGTTGTGTCTGAGAATTTCTATGTATCTAGAACCTACAAAAGTAAATTGGTCATTTAATATATCAAAATATGTATTTTAGATAGGGATATCATAGTCTTTTGATGACAAATGTAACATGGAAAAAATAATGAATCACTTGAAGTTGAATTAATAGAACTAAATTTACTTTGCATATCAAAATACATTGTAAAATAGTTTACTTGTCATTTTTGAATAAAAAATACCAACATTATGAGATTTGGCCAATTTAAAAGACCAGATGTGCGTGATTGCTCAGCACTCTGTCTTCCTGCGCAACAACCTTTCACAATCCAACAACCCCCAAACCCCCATCACCCTGAGAGGCTGGTTGCCTCTTTAAGGACCAAATCACAGTAAACGTTTCATGCTATATGGTTGATTTTGTTTTGATTTGAGAACTCATACACGCAAATAGAAAATATGTCCTTATTAAAAGAAACATTGTACCAAGAATATGCAATAAACTAATTATTTCCAGATTGCTTTTGTTGTCACAAACATGCGTCAGAAACACAGAAAGCATATTTTCGTTTATCATTTTTTTTCCTGCTTCATTGGTAAGTTTTTAAGCTTTTGTTTTGCAGTGGTTTTCAGTGCCCCATACCATTCATTGTAAAACACCAGTGCGAGCAAAAAATTTTTTTTATTTATTTATAGGAAAAGCTTAACTTTAGAACATACTTTCACTTGGCAAATGCATATATACCATTTTTGTTTATTTAGATTTGAACAATACTGAAATCGGATTCAACAGGTTGAAAAATGGATGAATGGATGAACTCATCCTTTTTAAAATGCAAGGATTTTTGAAGCTTTAGGATTTATTGTCGAAAAAAAACTTGTTCTTTTTTTTTCCTTTAATTGATACACTGACACAAAAACATGATAGATAGGATTATACTAACTATTAGGTAATTCCCCTTCTGTAGGATTTGGTGTTTGGTATACATGTATGTGCCAAGTTAGCTTAAAATTAAAAATCACTTCTAGTGCAAGGGTTCTTTTTGTGACTTTATTGATATCAGTAGTATAGTTCTGTATGGATCATAGTTGTGGTTCAACTCATATAAATGATTTAGACACACCTGTAACTGTTGGTTAAATCTGCTGATCACACTAAATAGGTGTATTAGCAAAAGCCCTAGTTTTAAAAATGTATGGATCTGGACAAAATTATGCTTTGTCCCCAAAACCCAATTTTGTATTTTTTTACTGATCAAGTTCCCCATGCAGACAGTATAATGAAGTATAGCAAAATCAAAAATACTTAAGTGGTTAAACCTGTTCAGTGGTTTATAAAGCATTCTGTATGAAGTAAAAGTAGTGACATAAAAGTAATGTTTAATCAGTATAGTGCAATTGTGAAGCCATATCTGAACTAGTGAGTACAGTTTTGATATTCATATTACTAAAAATTAATGCTCATGCTATAGAATTTTTAAGGAAGACCTACTGAAGAGCTGTAGTAGGAATAAGAAATGTGGGTGACAGTTACTACATTAAAACAAGCTATTGAACAAGAACGTGGGGCTATAGACAGATTGAAGGAGGTTAAAGGTAAATAGCTATATTTCATAAAATTTGTATTTTCTTGTTCTAAACTGTTGAAATAAAGATGTCACCTTGTATTCATGAACTGATATGTTAAAAGTTTGAGAAGGAACTTTTTTTAATCTGTTCTAATGCTAGTAATAATTTCATGTTTTAAGAATTAAATAATACTGGCTTTTATGTGGAGTGTTTCATATACTATCATATGTGCATTACATTTATGTTGAAAGTGAAATAATTTAAGAGTCAGCTAAAGTGTGGCAAGTAAATGTTTTTTATCTTTTAATTAAAAGTAGAATGTGCAAAATGCCAATTAGTATCTTCTTATGTAAATAAAGAAACCAGCAACATGTCTTACTGGTGCATTAACAGGTTTTGATTATATTTGATTGCATGGCAGTGGAGTTTTAACCGGATTATTTAATGCAATCTTGAAAAGTGAGAGGATGCCTATTTAGATAGATACTTTATATCTATCTTATATATCTATATGGATATTTGTGCCTATTTTTAAGAATAAGGGTGATGTGCAGAGCTATAGTAACTACAGAGGGATAAAATTGATCGGCCACAGCATGAAAATATGAGAATGAGTAGTAGAAGCTAGGTTAAGAAGGAAGGTGATTATTAGCGAGCAGCAGTATGGTTTCATGCCAGGAATGAGCACTGTAGATGTGATGTTTGCTCTGAGGGCGTTATATGTTTGTTGACCTGGAGAAATCATGATAGGGTGCCTAGGGAGGAGTTGCGGTATTGTATGAGGAAGTTGGGAGTGGCAAAGAAGCATGTAAGAGTGGTAGAGGATATGTATTAGGGAAGTGTGACAGTGGTGAGGTCTGCAGTAGGAGTGATGGATGCGTTTAAGGTGGAGATGGGATTACATCAGGGATCGGTTCTGAACCCTTTCTTATTTGCAATAGTGATGGACGCGTTGACAGACAAGATTAGATGGGACTATGATATTTGCGGATAACATGATCTGTAAAGGGAGTAGGGAGCAAGTTGAGGAGATCCTGGGGATGTGGAGATATGCCCTAAAGAAGAGAGAAGTGAAGGTCAGTAGGATCAATACAGAATACATTTGTATGAGTTAGAGGGAGGTCAGAAGAATAGTGAGGAAGAAGGGAGTAGAGTTGGTGAAGGTGGATGAGTTTAAATACTTGGGGTCAATAGTACAAAGTAACGGGAAATGTGGAAGAGAGGTGAAGAGAAGAGTGCTGGTAGGGTGGAGTGGGTGGAGAAGAGTGTCAGGAGTGATTTGTGACAGACAGATAACAGCAAGACTGAAAGGCAAGGTCTACAAAACGGTAATGAGACCAGCTATGATATTTAGGATGGAGACGGTGGTACTAACAAAAAGACAGGAGACAAAGCTAGAGGTGGCAATGGTAAAGATGTTAAGAGTTGCATTGGATGTGACAAGGATGGACAGAATTAGAAACGAGTACATTAGAGGGTCAGTTTAGGTTGGACAGTTTGGAGACAAAGCCAGAGAGGTGAGATTGTGTTAGTTTGGACATGTGCAGAAGAGAGTTGCTGGGTGTATTGGGAGAAAGATGTTAAGGATAGAGCTGCCAGGCAAGAGGAAAGGAGTAAGGCTTAGGAGGATATTTATGGATGTGGTGAGAGGGGACATGCAGGTGGTGGGTGTGACGGAGCAAAATGCAGAGGACAGAAATATATGGGAAGGGATGATCCGCTGTGGTGAACCCTAATGGGAGCAGCTGAAACATGAAGAATAGTATGTTAAGTTACATTGACATTTTTATGATTAAGAGCAGAAACAAGCTAATGAATTACATAATCATTTTAACAACATGAATTGACTTTTAATTGAGAGATTAGTTGAAGTGAAATTATCAGATACAGTCTTTCTTTGGGATGAAGACAAATCTAAAAAGGTGGAGTACATTTTATTCAGATTCATCTGCAGGTAACAAAGTGGAAATAATCCTTTATTTACTCTTTTTTACTTCTCTTCAAAGGTCCCAAATTGCTGGATAATACATTTCTTTCAGAATTGGACCATAAGTGTAAAAAAGATATTTTATTAGCAAGAATGAAATTCTCAGAAGAAAAAACATGGAAGAAAATACGACCAAGACCAACAAAGACTCAATATGTTGGACCATATTATATTTGTAAAGGTATATATATGTCCTCTATCTACCTGAAATAAGTTTTTTTCTAAGTGGATCATGTGAGCCATTTATTTAGAACTATGTTATATCACAGAGTTCAGTGGTACAATAGGTGATATGGTTTTCTTTCTGGGAATCGCTTTAAAACTTGTTTAATTCATTGCATTTTATTATCTTCAGATTGTATGTTGTCTTAAATAAAACATATGATTATTTAAAAAATTAACAATTAATAGTCATGCACTGAGCCACTGAACACAGAAGAGATCTTTTGCATGCAGTCTAGATTTAAAAAAAAAAAAGAATAAAACAACTTGCATATTAGAACTGGTTACTAGCCTTTTCCTTTTCCACCCCCCTCTTTCTTTTTAAACACAAAAAGATGTTGCTTCTGGTGAAGAGTGCCGGTATCCAGGTCATTGCACTTTTGCCTACTGTCAAGAGGAGATAGATGTTTGGACTTTAGAGAGGAAGGGGACTTTCAGTCGTGAGCTACTTTTTGATCCCCTTGGGGCAAATGGAAGAGTCACTTTAACAGTAGCCAAAATATTGCAAGAGCACCATGGAATATTTATGTTCTTGTGTGAGGTAAAAAAAAAAAAAAGTGATATGTTTATAGTTAAAATTGACCATTTGTGATCTCATAAAACAAAAAGTTACACATGAGAGTTAACAATAAAAGTTTTGCTATAAAATGTTATAATGAAATATATTATAGAATTGTATGGACATTGGAGGTTCACTAGATGCATCTGCTAACCCCCTTATTCTTCTACATAACTTGCATTGACTCCAACAGCTTTGCACTAGTGAGAAGCAAGGGCATGCAATCACTATTTTGCTAACCTTTTCATCAGTCCCAAAAATTTTCCTACAGATGCCATTTCTGAGTGTTCCAAAGACAGGGAAGTCAGATGAGGTGTGTTCTTGGCTGTAGGTTAGAAAAAGAAGAGCAATTCAATCAAGTTTTGTAATTTCTTCCGGTGTTTTTAAACTTGTATATGGTTATGGGTTATAGCATTGATGGATGTTTTGAATAAAATGTTCAAGCAGGGAACAAATCCTGGGCAGGGAGCCAGCCCACCGCAGGACACACACACACAAATTACACACTAGGGCCAATTTTAGAATCACCAATCCACCTAGCCTGCATGTCTTTGGACTGTGGGAGGAAACCGGAGTACCCAGAGGAAACCCACGCAGATATGGGGAGAACATGCAAACTCCACGCAGGGAGGACCCGGGAAGCGAACCCGGGTCTCCTAACTGCGAGACAGCAGCGCTATTACTCAAATGCTTTTCTGTTATTACAAGAGCCCACATTTTCTTTCACTTATTTTTTGCTTACATTTTGATTCTTAATCTGGGGGTGAGGAGATCAGTGTAATGTGTTTGAAACACATACATTTGCAGCAGTCATCTCTGTTAAAAGTTTAAATAAGGTAATATGGCTGAATGGAAAGCATGTGTAGTGCATTTTTTATTTTTGATGTTTGATGAATCAAGTTGCTGTTCTAATATGTAGCTTGGAACTAAATCTGATCCATCTTATTACAAAATCTGAAGTTCAACATGGTATCCAGTTACTCATTTGATTTAAAGGGTTCATGGGTTTGTCTTTATGTTACAGAACTATATATACATGCACATACTCTGGGGGAAAAAGCTATATAGTCATAAGAAGAGCATGCAAATTTCATGAATAAAGATCCCTCGCAACATCCTTATCCAAGCTCCTGCTTGAACCAATATGCCTTTGTGCCTTTCAAGTAGTTACCATCATCCTAAAATGTTATGTGTTGCAGCCTTCTGTAAGGTTTTTCAAATTACTAAGCATAATCATTTATTTTGTCCTAATATTGTCTTACTAGTATTTTCTAGTTTTGCAGAATCATTCCCTAAAATATGCATATTTAAAGATGCTTCTTGTGTCCTAGATAGTTGTCCTGGTTATTTAATTTTATTTGATTAGGAGTGATATTTGACTTGATTATTTTGTAATGAGTCTTTGCTGGACACTGTATCTGTATTTTAAATAATTGTTTTCCATTTTTGTCAAGGTCTGTTTTGATCACAAGCCTAGAATAATCAGTAAAAGGAATAAAGATTTCCAGTCTTTTTGTTCACATCCTATTACAAAACATGACTTTGAAAGAAACAAGTAAGCATAAGTATTTTACTTTGACAAAGATATGTGCGGTTTTGAATTTTTTATATTTTATTAATGCTTGTTACTGTTGAATTTAATACTGTTGTGATGTTAGACATTGTATATTGTGTTGTGATGTTTCTTTTGTTGTATTATATCAGTAATTCTTTGGCATATTCAATCATTGTTTATTTTATGTAGCTCGACTGATAGCAAGGAGCATGCACTGTTTATAAGCAGCTTTGTGGAGTGAAAAGATTGCAATATTAAATTTAACTACAGAACAGAACAATATCCTATACCATACACAAATACTACAGACACACACACTGTAAAGCTTGTAGTTACTGAGCCTGGACAACTCTGGAAGTGTAACTTAACAAATTTTACATATCAAATGCCAGGATCAATATAGTTTTGGGATGTGCATGGTATATTTACAAAACATACACAAGATTAATGGGAAAGATGACAAATTGAGCTATACAGATAAAGCACAACTACTAGACTGCAAAACCATCTATAAAGCACATTTGTAGTATAATGGAGAAATCTGAATTTTTTTTTTTTTTTAATTCTAGCAGGTCTAATTGCATACTTGATGAAGAAACAACAATTTAAAAAGACTATAGGTCAAGTATTTTTGAGATGATAATGCATCACAATACAATTTTAAAAGTAGTACATACAATCATTAACTTGATTGAATCTGAACCCTAGGTATCTTTTAAATAAAAACATGTATGAATCCGCCTTAATCAAATGTTAGTGCCTGTGTGTCAAGGTTAGAAAGATTTAGCATTTTATTTTATGGACTTTTTATAATTATATAGGGGGAAAATATAAACTGCAGTAGTTCACATTGTTTTTTATATATACATTATGCAGTAGTCCAGAGTGTTTATATATAAATTATACACACACAATGTTTGTATGTGTATATACAGTACTGGTGAGAAATTTAAGAACACCTCAGTTTTTTGGAAATACATGCAGTTTAATGCCTTAATGTTTCATAAAATCAAGGCAAAGAACAAAACAATGTCAAATAAAAAAAAAAAAAAGGCAAGGAATCATTAAGTGTACAACATTTTCTTAAAATTTTTGATTAATCAAAGTAGCCACCTTTTGCTGATAATAATAAACTGTAGCAACCCTTTTGATTCAGAATTCCTGTCACTCTCTGCCAACTCACCAACTCTGCCTTCAGCAACAAAACCCCAGACCATCACACTTCCTCCTCCACATTTGACAGTTGGTGTCATACACTGAGGAACCATCCTTTCACCAACTCAACGGTGTACAAACACCCTGTGTGATGAACCAAATATTTCAAATTTTGATTCATCAGTCCATAAGACATTCTTCTTTCAGTCTGCAGTAGTACACAGCCAGTACTTCAAGGACCTTTTTTGTTCTTTAAAGAATGGCCTTACTGCTTGTCAAACCTGTAGCTTTTTTTTTTTTTTACAGCAATTAAGCTGTTGTTGAAGCTATTGTGCTGTGAGGCGCCTATCACACAAGCTGAACTTGTCTTCTGATTGGGTTATGACTTTGGGTCTGCCAGATCGCTTTCTATCAGAAGTTTCTTCCAGTTTCCTATTGCCATTGGATTGTGTAGGACACAAAAAGACTTTGCTTTTTTTTTTTTTTTTGCAGTTTCTCTAAAGAAAATGCCTATACTTCTAAGGTTAATAATTTCCTTTTTTTTTAGTTATTGCTTACCTAAGCTTTAAATTTAAATCTGACAATTTACCGCTTACCTTTACTTCATTTTAGGTCATTCATTGCATTTGAACTGAATAAATTTGAACAAACACTGTAAAAACTAAGGTGTTCTAAAATCTTTGACTGGTAGGGTAGATACATGTTATATACATAATATTGTGTGTGTATGTATATTCCTTTATAATACAATTTTGAATGTGCAGGCTACAGCCAAATACTAAATAGTAGCTTCAATTTTGCAACAGGTGTCTGGTACACATTTTAAGAGAGACTACTGTAAAGTACCTAAAGATTCGACCATATCACGCACTGTGTCAGCTGGACCTTTGTCGCCATGAAGTGCGCTATGGTTGTGTGCGAGAAGATGAGTGTTTCTATGCGCACAGCTTGATAGAATACAAAGTGTGGATGATGCAAATGGAAACTGGTAAGACTGCAAAATAATTCTAATAAATGGGAACTATGTATCAGCAAACTCTTGACTTACAGATATTTGATTGCTAAAATACTTTTTCATTCAATCAGCTTATTTCCTTGGAATCTTACAACCTTTTAAAAGGTTTATACATGTTATTACAATATAGATGTGAACACTACTGTTTTGCCTTTGAGTGCCACAGCTGTTGTCAGAAATTAATAAATTAATTTATTTTCACAGAAAAAGAAAACATGATCAAATTAATTGACATTACAGTTTATTGTTAAGAGCACAAAGACATTGCTTTAGGCTGAAAAGAAGAACAAAAACAAAATTAAAGGTTTCGGGCATAATTTTGGTGTTATTTCCCTTTCTGTTTAGTCCATGTTAAAGCCAAGAGTTTAAGTCTGTTTGACACTATGAAGCAATCCAAAGTGGGAAATGATTTTATTCATTAGGCCTGAATAGATGGATGGATGAATAGATAGTTAGTTAGCTAGCAAGCAAGCACTGTATTATCCCCAGGGAGAAATTATGACTTTGTATGGAAGCTCAGTTAATCAGTAGATAATTCTTATATAATGACAAACAAAAAAATCCATCAATTACACATGAAAAGAGCTGCAAAAAAGAATGAGAACTTCTGACATGGCTAAAGATTTAAACAGCAGTCACAACAAGGATAATTTTTGATATGGAATTATTTTGTTGCTTTATTGAATTAATACATTTCTCATTTCAGTATTTTCACTTGCACATTAATGCCTTTTTCAAACTAGGGAAAATTCTTTAAAAATACTAAAACTTTTGTCAAAAATGTAAAAGTAATTGATAAGTGACTTATTTGATTTTCAAATTTTATTGATTTAGGTCGCATGTATACATTTTTATTTTTTCACAAAGAGGGAAAAAAAAAGTATACTTTTTGTTGAGTCAGTGCTATTTCTTTTGTGGTGTTTTTTCAGCGCATTATACTTAGAACCGCATTTTTTTTTTTAAAGGTATTACATTTGAAGCTATTACACAAGATTCTAAGAAATATTGGACAAGTATGGATCCCAGTGTTCATGGAGTGCAAGTAAGGGTTTTTAATTTTAATCTCTATTAACTTTTATAATTTTAATGATTTAGTTATATTATTAATAGGTAAAATTTGTAAAGTTTGTTAACCATTAATTGTAAATAATTATTGAAATTATATTTATGCTTTTAGAAAACCTGCATGATGAATATTTTAATGTAAATATTAGTATTGATTATTTTGCATTCATTCAGTTATTAAATATTGGACATTCATTCAGAAGTGGCATTGCTCCATCCCATTAAAAACAGACTTCTTACATGCAAACCCCTATTATGTGAACATTTTGGAGTAAATTAATATTTCACAGAAATGTTTACTTGATGCATACTACAGTAATTTTCATATGTACTTTAGTATTACATTGCATGTAGCCTCTTAAACTAAAGAACTGCTTTGAGCATATAGGTAACATATTTCAAATATTTCCATTTAGATGAATGGATTAATAGAATATCAAAACGTAAAATCTCCCCCATTTTGCATTACATTTTTTTATTTTTAAAAGAGTTACTATGGAAGTAGACTCTGACCATATTAATTATCTCTCTGTCAAAATGGACATTTTCTCCATCAACATAACATCTTTAATGGTTGTCTTATGCGTCTTGCTAACAACACTACTTAGTTTTGTGCAATAGAACGAATAAGAGAGTATATTTATGAAAACAGGCAAAGTCATTCACTTTTTTGTTTTGAGAAAGGATTGAAATTTTGACAATATAGCTAGGAATCTTCAGTTTAAATAATGCTATACAATAGCCCCCTTCAACACTATACTGGATAAGTGGGTTAGTAAATGGGTGGATGGAATATAAAAGCTTTCATGAATATAACTGAATAAGTACCAAAGTATGCAGATTAATGCTTTGTATGCTTCAGTGGTTATTGTCTATTTGCAAATGATTGAATTGTTAAGAGGACACCCAATCACGGAATTGTAACAGATTTTCATGTTTTCTCTGGGTGGGGGATGGGGAGGAATAAAGTACACACTTCTGTACCTGCTTCTATGTGGAAGCTGCTGAAATGATTAAAAAGCAGCCCAAAGACAGCATACCCATGCTTTTTTTGTGCATGAAATTACCAAGGTCAACCCCTCCATCTTATCTGGCAGAAATTTGTGAATCATTCTGTTAGATTCTTATGATTTAGATGTACTTTACAAGATATACTTGTAGGATAGGAGGTGTTAATCTTCAGAGTAGCAGAGAGGCACACTGCCATCCTTATGGAGCAGTCTTCCAAAAATTCCATATACTGTAGACATCCATCAGAGAAAGATGCTTTTTTAGAAATAACACTTCAGTTTCCTACCTGTAGTGAGCAATTGTTGCGATTATTACAGTGGCTGGAGTGCAGGTCCTGACACCAGCCCCCAAGTTTTCCCTGTCAGTTGGAGGACCTACTTACAGGGGAACAGAATAAACAGACATTAAATTTAAAGTATACTGACATTAGACAGCGGACTGCAAATGTGTTTTGTGGCAGCCATAGTTTTAAGTAAGTTTAATAATACTACATGTGTCACTGTAATTGATGCTTTTGAAGAACATAGATCAGAATTTGTGTACTTGTAATGACAAGTTTTTAAGTTTGTCTTTTCTTGCCAAGTATAACTTTTGAGAAAAAGAATGATGGGCTTGTAGGATTAGTTGTGTGTATAGTACAATCATTAGCTTTTTAGGATGTTTGAGTAAAACTTAGATTTGAGTCAGATGTCTCAATATTTGAAGAAGGATAAAGCCACAAACATTACTATGGAAGAATTGTTTTTGATGTTGCTGTGAGCAAAAAAAGAATATTATAGTTGAGTCCATTTGTAACAAAACTAAATTCTACATATGGATAAAACCTACATAATGGTTAAATAAAAGAAGCCTCATAAAAGGCAAAAACCTGTTAAATTCCCTGCATCTTTAATTCCTAAGGAATTCAAACTTTCCATAAAAAACTAGCCTGACGATTGGCATGTAAAATTGGCCTCACAGTTCCAGATAATAAAATTGACCATCATGGCACATGCTTTACAAAGTAAGATGCCAGTTTTAAAAATATAAATGTTATTTACAAGACAAAATCAGAAAATCTGGCAACTGGTGGTGATTTCTTTAATACACACTTGTTCAGTACTGTCCAACAACAACAACAACATTTATTTATATAGCACATTTTCATACAAAAAATGTAGCTCAAAGTGCTTTACAAAATGAAGAATAGAAAAATAGAAGACACAATAAAAAATAAACATAAGTCAACATTAATTAACATAGAATAAGTAAGGTCCGATGGCCAGGGTGGACAAAAAAAAAAAAAAAAAACTCCAGATGCTGGAGAAAAAAAAATAAAATCTGTAGGGATTCCAGACCAAGAGACCGCCCAGTCCCCTCTGGGCAATCTACCTAACATAAATCAAACAGTACTCTTTGTATTTAGGGTTTTCCTGGAAGGACTTGATGATGATGGTCACGTAGACTTCTGAATCCGGAAAAAGAAACGGAAGAGAGAGTGGGGTTAATACGGATTATGGAGCCACTATGAATAGTTATTATGATGAATTGAACATACAGAGTATCAGGATTAAGTTAAAGTGAAGTTATGAGAAGGCCATGTTAAAGTAATGTGTTTTCAGCAGTGTTTGGCAGGCTATTCCAGATTTTAGGTGCATAACAACAGAAGGCCGCCTCACCACTTCTTTTAAGTTTAGCTTTTGGAATTATAAGGAGACACTCATTTGAAGATCTAAGGTTACGATTTGGAATATAACGTGTCAGACATTCCAATATATAAGATGGAGCGCGATTATTTAAGGCTTTATAAACCATAAGCAGTATTTTAAAGTCAATCCTGAATGACACAGGCAACCAGTGTAGTGACATCAAAACTGGAGAAATGTGCTCGGATTTTCTTTTCCTAGTTAGGATTCTAGCAGCTGCATTCTGCACTCGTTGCAAGTGATTTATGTCTTTTTTGGGTAGTCCTGAGAGGAGTGCGTTACAGTAATCTAGTCTACTGAAAACAAAAGTGTGAATAAATTTCTCAGCATCTTTCAATGATATAAGAGGTCTAACTTTTGCTATGTTTCTTAAGTGAAAAAATGCTGTCCTAGTGGTCTGATGAATATGCGATTTAAAATTCAGATTACAGTCAACAGTTACCCCTAAGTTTTTTACTTCCGTCTTAACTTTTAATCCTAATGCATCAAGTTTATTTCTGATAACCTCATTGAATCCATTATTGCCAATTACTAAAATTTCAGTTTTCTCTTTATTTAGTTTGAGAAAATTACTATTCATCCATTCAGAAATACCAGTAAGACATTGTGTTAGTGAATCGAGAGAGTCGGAGTCATCAGGTGCTATTGATAAGTACAGCTGTGTGTCATCAGCATAGCTGTGGTAGCTCACGTTGTAACCTGAGATAATCTGACCTAACGGAAGCATATAGATTGAGTTAAGTCCAAATTTGCTGGGTGTACCACAGCTACCACAGCAGATTATGAACATGCTCAACAAAAAAGGAGCAAAAACCTATTCATGTACTAGTTAAAGTGAACCAGAAGTAGTATAAATTAAGCCTATGTAGTGCTATAAATGGTCTGTTTATGGTGTAGATGATTAGGGTGAAGATAAAGTTATCTAATACAAAATGTATTGATGTACTTATATAATACAAAATTTCAAAAATCATCTCTGTACAAAATGCTAAGGGTGGTGTCCATTTGTCATGCAATTACCCGTGAACGACTGGGGCTAGAACATTGATCTGGGTCTTAATTAAAAGCTTATGACATGATATGCACTGGTGAAGGAAAAAAATTGCTCAAAGTAGTTAGTTTTTGGGGTTTGCATCTTTCTTATGGCAAAATGCTCAAGATGGTAACAAGGGAGAAAGGAAAAGAACAATATTGATATCTGCTGAGCATGCAGCAATTTGCTGAAGATACTCATTTGAAGAAGAACAGCCATGCCGTTTCCTCAATATTGAGAATGGGAAATAGAACACATGCTTGGCAAAGAATGATAAATGCCTGTGCAAACTGAGCTTTGCCCTGTCTTTACACCAAAGTGATCATTACAATTGCAAAATAAACTGCTAAACACTGGGATGATACAAAAAAAACCCCACTCTCCATACAAGTGCTACAGTGTCGAAGAACGACGAGAGGCAAGCCTGAATATAGAGCCATTGAGAAACTGGCCAATACTGTGGCTCGTTAACATGTCACACATTTTACAGCACAGAATGCAAGAATGACAACAGAGAAAAGTATGTCACCAAACAAGAAGATTGTTAAATACTTAAAACTTCTGCCCAAATGAGCACTAATTTCAGTTAGATCAGTGTTGTACTAACTGAAAACAAAGGAAGGTGTGGTCAAAATATTAAGTTTGCTGTACTGTATATGAACCACTTTTATTTGATGACCGAATGTCCGAGTGTTTCCTACTAAATAATATATTTTATATAAAGTAAAACTGTTGTGTTAAATGAAGTTTTTCAAAATACTGGAAATAAAACTATTATATATATATATATATATATATATATATATTGTGAACCTCGCCCCGGACACAGACAGGCAGACACGTCAATGTCACCCACAAACACTGGTTTATTTCTCATTATTCCTTTTACAATTCGCTCACCAACCCCAACTCCTTAGTCCAGGCCAATCCAATGCCTCCTCTTTTCTTCTTTTCCTTTTCTCTCTTTCTTTCTCTTTTCTTTTCTTCCCACCGCCTCCTTCCTCCTCCAGACGTTGCCACTCTTCCACCCGACTCTTGTCAACGACTGGAGGGAGGCGGCCCCTTTTATAGGAACCCGGATGGGCTCCAGCTGCTCCCCGCAATCTCCAGCGGACACACCCCGTGTGGCGGAAATGCCGGCTGCGCCCGGAAGCCGTCCGGCGTCCCCTGTCGTCTTCCCCGGCACTTCCTGGTGTGGCGGAAGTGCCGGGCTCCCGGAATAAACAGGCACTGGGGCGCCGCCTGGCGGTGGCCACGGGTCCCTACAGGGCTGGGCTTCCAAGCCCTGTACCCGAGGCCCCCTGCATAACCAGGACGGACGCCCCCACTCGGTCTGGAGGAGGCACTGCCCCTCCTCCGGTCCTCCAAGGCGTCCCGGCCGGGCTCCTGCCCCGACCGGCAACCGCACGGGATAAACCGGCATCGGGGCGCCGCCTGGCGGTGACCACGGGCCCCTACAGGGAAGGGCTTCCATGCCCTCAACCCGTGGCCCCAACAGAACCAGGACGGACACCCTCGCGGTCTGGAGGAGGCACAAGCCCTCCTCACGTCCTCCTGGGCGTCCCGGCCGGGCTCCAGCCCCGGCCGGGGCCACAGTGCCCCACCGCTAGCGAGGACACGTGGGTCCGAACGGCACAACCCGAAGGGCAGCACGCCCCCAGCGAGGGTCCTACTATGTCCCCAGGGTCCAACACGGCACCCTGGGACATCTGTCTTGCGCACCTCGCCGCGCAAACGTCCCCCTGTGGTCTGCGCCGCTCTCGCCCCCGCCGTTCCCCCCAGCGGGGTCACTGTAGGCCTCCCGGCGTGGAGCACTCCAGCGGGCGCCCGTTCAAGGCGGGCAGGTCCCGTCGACGTCGGCCTCAGCGCTCGTCGGGGCTTCGGGCCTGTAAAATAAAAGAAAAGAGGGCCAGAAGCACAGCCAGGACACTCATCCCGAGCGCCCGTCGGTCTCCTCAGACGACCGTGCTCCTGCCCCCTCGACAGCCCCCAACTTGCCTGCTGAAGTCCTCCGCCGCAGGTTCCATGCCCGTCCGCCGTCCGCGGCACCGCTCGCAGGCGGCTCGCCCAGCGCCCAGGGATCTCCTCTGCCCGCACAGAGGCGACCTTGCCTATCGGGAAATCGGCACTCATCCCTCGATTCCCCTTTTATTTTGGGGCGCTTATAACGGCTTGAGTCTGCCCATGGGAAAGGTACAGACCCTGTCCGGTTTGCGTCCCTATAGAGCGACGGGAGACTGTTGCAGGCTTGGGGTATCGGGCGCTAGGACCCAGGGCACTCATCAGCCCGTGTCCTGCTAACCCTTTCGCTTTCACTCCCCTCCCCTTGCATACAGAATTCACCGACGCCTGCAGTGTCGGACAGCCCCCTACTTGATACCGTTCATTCGGATCACGGCCGAGTTCGGTGGGCTTTCCTTTATGCTGTACGGAGTCGATTCCACTTACCGTCTCCGCGGTACCAGTCCGTCAAAGATTTCAGCGTCGCGCCTTTCTGACGTCACTGACGCGCCCGCCGTCTCCTTCAGACTTAGCAGTTCAGCCTGGATGGCACCTAGCACCTGCAACATTGACAAGCACAGAAAGTCAGTTGACGATTGACCTACCTGCTTGTCAGTCTTAGCGCCTGCTTCCTGTGGGGCTTCTCCAGCCCAATCGGGTCTCTCCTTGGCACGAGATGGACGTTCCCTGGTCCCGCCTCTATACAATCATTGGCGGGCACACAAGACACCCCGTCCAATCCCGTGCCCGTCTCAGGAAGAATTTCCGGTCGGGCCATCTTGGCTCCTCTCCTCCTGGTGCGACGCCATTCCGGCTCTTCGGGTTGCAGCGCCTTCTCCATGGCGGATTCTTTCACCGTCGTGGTGACCACAAAGCACCGCGGATCGGCGTGCGATTGTCCTCCGTTTGGACCCGGGCAGCTCCTGCCTGCTAAACACCAGTTCTGATGTGCCCTCCGGGCCGACCGTCGCAAGCAGGGACCTTACGTCCCGGATTCCTTCTAACCGAGGCACCCGCCCGGCATGGACCTCAGACACGCCACGCCGTCCCGGACGTCTTCATGGGCAGCAACCACACAGGAGACCGCTGTACCCTGCAACGTCCGCTGAAGTTTCGCCGCACCAGGTAGGCATCCGACCGCATTCCGGTGGCAATCTGGGGAATTTCGCGTCTTTCGGGGGCCGTGAGCACTTCGCACCCTCGAAACCTGTGCGGGGTTGCCTGCTGCTCCGGGCCGTTCACAAAATTTTTATTTTGGGGTCCCCGTCTTGGCACAGACAGAGGGCCCCACGTTGGGCGCCATTGTGAACCTCGCCCGGACACAGACAGGCAGACACGTCAATGTCACCCACAAACACTGGTTTATTTCTCATTATTCCTTTTACAATTCGCTCACCAACCCCAACTCCTTAGTCCAGGCCAATCCAATGCCTTCTCTTTTCTTCTTTTCCTTTTCTCTCTTTCTTTCTCTTTTCTTTTCTTCCCACCGTCTCCTTCCTCCTCCAGGCGTTGCCACTCTTCCACCCGACTCTTGTCAACGACTGGAGGGAGGCCTATAGGAACCGGATGGGCTCCAGCTGCTCCCCGCAATCTCCGGACACACCCCGTGTGGCGGAAATGCCGGCTGCGCACCGGAAGCCGTCCGGCGTCCCCTGTCGTCTTCCCCGGCACTTCCTGGTGTGGCGGAAGTGCGGGCTCCCGGAATAAACAGGCACTGGGGCGCCGCCTGGCGGTGGCCACGGGTCCCTACAGGGCTGTGCTTCCAAGCCCTGTACCCGAGGCCCCCTGCATAACCAGGACGGACGCCCACTCGGTCTGGAGGAGGCACTCGCCCTCCTCCGGTCCTCCAAGGCGTCCCGGCCGGGCTCCTGCCCGACCGGCAACCGCCGGGATAAGCCGGCATCGGGGCGCCGCCTGGCGGTGACCACGGGCCCCTACAGGGAAGGGCTTCCATGCCCTCAACCCGTGGCCCCCAACAGAACCAGGGCGGACACCCCTCGCGGTCTGGAGGAGGCACAAGCCCTCCTCACGTCCTCCTGGCGTCCCGGCGGGCTCCAGCCGGCGGGGCCTAATATATATATATATATATATATATATGTATATATATATATATATATATATATATATAAATATAAATAATACAGGACATTTTGAAAAGTTAAATTTATTTATTTTGATACTGTGCAAGCAGTGTAGCAAAGGTTTTACTCTTCAAGATTGATGATCCTTTATGCATCTGTATAATAAAACACAGTTTAAAAAATCATTACTAATAAAACATTATCCTTCAGTTGAACTTTTAAAATAATTTAAATGAGAACAATTATTGAACTATGTATAAATAAAATATTAAAATTGATTCTTAATTACATGTGTTTTGTTTTTTTTTTTTTTTTTTTTCAACCTTAAGCAAGCACCAACAATACAAGGAAGATTTGGACCTTCAAATTTGAAGATACAGTTTGTTTGTGCACAATGCTGGAGAAATGGTCAAGTTAATGAACCAGACAAAAACAGGAAATATTGTACTGCAAAAGCAAGGCATCCGTAAGTAACAGACTGAATATTTGGTATAAAACATATTAAATATTGTTGAAAGGTACAACTAATTTGTATATATTCAGCTGGAAAGTTTGTACAGTGATGCCCTTTTTTTTTTTTTAGTCCCCTGCATTTTACTCTTAGCAATTTATGCTCAGTTCTCATCTAACTTATTTTAGGTTGATTAAAAGTTGGGTTGTTATTAAAATCACCTGTAATCTTAAAATAGTTTACAGTCAAATTTACATATGATGCTATAAGTATATCGCAGTATTTTTGGGTATTTTGTTGATAACTACGTATATTTGTGTATGGCAGAGCAGTGATTAACACACTGCTGCCTTGCAAATCCAGTATTCTGGTTTCTGGATTACAGTCAGCTATTATTGCTTTCATATTTGTGCTACTTGGAATTTGATAAAATAAATCTCACTAGTTAATGTATCCCCCTTGTTCTACTGCTTGTTTATGCTGTAGGTTAAGTTAAACATGTTGATTCTTATTGTTACTATCCTCTTTCTACAAAGATTGCCAAAAACAAATGGGGGTGTGACAAGATACCTGACCTTTGTAATACAAATCTACTAACGCATTGCCAAGATCATGGTGTTAAACCATTTCAAACTTTAGATCCATTATAGTGCTGAGAGCTTTCTTTGCCATATTACTATTTAGTTGACTTGAATTGGGGACTGATCGTGAACTAAAGGTAGAAGGATAAAAGATTTTGCAGTCCCAGTCAGCTACACACAGTAAATATTAGAACTATGACTAGAACAGGCTTATTAGCCCAACTTAAGCTCTTTATCCTATTCACCTGTTGTCCAAAATAACATCAAGTCCAGAGTTTTTGAAACTATAGAAGGAGGCTGAAATCAATCAAATCACCAGGACCAGATAAAATTTTAACTTATAGTGCTTAAAGAGGTTAGTGAGTACTTATCATATATAAATCCTTGAAGCATATCTTTCACAGGTCATTGCACACTGAGGACATTCCTATGGACTGGAAGTTGGTTAATGATATCCCATTATATAAAAAGTTGATCAGGCTGAATCAAGTACCTGCAGGCTAGTAAACTTAACATACATCACAGGTAAATTAATAGAACCAATTAAGCCAATGATTGACCATTACATTTCAAGAACCAGGTTTATTACTAAGTAGTGTGGTCAACAGGGGCTGCCACAAAGCCCCAAACATAGATGCACAGACACATTTTGAGTGTAAAACAAAGGGTTTTATTTTATACAAATACTTCCACGCTGTAATTATGCACACATTTCTTCACTCCTCTCCTTTCCTCTGCTCTGTTGCTGCTCTTGCTTCTCCTTCTCCTCTTCCCCAGCGAGTGTTCCCTGTCTGTCTCTCCCAGCTTCAACTCACTTGGACGAGACAGTTTGGTTTTTTATTGAAGGCCTTGGAGTACTTACTGTGCCAGAGTTTCACTCATTGGAAGTACTTCTAGGCTATACGAAAGTCCCAAACAGTGGAGAGTGTAACTCTTTGCAGCACCCCCTAGTGGCACCTATGGACCCCTGCAGGGTTGTACTACCAGACTACAATTCTCAGCATTCCCTGCTAGTGTCTGAATGGGTACCAACGCCATGGGATGCTGCTATCTATCAAAAAGGGGGGAGCATACAGACTTGAAACGGAGTCTCCCTCAATCTCCCTATTATATTTGCTTCCTGGCCAGTTAAGGAACTGGAAGCAAACCCAGCAGGAATGCCAGTCCATACGTGTTGTCCAGCACAGTAGTTAGAAAGATCATATGACACTAAAATGCTGATATTCTACAAACATGCAAGAAATCATATTGTGTCAGGCTGAAAGAATTTGATGTTGCTTCTTTGTTATCTCTCTTGCCAAGTTTATTATAACAGTCCTGCTGCCAATGCATCTCAGGGTGGACGTGGAGCATTGAAAGGGAGGTGGCGCCAATACATGCTAAGCAAATTTGTCATCGGTGAAGCATATGATCAGGGAGGTGTGTATGATATAATTTATTTAGATTTTCAGAAAGATTTTAAAAGATACAACTTGAAACTGTAGCGATTAAACTAAGAAAATTTAGGGCACCGTGTGTAGAGGGTTCAAAATTGGCTTGAAGAGCGGAAGCAAAAGGTTATATATAGTACAAAGATCTTTTTTAGAATTAAGTGCTGTTAGAAGTAGTGCCCGTTGGGAATCAGTGCTGGGTCAGTTCTTGTTTGAATGTATATTTCTAAGCAATCTTGATCATAACATACCTAATTGTTGAAAGTGCAGATAATACCAAATTAGGTGGAAAGGCAGAGAATGTAGAATTAACCAAATCATTACAAATTGGCCTAAACAGACAATAGGCTTGGTCAGCTTGGCAGATTAAATTTAATGTAAATAAATGTTGAGTATTACTCATAGGAAGTAAAAATACTAGATTTCAATACACACTGGGAGTTTTGAAATTTGAAAGTACGCATTATGAACAGGACCATGCAGTCATAGTGGACTTTTCACTATCTACATCTAGACAGACTACAGAAGTGATTAAAAAGGCTAATAGGATCAGTTATGTAGCCCAATTTGTGGAGAATAAGGCAAGTGAGGTTATACCTAAGCTATGTAATGCGCTTGTATGGGCTCATCTGGAATACTGTGGACAGTTTTGATCTCCTTATTATAAAAAGACCTAGTCGCACTAGAGAAAATATAGGAAAGAGTGACTAGTCTGATTCCATTTCTGCAAGGTATGAGTAGCAAGAAAAGACTGAAGGAGCTTAAACTCTTTTATTTTATGCAATGGAGATTTAAGAAGTAACATGATATCATTTTTGTAAAATAAATTCTTTAACATGAACATGGTGACGTGATGGAAAATTCTCAAGTTGATTTCACATAAACATTAGAAAGTCTTTCTTCACATAGATATCCATTGAGACCTGGAGTAAGTTACTAAATATTGCAGTAAGTAATAGTACTTTGGGGACTTTTAAAACTTGACATTATTCTGGAGAAATTGTGTGAATGTGATTGTCAAGCTTGTTGGTCTGGATTGACCTGTGCTCATCAAGATCAGTTTAATGTTCTAATGGAGGAAATGTTCTTGCTTCTTAAACACTAAGTATGATATGGTAAGTATTTTATTTATGATATGTATTTTTCACATATAATATTTCATTCACTGAATAATCAAGCTAAAAGGATAGCAAACTATAATGTCATGCTTTCCTGTTTTTTAGATCAAGCACAGCTAGAACTTTCAACCTGAAGAAACATTAAAGTAATGTTTGGTTAAATGAAAAAAAATAAGAAAATAATTTTATATTTTTCTTGAACTTAAACGTAATAATTCATGCATCATACAATCAACTCTTGTGGATTAAAACTATTTTACATGTGATAATACTGTATTAACAAAATATAGCTGTTTAATTAAGGCAAACATACATACTTCAAATTAGGCCTGCACACTCTGATTGGAATAGGTTGATTTGTTTATAATATGCTATGTAACACTGTAACAGTTTTTTCCCTGGTTTGCATTTTTGTGAGCAGTGAAAATAGGTGTATGTCCAGCTGACTGAGAGGTTTGGGGGAGGAGGGGACAGTGTTGAGGTAGTTTCAGTGGAGGGCTTTTTTTTCCAGCTTGGAATGAATACAGGTACCTTCGATGTTGTGTAAAATTTCTTCTTTCAGTTTTTTAAGTCACTAATATTTGATCTTACTTGCACAAACAAAACTTATTATACAGTGCATCCGGAAAGTATTCACAGCAAATCACTTTTTCCACATTGTGTTATGTTACAGCCTATTCCAAAATGGATTAAATTCATTTTTTTTCCTCAGAATTCTACACACAACACCCCATAATGACAATGTGAGGTTTTTGCAAATTTATTTAAAATAAAAAAACTGAGAAATCCCATGTGCATAAGTATTCACAGCCTTTGCTCAATACTTTGTCGATGCACCTTTGGCAGCAATTACAGCCTCAAGTCTTTTTGAATATGATGCCACAAGCTTGGCACACCTATCCTTGGCCACTTTCGCCCATTCCTCTTTGCAGCACCTCTCAAGCTCCATCAGGTTGGATGGGAAGCGTCGGTGCACAGCCATTTTAAGATCTCTCCAGAGATGTTCAATTGGATTCAAGTCTGGGCTCTGGCTGGGCCACTCAAGGACATTCACAGAGTTGTCCTGAAGCCACTCCTTTGATATCTTGGCTGTGTGCTTAGAGTTGTTGTCCTGCTGAAATAAGATACAGTTTGTAATTACAGAAGTGATAATAATAATCATTTGTCATACATCAAAATATATATAAACCCTCTATGCTGTTTTTTCCTGAAGAAGAAGAGAAAGAGATCAGTCTAGTGTTCATTTGTTTGCATTTTTTTTCTCATTTAAACATTTAACACTTGCACTAAATCAGCATGCAAGAAAACTATTCCAATAGCGGCTGTTCATTAATTTATGATTGATAAATATTCACTATCCTTCGATTAGATTATTTCTAATTGCTCTGCCCAAACTTGCTATTAAGCTATTTTTTGCAACTTGTATAGAAACATAGTTTGTTTTCCATCTGTTGGTCACTGGATTTGCTGAATCTGGAGAAAAAGAACATCTATAGATTTTAATTAAACTTTTATGCTTATAATACTTTTCATGAAATTCAGATTTGAAAATTCTTCTCTTTAATTGACCATGTTACAAGCTATTCTGAGATTCGTCTAGGTCAATAATTCATGGCGTTTATTTAAACTCTGCATCTGTTTGCAGGCTTCAAAGACACAGACCAGGCACAGATTGTGTTATCAATCACCAGTCATGATCACTATTGATATTCACATGTATTACACTTAACTTTGCATATTATATGGGAGTTCTCCCATTTCTACAGTTTAACATTCTAAGTCAGCTGACAAACATAGAAAGACAGACTTACAAATTACATAAACATGCATCTGCCGCCCCAGACTCTGAATAAAGATAATTTATTCGTCTTTTATTTTCTTTTCTAGATTCTAAACTCTGCTTCATGTCCAAGCAGAATTACTTGGCTAACGCAGAAATTCGTTCACTAGAAAACAGACAATCAACCTTCACTCGTTTCAGTCATTTCTACACACAGTATTTGGCAATTGCTTCATTCTTTCACATATATTCACGTTCTCTTTTTCAACAATACTTCATTCACAGAATAAAGTTCTCGATCTCTAGCAAACGTGCTATTAACTCACTCGAGGTTATGCTTTTTTTTTTTTTTGTTTATCTATAGGGTTTCACCATGCAACATACTTAAACGCGTCTTTTCCTTCATGCTTCTTATTAATCAAACAACATCTCAGGCCGCAAGCTGATATTACTGAAAATATTAGGAATGCTTCTTACCTTAGTTTCATACGCGTGATTTTCCAGATCATGGAAATTTCGTGGCAAACATCACGAGTCAGCGGCAACAAGGACAAAATATTGCCATGGCGATACGTAAAATTCAGCGACAGCAAGAGAAATCCACTCGTGGGGAAATCACACAGCACAATTCCACAACAAGAAAGTATTCCCACAAAAAGTTACGCGGTCACAAAGAATATCCTGACTTAACAAGGAAAACATACATGCTTGAACTTTTATCTCGTATCACCGAGCAAGTGTGCTAACCACTGCGCCACCATATATTCCCTTAAGAGTTCCCAAAATACATAACCTCCATTCATGCACAATCGGGCACATGCTACATATCCGCGAGAACTTGTCTCCCTTATTATTTAGTTTTATTAAAAGAGCATTTCTCCTTTAAACTATGAGAAACTGCCTCATGTTTTTAACTTCATACTTATCCAATTAATCCCTTCTTAAAACAAAGTTTGGCCAGTGCTTACCAGAAGGTACAAAGGCATGTTTCTCATTGTAAGATTTAACCACTACATGTATTTATTCTTTTTCCACTTTTTAGTTGAAGCTCTTTTGAATTTTAGCGCTATATGTGTACACCGTTTTACAAATTCTTTTTAAACATTAGCTTATAACGTAGGTTCGTTATTTAAGCTATACTGTATTTAGAAGGCAATTTAATTATTTCTGTGTGTTTTAAACACACTGCGATTTCTTAAAAGTACCAAAATAGGTGGGTTTTGCCAAAACCTTTAACCTTTACCCTTGTAGGTAGATTGATAGAAACAGCTGGCGTCTTTCAGACTGGTTGTAACACGTGGACGAAGCTTGTATTTTTGCATCGGACTGCTTGTATGCCATTAAAGATTTCTACAAATTATTTTAGCGATCGTGATCGAGACGTTATGGATTCTATCACTGTTGATTTTATTTCATCTTTAAGTTTGTTCAGCTCCGCTGGATTATTACGCAAACGGCAAGGTAAGTGCATTGCCTGCATGTCTGCCTGCTGCAACTAAATACAATAACGCGCCATTCTTTATAGCTTTTCAATATTGTTTTCTAATGGGTAGCTATGTAATTTATTTTAAATACGTCTTCTCCAACACAGCATTTACTTTTCTAGGTAGATTTTGGGCTTCGTACGGCAGTGCATTAATCTGTGCTGCCCCTGTGAGTGCCGTTTTATTTTACTGGACAGCCAGTCTCGTGCCATAAGTTTCAATCTTGTTGTTTTCCATTTATTTTGTCCAATTTTAGTCCCACTTATGCATTGAACTTAAAAGTCCACTCGCATACCGTAGGTAGCAGACGCTACCACGATTCACCGACAGATGTCGTGTTTTCTTTCCAGCCTCATGCACTGTGCCAATTTTTGACAAGACCGCCTCTTGTCTTTTGATGGGATTTAATTAATATCCCTATTCCAATTCCGGCCAGGCATGTTAAGGCAGTTTTAATTCTCGGTCCGGGAGTCCATGACAGTGCGCGCGACCAATCCCAAAATATATACCAAATATTTTGACCGAGCCACCTATATCGTCAGTATAAGCATATTTTTAATATATATATAAAATATTATAATTAATATATATAATTATTAATGTAGCCACAATCCTGCCGACTACGCCATTGTTTCCTGAAGCGGCATTAGCTGTCTTGGAAATGTGTTCTTTTAAAATTGTGATATATTAAATAATTAAACAATATCATAATATACCAGAAACGGCGATATCCCTCCCATCGTGATTACGGTGGTACAAGAATCACATGAGAAAAAATATCTTTTAGCTTACATTTACTGACGGTTAACGCGGTTACAGACAGGGAGGCATATGGACAGACTTAATCCAGGTGGGAAATCTGGATCAACACAGTCAGCCATTTTCGCATCACCACGCTGGGAGGTTTTTCTTCGAACTTTGTTGATACCGCCTCCAAGGGTCTGGCTGCTGTCCAAGCCTTTTATAATGTCTTGCTTCATTTGCTGGTCTTCTCTGTCTCCAAACAAGGGCTGAATTCCTCCTCCACAAAATACAGAAATATCATAGTGCTTGCATGCCGATTCTCATTCCCCCAATAAGGAAAAAAGATTTGTGCTGACAGAGGACAGAAATACCTCCTCCAGTTGTCTTTGGCTATCTAATCCAATGCTTGGCTAGCAATTCTAACTGCTGCGCCCTTGTGTGCCAAATTTAACATGCACGTGTGAATAAAACTCATAACAGTATTGTCCAAATATAGTGACATAAAGAAACATGTAGTATAACAACATTCCACCATCATGATGCTGCCACCACCATGCTTCACTGTAGGGATGATATTGGCCTGGTGATGATCGGTGCCTGGTTTCCTCCAAATATGACGCCGGTCAAAGAGTTCAATCTTTGTCTCATCAGACCAAGTCTACAAGTGGTGCAACGGATCAAAAAACTCACGGTTCAGATCGGATCATGGTTTTAAGTCACGGATCGGATCAATTTTCGGATCAGCAAAAAAAAAAAAGACAAATTTAATTCTCCATTTATTTAGTTAAGTATTTTTGCCCATTAAAAACATTCAACTCAAGACTCATTCCACTCAATTATATAAATACAAATTAAGGTGCAATGTAAGGCATGATAACTATTTCCTTTAATGTGGCCACAATAAAAAACAACTTTAAATGCAATTTAAGGCATCATTGCTTCTTACTTTGAACGTGGAGAGAGAAATATAAACTAGCTTATGTCCACATCATCAAAAAAGAAGAAAGAAAGCAAAGCAGAGTTGATAATTTCAATTTTTTTTTCAAAAACATGATGATGTGTACATTTTCTGGGGAAAGTGTAGATCTCTTTGCTGTAACTATGTCCGCTGCTGTTGTGAACACCCTCTCGATAGGCACTGAAGTGCCTGTACAGGGCTTCGCATCTCCCACTCCGCTGTGATGTAATGAGCAGTCACGGTCACATAGCTTTCTGTTGCCCTGGAGGTCCACCCGTCTGTAGTTTGGGTCACAGAAAATGCCTGGGACAGTTCAGCCATAACGTTTGACTTTCCCTGCTCATACATACTTGGAATGATATTGTCACTGAAGTGAGTGCGCGACGGAATATCATAGCGTGGCTCAAGCACGTGTATCATATGTTTAAACCCCTTGTTTTGCACAACGGAATATGTCTGCTGCAACAAACACCCCAATAGCTTTTGTAATAGCTTTAGCCCAGTCTGATTGGGCAGCAAAGGGCTGCTAAAATGCCGCGGATATCTTTGGTTGTTGCGCAGCCATCGTCTTGGGTCCTGTCACATCAGAGTGGTGTTGTTTTAAATGAGTGGCCATGCCCGACGTGTTGCCAGTCTCATAGGGCTTTTATCCACCTCAACTTAAAGTGAGGAAAGTGTTAAAATTTATAAGACCTGAGAGAGCAGGAACTGTGTCTGTCAAAAGGATTCACACGAATGAGAGGTGAGAGTACCATGTGTGTATTTGAATATGATTGCGAGGAGGGCGTGACTTTAAAAAATCTTGTCGCCAAAGTTTCATCTCGCGGGACTTGAAAAAATCTCAAGTAAACTTTTTTCACGTTGTCATAATGGGGTGTTGTGTGTAGAATTCTAAAAAAAAAATTAATTTAATCCATTTTGAAATAAGGCTGTAACATAACAAAATGTGGAAAAAGTGATACACTGTGAATACTTTCCAGATGCACTATAAATGGAATATTTTGTCAGAACACACATTTTGCTCAAAAATGCACAACTGTTTTTCATAACAACAATGCTGATAACTCCCTAAGGCTTACCCTTTCTACCAAAAAAAATGCACAGTTGAATTGATAAGAGTTGCAATATTCTGCAGAATTTACTAATTTCTAATTATATTCATCTCAATTTTCCTTCTAGATGGTCTAAGGAGAGACGTGTCATGCTGGTGATGTCTAATGAACGTAAAAAGTGGACAACTATTCGGAACCTCCCAACAAAAAAACCCATTCCTTTGCAATTTGATGTAAGTGGGTTGGTTAGAAATGTAGTTGAATGTAAAGATAAATATATATACACTAGGGGGCTTTGCCCCCTCCTTGCTTCACTCGCCAACCCCCGGTCCTGCGATTCACGCTAGCCTCTCTTGTGGTTCTTCCGCTCGCATATGGGGATGCGAATGTACAATTTTTTTATTTTATTGATTTTTATTTGTAATCATTCCATACAAATAGATACATTTTTACAAAAAATAGAATTGAAAACAAAAATAGGACGTACAATTTAAACAGATTATTTTCATGGGAATTGTTACATATGCATAATAAAATGAACTATTTTACATTACAGCGAGTAATTAACCATATTAAAAAATAGTAAAAAATAATAATTTGAAGGTAAATTATGTTTCATGTTGCGATTCAGTACATAATACAATTTTGTTCTGTTTGGCTTTGAAATTAACACGCAAATACTTTTTAAACTTACACTTTTACTGTAAAACTTCAGTAAAAACAATTTTTTAAAATTCAATTTTCGTCAATACTGCATTGAATTTTGAGTCTGTGTTTTGGACTTTCATTGTGACAAAACAACGTATAACTGCCCGTAATTGAATTTTATTTCTTTCGTTCTATTAAATAAAATGACTTTTTTGAATGTTTGGCTCTGAGCTTTGTTAATTGTCTTTGCAAAAGCTATTCTAACGGGACACTATTAATGTTTTAATACAAATGGCATATCAAGATCTCCTTTGTTGTCTAATGTTATTCGTAGAAGTTGTACTACATTACCTTTCTTGGATACATCCATCTTTCTTCAGTAATTCGTGCGGTGGAAGACCGGATGGTGTTAACGGTTGTAGGTATTCTTCGGGATATTGTAAGTTGTTGATTTCATCTTCCACACAATCACCACTGACTGTTTCAGTATAGTCTATTGATACGCATTTAACCAATTTGCCGTGTAACCAATCAACATTTTGTGTGTAAATTCATTTGACTTCATTTTTCGGTGCTAGGATTGACAGTGTTCTCATTTTTTCTGTTGATAACCTTTTGTGATGAAATTCTTCAATAAGATTCGGACATAATACGTCTTCTTTAATTGTGAACTTAAAGTGAGGAAAGTGTTAAAATTTATAAGACCTGAGAGAGCAGGAACTGTGTCAAAAGGATTCACACGAATGAGAGGTGAGAGTACCATGTGTGTATTTGAATATGATTGCGAGGAGGGCGTGACTTTAAAAAATCTTGTCGCCAAAGTTTCATCTCGCGGGACTTGAAAAAATCTCATGTAAAAAGTCTCTAGAAATAAGCATTTATTTATTTTCATTTTGTTGATTATGGCTTACAGGTAATAAAAACTCAAAATTTTGTATGTCGGAAAATTTGAATTTTACATATGACCAATAAAAATAAAAAAAAAAAGATTTTTAATACAGAAATGTTGGCCTGTATGTCCATGTATGCAGTCAGTAGTTGGTTGAGGCTCCTTTTGCATGAATTGCTGCATCAATTCAGTGTGGCATGGAGGCAATTGGCCTGTGGCACTTCTGAGGTGTTACATATTTGTATGTGTTTGTATGTACATGTAATATATGTGAGTAGACTGGAATAACCAGACAAGTTAATTTGTTTGTGATTTCATTAATATATAAATTAATAGGCCACCACAATATTTCTGGATTTTGTTTGCTTATATTGACAGTTATGCATCCATATAGCTTCAGGGAAAAAATGCCAGTACATTGGAAACTGTACTTTTGCTCACAGCCCAGAAGAGAGAGACATGTGGACATTCATGAAAGAGAATAATAGTGAGTATAATTTACAGTGTTACAATAGAACAGTGTTTTGCCTCTTATGTGATGACCTGTTAAGGAACAAAAATTGTTAATGGCTTTCCTATGTCTATGTTCTTAACACTAGAATTGCCAGAGCCTACGAAAAAACTTGTATATCTGGCCCACCTTAAATCCGTTCACATCACACCGTTAGCGTCTTTTGTCCTATAAATGTGCCGATAAAGACAAGCAGCCTGGTATCCCATCCCCCTCCGCCGCAGAACGTGCACAATGTTCTCCCAGCTCATGCCTTGATTGATTATCTAGGAGTGAAGTGCTGGAGTTTTAGAGTAGAAATAATAGATTGTTATTTGGAACTTGTTATTTGGAACACATGCATTTCATGTGTGTTCCGTTTCTACAATAATCTGTGTAAACACATTGTTAAAACAGAAACGTTTTTCATATTTTAGTAGTATATGACAAAATGCTGGCATAAACTATATAATGTGTGAAGCCTGAAGTCCGAAGATCAAATAAACACTTTCACAAAAGGTTCAAGGATGATACAACAGCTTCTGTAGCGTAGCGGTAATATTTGCTGACTTGTAATCAAGAGTCCCCGGTTCGATCCCGACTGCCTTCTATATTTGCCATTTTCAGTAGTGAGCTGCTCTTATTGTTCATATTATACAGTACACATATACATTTGATTTGTCTGTAACAGACGGTGTACATTTATAGGATTTGTAAAAGTTACCGTTTTTCTTTCACGTTTATTCTTTCAGTCACGATCATGATACATACTACCTCCATAGGGATCTGACGCTGTTAGTTTTTATTTAAAATTGGGAGTAACTGTAAATATGAGTGGTGTTTTGAGGCAATAGAACTGGACATTCTCTGATCTGGAGGGATAACAGCTGATACACAAACACTGCTGAATCTGCCTTCTTCGTACCTCATCGTCACTTGATTTTTTTTTTATTCAGTTTTATTGAGTGTTCCTGCTCACGCTGAATTAGTACGCACCTTATGTATGGAAGACTTTTTCGGACAAAATTAAATAAATAAATAAATGTGCAAATAAATAAAAGTACTGTGAAATATAAGCATAAATAAATAAATGTATCATGAAATGAAGCCTTAATAAATAAATTTGTCATGAAATGAGAGCATAAATAAATAAATGTATCATGAAATGAAGCCTTAATAAATAAATGTATCATGAAATGAGAGCATAAATAAATAAATGTGTCACGAAATATGTTTTTCATTGCTTATTTATTTATTTCATTTTGTCCGTAACATTCCTGCAAACCATCTTGAAATAAAACTGTCACTTTCACTCGTCAAAGTTGAGAGGGTGGGGTCTATAGTCAATAGAACACCTTCTGTTATGCGGTTTAAAAGTACGACAGATTGCAGATCTGTATGGTGTATCGGAGAAGACGATCACAAGGCGAATGAGCCAGTTTGATATATGGTAAACTGCAACGGCTATGTTAGTTTAGGTACTTTGACATGGAATTCCCAAAGCAGCTCCAACTAATATTTTGAACTGAACAACTTTACCACTGATCAGAGCTGTACAGTTGTTTGAAAAAGTAGCTGCGAATATGCACCTGACTTTATACTCGTAAAACAAGGGTCAAATACTCAGTTCAAAATATTAGTTGGAGCTGCTTTTGGCATTCCATGTCAAAGTACCCCGGTGGACGAGAGGGTGGCCTCCCTCCGCCTTCGGGTGGGGGGAAGGGTCCTGACTGTTGTTTGTGCGTATGCCAACAGCAGTTTGGAGTATCCACCCTTTTTGGAGTCTCTGGAGGGGTTGCTAGAGGGCATACCTTCTGGGATTCCCTCGTTTTGCTGGGAGACTTCAATGCTCACGTGGGCAATGACAGTGAGACCTGGAAGGGCGTGATTGGGAGGAATGGCCCCCCCGATCTGAACCCGAGCGGTGTTTTGTTATTGGACTTCTGTGCTCGTCACGGATTGTCCATAACGAACACCATGTTCAAGCATAAGGGTGTTCATATGTGCACTTGGCACCAGGACACCCTAGGCCTCAGGTCGATGATCGACTTTGTGGTCGGTGTCGTCGGACTTGCGCCATATGTCTTGGACACTCGGGTGAAGAGAGGGGCGGAGCTGTCAACTGATCACCACCTGGTGGTGAGTTGGCTTCGATGGTGGGGGAAGATGCCGGTCAGACCTGGTAGGCCCAAACGTGTTGTGAGGGTCTGCTGGGAACGGCTGGCAGAGTCTCCTGTCAGAAGTAGCTTCAACTCCCACCTCCGCAGAACTTCAACCACGCCCCGAGGGAGGTGGGGACATTGAGTCCAATGGGCCATGTTCCGTGCCTCTATTGTTGAGGCGGCTGACCGGAGCTGTGGCCGCAAGGTGGTCGGTGCCTGTCGTGGTGGCAATCTCCGAACCCGTTGGTGGACACCGGTGAGGGATGCGTCAAGCTGAAGAAGGAGTCCTATAGGACTTTTTGTCCTGTGGGTCTCTGGAGGCAGCTGATAGGTACCGGCAGGCCAAGCGAACGCTGCTTCGTTGTTGCTGAGGCAAAACTCGGGCATGGGAGGAGTTTGGAGAGGCCATGGAGAACGACTTTTGGACGGCTTCGAGGAGATTCTGGTCCACCGTCCGGCGTCTCAGGAGGGGAAGCAGTGCAGTGTCAACACCGTATATGGTGGGGATGGTGCGCTGCTGACCTCACTTCGACGTTGTGGTCGGTGGGAGGAGTACTTGAAGACCTCCTCAATCCCACTAACATGCCTTCCACGAGGAAGCAGAGCCTGGGGACTCTGAGGTGGGCTCTCCCATCTCTGGGACTGAAGTCACCGAGGTGGTCAAAAACTCCTTGGTGGCAGGGCCCACCGGGGGTGGATGAGATACGCCCGGAGTTCCTTAAGGCTCTGGATGTTGTAGGACTGTCTTGGTTGACACGCCTCTGCAACATCGCATGGACATCGGGACAGTGCCTCTGGATTGGCAGACGGGGTGGTGGTCCCCTCTTTAAAAGGGGACCGGAGGGTGTGTTCCAACTATAGAGGGATCACACTCCTCAGCCTCCCTGGAAAAGTCTATTCGGGGTTCTGGAGAGGAGGGTCCGTCGGATAGTCAACCTCGGATTCAGGAGGAACAGTGTGGTTTTAGTCCTGGTCGCGAACAGTGGACCAGCTCTTCACCCTTAGCAGAGTCCTGAGGGTGCATGGGAGTTTGCCCGACCGGTCTACATGTGTTTTGTGGACTTGGAAAAGGCATTCGACCGTGTCCCTCGGGGAATCCTGTGGGGGGTGCTCCGGGAGTATGGGGTACCGGACCCCTGATAAGAGCTGTTCGGTCTCTGTACAACCGTGTCAGAGCTTGGTCCGCATTGCCGCAGTAAGTCGAGCCCGTTTCCAGTGAGAGTTGGACTCCGCCAGGGCTGCCCTTTGTCACCATTCTGTTCATAACTTTATGGACAGAATTTCTAGGCGCAGCCAGGGTGTTGAAGGGGTCGGTTTGGTGGACTCAGGATTGGGTCACTGCTTTTGCAGATGATGTTGTCCTGTTTGCTTCATCAGGCCGTGATCTTCAGCTCTCTGGATCGGTTCGCAGCTGAGTGTGAAGCGGCTGGGATGAGAATCAGCACCTCCAAATCCGAGAGCATGGTCCTCAGCCGGAAAAGGGTGGAGTGCCCTCTCAGGGTTGGGGGAGAGATCCTGCCCCAAGTGGAGGAGTTCAAGTATCTCGGGGGTCTTGTTCACGAGTGAGGGAAGAATGGAGCGTGAGATCGACAGGCGGATCGGTGCGGCATCCGCAGTGATGCGGGCTCTGCATCGGTCTGTCGTGGTGAAAAGGAGCTGAGCCGTAAGGCAAAGCTCTCAATTTACCAGTCGATCTACCTTCCTACCCTCACCTATGGTCATGAGCTATGGGTAGTGACCAAAAGAACGAGATCGCAATACAAGCGGCTGAAATGAGTTTCCTCCGCAGGGTGTCTGGGCTTTCCCTTAAAGATAGGGTGAGAAGCTCAGTCATCCGGGAGGGGCTCAGAGTAGAGCCGCTGCTCCTCCGCATCGAGAGGAGTCAGATGAGGTGGCTCGGGCATCTGATCAGGATGCCTCCTGGACGGCTCCCTGGTGAGGTGTTCCGGCACGTCCAACCGGGAGGAGGCCCCGGGGAAGACCCAGGACACGCTGGAGGGACTATGTCTCCCGGCTGGCCTGGGAACGCCTTTGGGATTCTCCCGAAGAGCTGGAAGAAGTGGCCGGGAGAGGGAAGTCTGGGCCTCTCTGCTTAAGCTGCTGCCCCCGCGACCCGACCTCGGTTAAGCGGAAGAGAATGGATGGATGGATGGAGTTTCATCTATATCGGAGTCTAAAAGGGCCACCAACATTGTAATTTCTTCCAATAAATCTTCAATTCTCTCTCTGAAATACGTAATATCTTCGTCAGAATCCATTTCAATGGCAGTAGTAAGCATTTTTCTAATTAATTCTTGTGCTGTCGATTCACCAATCAGTAACTAGAGGGCGTGTTAGAGCCCACCCCCTCAACTTTGACGAGTGAAAGTGACAGTTTTATTTCAAGCCGTATTTCATGATGGTTTGCAGGAATGTTACGGACAAAATGAAATAAATAAGCAACGAAAAACATATTTTGTGACACATTTATTTATTTATGCTCACATTTCACAGTACTTTTATTTATTTACGCATTTATTTATTTATTTAATTTTGTCCGAAATATTCCTCCATACTTATGATCCATGATGTCAAAAAAAAAACAAAAAACAGAGACATAGGTATATATGATATTTGAAGTTATTCATTTTATGACCTGTATAGTACATTTCGGAAAACATTGTGGCATGGATGCAACATTATTCATATTCATTCGTATAACATCTTGCGCTTGTAATCGGTGACCCCAGGTTTTTTTGCCAGTCTCCACGTTGCTGTATGGGGCTGTTTCTTTTGTACTCGAAAACTTGCAGAGAAAAGAATAGTACAGAGAGGTCAGTTCAGCGCTATATGCAATCATCAAATTCAAATGTTAACAGTTCACGCACACACACAAGGACCGTCCTTCCTACATTTATGACATATGTATGTGAACTGTTAACATTTGAATTTGATGATTGCAATGCGCACACTTCTGTCTATGCTGTGGTTCCTATTACATTGAAAGGGCACCTGACACTGACTCGGGTTTTTTTTGGTTTTTTTTTACATCATAGACCATAAGGTTCATACTAATTCAGCATGAGCAGGAACACTCAATAAAACTGGAAAAAAATAAAAATAAAATCAAATGATGGTGAGATACGAAAAAGGCAGATTCACCAGCATTTGTGTGTCAGGTTTTATCCCTCCATATCAGAGAATGTCCAGTTCCATTGCCTCAAAACACCACTCGCATCTACAGTTACTCCCAGTTTCAAATAAAAACTAACAGCATCAGATCCCTAGGACGGTAGTATGTATCGTGGTCGTGACTGAGAGAATAAAAGTGAACAAAAAGGTAACTTTTACAAACCCTATAAATGTACACTGCTGTTACAGATGCAAACCAAATGTATGTGTGTACTGTATAATATGAACAATAAGAGCAGCTCACTACTGAAAACGGCAAATATAGGAGGCAGTCGGGATTGAACCGGGGACTCTTGTATCGTCCTTGAACCTTTTGTTAAAGTGTTTGCTTGAACTTTGGACATCAAGCTTCACAAATTATATAGTTTATGCCAACATTTTGTCATTTGCTACTAAAATATGAAAAAGTTTCTGTTTTAACAATGTGTTTACACAGATTATTGTAGAAATGGAACACATATGAAATGCATGTGTTCCAAATAACGATCTATTATTTCCACTCTAAAACTCCAGCACTTCACTCCCAGATAATCAATCAAGGCATGAGCTGGGAGAACATTGTGCACGTTCTACAGCGGAGGTGGGGATGGGATACCAGGCTGCTTGCTGCTTGTCTTTATCGGAACATTTACAGGACAAAAGATGCTGACGGAGAGGTGCGAACGGATTTAAGGTGTGCCGGATCTATGAGTTTTTTCATAGGCTCTGGTAATTCTAGTGTTAATTACGAAAAGTATAGTCTCTAATTAATTTCTCATAAATTTTTATATCATATTAAGAGCTAAAAGTATCATTTAAGTCCCCTCTCCAATTTGATCATTTTACAGCCAATAATAATAGAAGTAGATTTAAATGTAATTTTCATCCTTGCACTCTCTTTCCTGTCACAGTTTCAGACATGGAGCAGTTGTATGAGTTGTGGCTCAAGAGTCAAAAGTCCGAGAAGGGAGAGGAGTCTGCATGTTTTGCAGTACGAGAAAATGGAAAGCAGATCCACATGCCCACAGACTATGCAGAAGAGATGGTTAGAAAAATTATTTGTTTTCTTTTTCTTTTGTTGATATCTGCATTGTGTTGTCTACTTTTGTGTTTCCTACAACATCCAAAACATAAACTGTATGTGTTTCAGGATGTATTTTTTTAGTGGTTATAGCAGTGTTTGTTGTTTTGGAATTGTGATCCTATTTAGGGCACCTTATACTGTTGACATTATATCCTGATGTGTATAGTTCCACCTAATAAGAAAAAGTAATAGTATATTCCATATTTTTGCCAATGACCAGTTATTTGATATTATGATGTTATTGATCAGTGTTATATATTTTGTACGTTATGGTATATCTTAACCTTAATCTATTTATGTGAATAATTTAAGTGACTTCTAGGAATCACACAGTGAAGTAGCATTACATTTTGAATGCATAACCTTATTAATGCCTATTGTCAACTGTGCAGACAATGTTTTTCTAAAAGATGGGTGGATAATACTATTGTTTCTATATGCTAGTGCATTAAATTTCACATTCACAACATTGTGATCTTGGTGTCCTGTACTAGATTAGCCTTTATTGTAAATATTAGGGGTGCACCAGAACTGCTTGTTGGCATTCATATTGCTTCCATGTTACCTCAAGGTACTCGTATTTGGCATTGATTCCAACTTCTGGCTTTTTATTAATACCAAACAAGTACTGGACCAATGTGGGGCAAAAAATTTAAATAGATACTGGGTAAAAACTACAAAAAGTTCTCAAACTGAAAGTGGCTAGATGAAAATCAGTAGGTGACTAGAATCTTCTCATAGCAAAGACTGCAAGAGTATCTAGTAGTGAAAAAGACCTAAGACAATTGTACATGTGTACTGAAGTGACTTTAGCTGCTGGTGGAAGCTCCTGTTGCAGTTTACACAACTACTGTTACGGTTTTGCCATTGTCCAGAAACGACTCCATAAGCTTTATGACCTTAGTCTCAGAAAGTCTTTCTCCCTTGGGACAACTGGGATCTTTTCCTAAATAAGAAGTGGCATTACACATGTATTTTATCAGCATGCCTGTGTCGATCAAACACAGGTAGCTGTACAATCTACTTGTGACTTCACACTGTAGGAAGATATGTTAATAAATCAAGGTAAATGACATTCGATCTGGCTTTTATATAAGCAACATATAAATATTTTTCGTATAAACACCATCACAAATAGGACTTTGCGTGGGACGAGCTATGTAAGCCCTGCTTTTTCTTTGAAGGACGTGCATATGGCAGATTGTCTGGCAGGACGATGCCCAACTTGTTGCTGCATCCAAATGCATTGTTCTTGTGTGTGAGTGGATGTTTCTTGCAGAGAGGGCTTCTATTCTTTTTCTTCGATGTAGAACCCTCATCCTCATCTGAGTTCACCTCTGATCGGGGGGTACTGAATAATAATTTTTAAAAAAAAAGCTGACTTTTACAAGTACAATACATTTACACTAGCTGTTACATACTGTACTCAAATCAAATGTAACTTTTTATTCTATTACAGTAACAATAAGAGCAGCTCACTACTCAAAACAGACATGCTCAGAATCGAACTTGGAACCTCTTGATTATGAGTCAGCAGTTCTTACTGCTGCACCATCCAAGCTGTCATGTCATTGTTGTGCCATAACCTGATTTCTTTTTCTATGGTCATATTCTTAAATAAAAGCGCACTTGTTTTGTTATAGTTGTACCTTTTGTAAAAGTGTTTATTTGATATTTGGACTTCATTCTTCACACATTATATACACTTCATGTCTACATTTTGTCAATTATTACTAAAGTATGAAAAACCTTTCTTTTTTTAGTTATATGTTTAACAATTCCTGCCTCACATTTCATCCTACATTTACACAGATCTTTGTAGACATGGAACACACACGAAATGTGTGTATTCCAAATGACAATATATTTACCCTGTACAACTCTAGGCACCTCACACCCAGATAAATAGATTTAAACTCTAAGAATCTTCTCTGCAACCTGAGCTGTGTCGGTGTTTTAGGGTGGAAGGGATAGTAGGCTGCTTGTGCTGATCGATTCATTTACGAAACAAAAGACACTGATGGAGAGGTGCAAAGGAATAGGTTTCGTAGGCTTCAGGGATTCTAGTGTTTCTTACTTGTTAGTGAATTGATTCATTTTGTTATTTATATGATTCAGTTAGTGGCACGCTAGCGCAGTGGGTAGCGCTGCTGCCTCGCAGTTATGAGACCCGAGTTCACTTCCCGGGTCCTCCTTGTGTGGAGTTTGAATGTTCTCCCCATGTCTACGTGGGTACTCCGGTTTCCTTCCACAGTCCAAAGACATGCAGGTTAGGTGCATTGGCGATTCTAAATTGTCCCTAGTGTGTGCTTGGTGTGTGTGTGTGTGTGTGTGTACTCTGCGTGGCTGGCACCCTGCCGGGTTTGTTTCCTGCCTTGCACACTGTGTTGGCTTGGATTGGCTTCAGCAGACCCCCGCGACCCTGTAGTTAGGATATAGGTGGGTGGATGGATGGATAATTAAGTTAAATACTGTGTTCTGCTTCCCTTAATTCTGAATTCAGTTAATTTCAGGAAAGATCAGTGTAAACTGATTTAAAACTAAAACACAAAGTAACTTGCAACAAAAGAACAAAATGAGTTAAATCATGAAATACACATTTTTTTAATTTAAAAATTCTTCTCCAAAATCTAACCATTATATTATAGTCACCCAAATCTTCAGACTCACTGTGGACATTCTGTGTTTTATTTCAATACAGCACTGGCAAAAAATGACAATTCCATTTTACTACCATGATGATTTAGGAATTTTTCTCTCATATTAATGGTGACCTCTGATAAATCACCATAATGAATTTGAGATTAAAGTCAACTTGGCACAATTCAGTCACTTTGCTGCTGTATAAAAATATGAGTAGTAATAAAGGTTAATACACTTGAGTAATAGAGAGAAGCAAAGCATATTTTGAAATATCTGAAACGTATTTTCACGTACGGTGGCATGCAAAGGTTTGGGGACCTTTGTTTAAAATGTCTGTTACTGTGAATAGTTAAAGTGAGCAGAAAATGAACTGATCAACAAAAGGCACAATATTAAAGAACACAAATATTTACCTAGCAGTGGCCTTGTTTCACTGACCACAGTGTTCAATAAAGGAGTTGTCATTTTTGCCAAAAACCGGTTTCTTTAGGATGCCTAGCTGATGACGAACCTCATGTTTCTCAGTTTGATTGAGACTGTAAATAGCAGATTTCTGCCTCTATTCTGTTTTCTTTATAACATTGCAATAATTTCCATACATGCAATCCCTAAATAAATATGGGAATACCTGGCAAATGTCGGCTTTTATTCCTGAATACATTTGTTCATACTTGGCTCAGTTTTTTAAAATAGCACCTATTTATTGTATTTCATCAGTTGTTGAAATGGAACATCATGAAACTTGACAGTGTGCTATGTAATTTTGCTTAGAAAGATTTTACATTACCTGCACTTCCAGCTGTAGGAAGTAACACTTGTAATGTAAGGTGTTTATTCATAAAAATAAAATCAGCTTGATTCATTACCAGGCACTACCTAATTCTGTTCTATTAAAATGTTAAAAAAGTTTGTTCAAAAAGGTAGGACAGTTTTATTGAAGACAAGTATTATTTCTCACATTCATTCAGAAAAGCAAAGCTAATTTTTCTTTAATTGATTTTTGAGCCCACCAAAAATTAAATGTCTAGTAAGTAGAACTAGTCAATAGAGTACTAAAGAGGGAATTCATTTTATTTACTAAAATTGAATGTGAGATAAACGTTACACTCACTTTGGTAATGAACAGTCAAAAACTGTCACTGAAGATGATTTATTTAAAACAGATACAATGTTGTGTAACCTGCTCATTTCTATATAAAGATAAATCAGATAATTCTTGACTTGGGAGAAGGCAGAAAAAGGTTGGACTTCTAAAATGGATTGGTGGCAATTACAGTTTATAAATTAGAAGGTATTTTGAATGACCAGAAGTTTGTGTTAGCATGAGATCAGGCTTCCTTTTGACTTAAATGAAACATTCCTTGCATCTGTCTGCCTGGAAGATTTGACTGTATTTCCCCAAGAAGCCAAGGTTTGCATCTTTAGACTCTGAGCAAATCATGTAATATAGTGGTACTTATAGGAAGTGAAAAAGGCTATAGTGGTATGTATTATCCTTAGAGTGGGATCATATTGTTTGTATAAGTATTAAAAATGTATTTGAATGACTCTTGTTACCATAATGGTGTTTTAAAGGTTGTGATTTTTAGAGTGATGAAAAATGCAGGCATACTGTAGATTCATTTAAGCCATAGGTACGCAATATTTTTTTGCTTGCAAGCTACTTTTAAAATGACCAGGTCGAAATGATCTACCTCCATTAAAAATGATATATATACTGAGTATACTTTATACATAAAATATATGTTGTTGTACCTTGAATAACTGAAAAACCTTTATGGCACAATAACAATTCAATACATTTATGGTCACTATAGTATTTGGATTTAATATTCTTCATGTGGGAAAATGCTGACTCACATAAATAAGTACAGCCTGAATAATGCAGTCAAGGAAGTAGCTCTTGGAAGAACTTCTTATGCTTAATGATCGAGTGAGTCACCCAGAACAATGCTTCAGTGTGTCTGCCCTTCCTTTTGAATTCCGCCGAGTGAAAAATGACGGCTGTCTGATTAACTGCAATTTTAGTTCCCTCTCCTTTCTTTTTGCCAGATCGCTTTTTGGAAGGAAGTCAGTTGCGTAGTTTTTATGAACAGTTCGAAAGTGCCTTTCCACATTTTTCCTTTTTTGGAATAGCAATGATAGATTGACAGATCAGACAAATTCACTTCGATTGTGATATTGTAAGGAAAAAAAAATCCTCTTCCAATTCCACATCCAGCTCATACCCTCCCCACACAATTTTTTTTTTTAATCCCTTCTTTAGTTGATATAAATTGGAAGGCTAACTAGATCACAGCCGGAGTTTTGTAGTAACTCGTGCATGTGATCGTGACCAGTATGTTAGAAGAAAAGAGATCTCGGACTGGCCGCCCTGTATGTCATTCAAGTGGCAAATGCCATAGGGAGGATATATGATAGATTAACGTTTAAAATTTTTTTTTTTTTTTTGAATGCAACACGATATACCTGCACTACCTTTGCAATCTACCGGTCAATCATGATTGACGTTTTGGGCACCCCGATTTAGGCGGTGTGAGGAATATAGATTAGGAGTGTTTTCATATTGCTCTTTCAAAACACAGTGTCACACTGCTGGTAAGAAGAGTCTCCTTTTAACATGACAATATTTATCATAGTATCATAACATCAACTGAGGGTGTGCTTATTATTCAAGTGTTTATTATGTGTCTTAATTTTTGAAGGTGATATTATATTATGTTACACAAAAATCTTTTTTGTTTTTTTCAGTTTTTATTTTGTTTATGCCATGAAAAAATAACTGGTTACAATAAGAGCTGCTCTTGATGTAATTGTTTTAATATAAATTAGTGTATTTTATTTTGAATATCTTGAAAATGCATACATTTAAATTAATTAGCCCTACCATGCTTGTAGCCATACGTACATTTTTTTTTTTAACCGTAATGATGTGATAAAAAGTAAAGGAAATGGCAGTTGCCAGCTATAGAAGGTACTGATCATGTGAAGTCTTTGGAGTGATATGAACAGAAAGTACATAGTGATTTTACTAAACTTTGTGCCTGCTTCTTTCATCATTTTTAACCACCATTTCAGAGTTTTGCTGCACTGTCCTTTATTTCAGTTTTCAATTAATACATTTTCCATTGTGGTTAATCTCAGGCTAATTACCACTGCTGGCTGTGTGGAAAGAACTGCAACAGTGAGAAACAATGGCAGAAGCACATCACCTCAGAGAAACACAAAGAGAAAGTCTTCAACTCTGAGGATGATCAGAATTGTTGGCAGTATCGTTTCCCAACGGGTGTTTTTAGGATTTGTGAACGGTATGTATTGACTTAAAAAAATCTTGAATAACCTTATAAACCACTTGTTCAGCAATAGGAATTCATGAGACTAGCAATACATTAATCTTAATAAAATAGCTACTTTCTACTTTTTTATTTTATTCATTTTGTAAAGCACTTTGAGCTGCATTTTTTGTATGAATATGTGCTATATAAATAAATGATTGATTGATTGATTGATTGGTCAGAAAGGAAGAGTGACTTTTGAGACACTGAGCAGATAGGCTTCTCACTGTTCTTTTTTGTGGAGCATAACATGTATGATAATAATCATCTGTGGCCTTGGTCTAGTAATGCAAATGAGTTAAACAACTAAGCACAGAAACTGAATACAGCTGCAACACCTAGCCAGTGTCGTTGATAATAATCAATACTGAAAATAGTTGGCAACTAACTGATAACAAATTAATTGGCTTGATATATGTTACATGCATCACTTCATTAAAATAGATTAACATTAATCACAGTTTCAGATACAGTGAAGACAGACTATGTAACTACTGTAGGGGATTGAAGAGCAGTGAATTCAAAAGTTTGGACTTGTTTCAACTTCATATCTGACAAAAAATGTGTCTTGCAATATCTATAAAAAGAATCTGTTCTCTCTGTATGGGAGCACAACCACTATGTGGGAGCACCCAAAAAGAAAATGTGTTAGTGTACAAGTGATCCCTCCTTCACTCACAATTGGTAATAATTAAGCATCACTCTGTGTTATTTCCTTCCATTTCTTTAGCTATTCAAAATCCTTATCTAATTGCAGAGCCTGACCCATCAACGATATGCAAATATTCTATAACTCAATTTGCTAAAATATTTACTAATAGAAGCAAAAATGTGTGTGTTAAATGCAGAAGAATAAATGTATTTTTCTTTTGAATATTTTGTTGTTTTTAAATGTTTTAATCATTTAAGCTGTTATTTACAAATACGCACACAAGTTGTTAACTGTGAAATAACTTGCTTTTCTAATTCGTTATTTCAAGTGGTGTCTGTAATTAAATATAATTAAGAGCGCAAACTCCATTGAAAAGGAAAATGAAAAAAAAGCCAAAACAGAGTTAAGCATTAAAAACAACTGCAAAAAATTGTAATGCACCTTTCTTAATATAAGAGAAGGAAAAAAACGGCAGCTAATTAAATAATGAGATTACAAAAACAAAAATTGGCAGCCAGAAGAGCCCCCAGGTCTGAACCTAGAACCACTGATCGAACAGATAAAATCAAACAATACACTGTATGTATACAGTAAGCTTTTGTCAATGGAGAATAGTGGTTTCAGCCTTACTCCGCTTGATGTTTGCAACAGTCTTGAAAGTATTAAGCTATTAAAGTTAGTAATGAGAATAATTATGATACACATTTTATCAAATTTATTTTAATGTAAAAATGTTTTTTTAATACTAGAAGCCATGAAGCCTACTAAAACATTCGTAATGCTGGTCCACCTTAAATTCCCTTGTACCTTGTCATCGATGTCTTTGTTTTGCAAATGTGTCAATTAGGACTGGCAGCCTGCTTACTCATCCTCCACTGAGGCAGCAGAAGTCAAGTCAGATGCAAAATTCTAAGAGCTTAACAATAGAAAATTTACACTGGGTGTTACAGACACAAATCAATCCTATGTTTTTATTATATTACAGTAATAATAATAGCAGTTCACTACTCAAAACACGCAGCGCCCAGTCTCAAACCAGCAACCTTTCAGTTATAAGGCAGCAGCTCATACCTCTACACTATCCTGGAATATGCATTAGCGTTCCGTCAATTGACATTTGAGCTTGGGTTTGTAACTCATTGACAGCAACATGTAAATTGAATGATTTTCTTTTTTTTTTTTTTTTCTCTTTGGTTCATCCATCCATCCATTATCCAACCCACTATATCCTAACTACAGGGTCATGAGGGTCTGCTGGAGCCATTCCCAGCCAACACAGGGTGCACGGCAGGAAACAAACCCCAGGCAGGGTGCCAGCCCACCACAGTACTTTGGTTATATTCTTGAATTAAAGCTCACATGTTTATTTGATATTTGGACTAAAGTTACACACATTATACACCTTGGATTGCAAGCATAATTCGTTTGGAAATGTGTTTGTAATCCAAGGCACTTGTATATCAAAGCGAATTTCCCCATAAGAAATAATGGAAACTCAGATGATTCGTTCCACAACCCAAAACTATTCATATAAAATGATTAATACAAAATATAAAGTAAAAATACATAAAGCAAATTAACCTGCACTTTACCTTTGAAAAGAATCATGGTTGGTGTGAGTGAGTTTCTAAACTCTTTTGGGATTCCACCCAACGGGACGCCACGCGGAAGAGCATCCTGAAGCAACCGCAGGCTCCCAGTGCTGTAGCAGTTTGTCGTAAAAGCGAATCCGAAAAGATTGCGGACGTGCCATAAGCACCCGCCGTTGATGGGTTATACAAGGAACATTATAAATGTGCAGGGCACAGTATTACTTGGCAACTAACCTGGCCCCAACCTTGCCTGACTGCTGTGTCTGTGTATAGGACAGTGGGAGATCCCGCTACAATAAATAACCGTGCTGTTCCTGTTTCAAGCTAAATAAAGCTGGTGTTGCTAAAGTACTGAGACTCAGCTTCGTATTTTGGGGTGCAAGACAGAGACTCGCACGTTACAATACACACACACACGTCACAATGCTATAGTAAACAGTATATGCTCTTACGGATATTGACTATATGAGTGAGGCACGCCAACAGAGCCCGAGAATGGGAGACAATTGCCCACAATCCTGCAGCGAGAGAGAGAAGGACCATCAGCTCAGTTGTGATCACGTGACGCTCGGCAGACAAAGCGTATATGTACTACTCGTATTGCAAAATCTCGCTCGTTTATCAAGTCAAAATTTATTAAAAATTTTAGCTTGTCTTGCAAAACACTCACAAATCAAGTTACTTGCAATCCAAGGTTCCACTGTATATTGCATTATTTACCCTATACAACTCCAGGCATATCACACACAGATAAGGACCCTTGGATTGACCGGGGAAAACTTTTTGCCCGAGTTGAGCTCTGTCAAGGTGGAGATGGGACAGCAGGCTGCTTGCTGTTTTTGCTGATCAACCCATTTCTAAAACAAAAGACGCTAATGAGGAGGTGCGAAGGAATTTAAGGTGGGCCAGGATTACAGGTTTTTTCGTAGGCTTCAGGGATTCTAGTGTTAAGTCTCTTTATCTGGGAGTTAGGTGTCTGGAATTGTATAGGATAAATAACATATTGTTATTTAGAATACATATGAAGTCCAAATATCAAATAAACACTTTCACAAAAGGTGTAACAAAACAATTGCACTTTAATTCAAGAGTATAACTAAAGAAAAATAAGTGGTTCAATTTACATGTTATTGGCAATGTGTGAAAATTGAAGCCCAACTATCTATCGATAGGAAGTAAACACGTCCATTTGGCAGGTGCAGAGGTAAGGACTGCTGTCTCGTAACCAAGAGGTTGTGGGTTGATCCCTGGTCATCCGTTTTTGAGTAGTGAGCTGCCATTATTGTTACTATTATATAATAAAAACATAAATTTGGTTCAAGTCTGCAACAGCTGGTGTAAATTTATGGTACTTGTAAAAGTTAGCTCTGGAAGGATAAAAGCAGACACACAAACACAGTTCAGTCATTTCTTCTTGGTGTCTTGTTGAACAAACAGACAGTGCAGTGTCTATGGTCGACGTTACTTTTCATCAAACACAGATATTCACATCAACATGTTATTTGAACGATTTTTTTTATTCAAGAGTCCAAGAATAAAACTGAGAAAAAAATTGTTCAAATTCAGTTTTATTCTCTGTTCAAAGCACTAAATGCAAAGATGACGCAGGACTGGAACTCATTACCTCTCTATTGCTAAACGGTAGTTAATCCACTACGCCATCTGCACTGATCTGTGACTAGGCAGCATTAACACTGTGACAACTGGTTGAAAATGAAACCTGCTAACACACACGTATGCAAAATGTCTTTTACTTTGTACCGACTGACAGCTGGGCTTCAGCAACATGTCAAATGAGCAATTTCTTTTTCTTCTGTTTTATTCTTGAGTAAAAGCATACTTGTTTTGTTGCACCTTTTGTGAAAGTGTTTAATTGATATTTGGGCTTCAGTCTTCATATCCTTCACTTCATGTCAAAATTATGTTGTTATTACTGTACCAAATGAAAACATTTTCTGTTTTAGCTGTGTGTTCAGCATTTTTTGCCTCACATTTCCTGTCGTTCTAAATTTAAACAGATCGTTGTAGACACAGAACACACATGAAAAGTATGTATTTCAAATCACAATGTTTCATTATGTATATAATTCCTTACAAACACATCGCAAGATAAATATTTCAATATAGACTTGAACTGTGAGGATCTTTCATCTGATTGAATGAGGGGGTGGAGGGGATGTAGCAGGGTGTGTTCTGCTAAACTGCATATTTACAAAACAAAAGCGGGCTAATAGTGCAGTGATAAGGAGCTATATATTTCTTTGTGTATTTCAGAAAATTTAAGGATGTCAGGGACAACGAAAAAAATTGTAAGCTACATGGATTCTAGTGCTAAAGTATACTTGTACTATCGTTATGAATGAGAGCATTGTGAAAGAATAAAACTTTAATTTTTCTAATAAAATGTTTGCGCAAATGTTGCGTTTTTTTAAAATTCCAGATATTTTGAAATGATAATTGATCAGTTAATTGATAAGCAAAAATAATTTAATCATCCTGAATACGCTATACGCAGAGAAGACTGTGTGTTGTTTCTTGAATTGTACATAGCAGATGTCGACTTTACCTTAGCCTGATCTTGGGAGTTGCCATATTACAGCAAATGGAGATGGCTGTGCTTACTAAGAAAAAATTTTTTAAATATAATGAAAACTGAATGTGCTGGTCAACTATTGCTGGACACTGAAACAAGAAGCTTCAGATGCGGAGTACAAACAAGAATCGACAGTAAAATATTTTTAGCTCAATTTAAATTAATGCAATATGTCAGCAACATTAATCAATTAAACATACTAAATTCAATTCAAGTTAATATTGTATTTCTTCAAATTCCTGCACGATATTGTCAGACTGAAATTATTTATGTTCAATCATAATTACCCAAATTTTTTCAGAAAGCCAAACTTTGGGGAAAAATAAACAAGTCTAGCGTTGTTAAAAGCAAGTTAAAAAGCAACTCCAACTTATTTGAGATTTGTTTTAGTTGTGCTCTATGACAAGGGCAGGGTTTGTAATGTATATCCATAAACCCGCAGATATTATACCAATTGAAGTAAAAACAAAAATGTAAATTTTAATTTTTATTATATTTTAGGCACCTTAAAGGCATTTGCACAGAAGAAGAAAACTGTAAACTGGCCCATGGAAATGAAGAATTAAAGGAATGGCATGACAGAAAGGAATTTCTAGCAATGAAACTTGCTAAAGCAAGAAAGGACCATCTCATTGCCCCTGATGATAATGATTTTGGAAAATACAGTTTTTTACTTAAAGATATTAACTGATTAAATGTAAAAGGTACAGAGTTATGCATGTTCAGCGAGGTTAAAAAGAAAAACAAACTAAATGTGAGGTGAAAGTGATACAAGCAACCTCATGTCAGGACAAGAGTGTCACTTCAGTGCTTGAAACTGAAAATGAATGAGTAATTGGTCAGCTGCAAGAAACATATTTAGTTGGAAAACATCATGAGCATATGATAGAAACAGACACACTGAGCTGTTTACGTTTGAACAGAATGTCCTTTTACGACTGTCACACACAAATTAAAATCTGAAAAACTCATTAGCAACCTCCTTTGATGAAACTGTTGTAAAATTGCAAGGTTTTAAAGTGGGTAAGCATTGGGATAGGAATTTGATGGGAGGTGAGACACAGTATATGAATAGGTGTCAAAGAATGTATTTTTCCAAAACAGAGATTTATCCACTTGTAATCTTCTTATTGGTTGAAAGTTGACTTATTTTTCCAAGACTTTATAAGATTTTGGGACTGTGTTATAGAAATTTTAAATTCTTACCTTAATGTTGCATATGATGCTTGATTATTTGATTTGTTTTAAGGCTTATTTAAATTCATGAGGGATTTATCATTGAACTTCATGGACTAATCACACCAGTACTAACTGCTGAAGTTAATCCATTTATCAGTCATAAATGGTTATCTCATAGATTGGTAAGAGTGCAAAAGAATATTTGTATTTTGAAAATACAGTATGTTTGGAACTTATAACCCAAAAATGACAAAGTTAGGAATACTTTGTCACCCAACCCGCTTATGTGTACTTTGCTGTAAAATTTTAAATGATTTACTTGATTCTGTGCTTGCTGGATATGTGTATGTGTGTTTTTTTTTTCACTGCCTGGTCTTTGCTGGTTGCTTTACCAAGTAATAGTTTCCACAGCACTGGTAGAGAGCTTGTTTCATTATCATATCTTGTGTAAAAGTTAGGATTATGTAGTGTTACGTTGAACGCTCATTGTGGTCTTTGAGTGCCTAGAGCAGATGTTTCTCTTCATTTTGGTTTGTATATTTCACTTCTGACTTGTGTTTTGTCATCCTTAAGTTTTGTCCAGCTCCTTTGTCTCTTTCTTTCTTGTCACCACCTCGCTTAGCTTATTTATTTTAATTTTTTTTCCTCACTGAGCTCTCTGCAGCCTGATTTAAGATACCAATTGTATTATGTCATTGCCAGTTTTTCATTGAAAGAAAAATGCATTGAATACATGGCACACGGCAGCAACTGTTACATGACTACGAAAGTCTAATCATTCATAAATCAGATTCAGTGCGTATGAGCCTGACCTTTGTTCTTTATTTCTTGTTAAATGTATACCATCTGATCACTGAAGTACCATGTATTACGGTTTATTTCTTAAAGTTGCCCTAAAAAATAAAGCAGTTGCTAAATAAAGAATAATAATACTAATAATGCTCAACGATTGCTTCTGCATGTAGCTCTTCTTCCTCATAATGTTGAATTTCAACAAATCATGAAGATCATCTGTTGGGTCTTGATCTTCTAAAAACAATTTCCCCTACAGCTTTAAGTTATACAGAGTAAAGTGAATTTTTAAGCCATTTCTTGCTTTAAACAGTTCTTATGTAGCTAAGTGTCTTGCACTTTTCTCACACAGCAGCATAGTGGTGTTCACTAATTCACAGAACAAGCTGCTACTTAAGTTCTGAACCTTGAGTTCAATCCAATAAGACTGCATAACAAAACCATAATGTTCTTTCACCCTCGCCAAAATTTGGGGTAAACTGATACAGCAACTGTGTAACCTCAAACTTGCACGTGTTTTGGAAGTAATATATTTAGAAATGTATTATGAATCTATTCTTGACAAAAAAAAATGTAGGTCCACATCAAACTTACTTGTAATAAGTAACTTTGGATATGGAATAAAAATCTTTATTGAATAAAAACTGTGAAGCAAGCAATGACCATACTTGTACATGATTAAGAATGAATGCAACAACTGAAAGTATTTTTCATTGTAAAAGAGTAACCAAGCCATTTTCTGCACAAGTAATGAAGTACTGATTATATTTGCATGTTTACTTAACAGATATTTGTAGTGTTACATAAAAGTATTTCATGAAGTAAGTTTTTAACCTCTTGCACCTCAGCCATTCCAATGGCTCTAAATCCATAGTTTGGAATCGTTCCTTTCCAAATGGAGCCTGTGTTTCAACCGTTTGGAAATACGGACAAGGTATGATTTGTGAACAAGGTGAAAGATGCCTCTTCTATGACTTGTTTTCATTGAATTGAAATAAAAAATGTATAGTGTTCTCTTCCTAACAGATTCTGCCTGTTTAATTATGATTTAAAAAACTGCTGGGCTTGTTAATGGTATATGTAATATCATTCCTTCTGTGTTACTACGGTTAGGCTTCTTGGGATGCCTAGCTTTCATTCCACTCCAAAGCACTGTTAGTTTTTCAATGCATTATGTTTTATCAATTTTAAAAATGTTATTTAAATTAATTTTCTTAAAGCAGTGATTTTACATAATAATAATAAAGTATTCTTCTTGTAAAATATTTTCTTCCTTTCTCATTTCTTACATTTGCCTTCTTAATTGAATAACTTGTGACCGTGATTTGGATTCAGTGGGTATTTGGATTGATCGATGGATGGATAGTAAGTGAATGCCTGGATTGGCTAAAAACTGGATAGAAAGAGCCAGGTCTCCTTGTTTTACAGAATCCTTTTATGGAGTTGCCAGTTTACAAGGTACCAACCCCAAACCCCCTCACACACAAATGCTACATTTCAACATATATACCATGAGATAGAAATGTGTAATTTGACTCGGGCAGACCAATGTTTCTGGTGTTCAGCTAATGACTGGAATGGCCAAAATGTGTGATCTTGGCGACTTTCAAGGTAGCATGATAGTTGGCAATTAACATGTCAGAGCTAGCTTCTTCCAAATAGTTATTGCTGTTGCCATGTTGTTTTTACACATAATTGTTTCAAGAGTGTAACCAGAATGCTGTGCTAAGCCTATTGTCAATTCTTTGGATGTAAACGGCTTGTAGGTTGACAGTCTAATGAGAAATGCAAGACTTTAACAAGCAAAAAGAGGGACCGCACCCAGGCAGCATCTGTGGGCAAAATGCCATCTTAGAACACAGAACGTATTGGACTTTTGCTTGTAATGGGATGCAACAGCAGAAGAGTGCAATACTTTTTTTTTTTCTCATTTTGAATATGACATGCTGCGCTTCCACTCAGAAAGTTGCTGTTAACAACTCCCCGCACCGAAATGACTTGGCATTTAACCCAATGAATATTTTGTTCCCAGTATTCTATGTAAATACAGTTAAGCCTGAGTCATCTACTAGGAACAGCTGTAATGTTCACATGTACAGTGGTCTGCGGCTATGTAATGGGAAAAGAAACTTCATGCTGCAACTCTGTGGTATTCATGAGCCTTCAAACAAAACACAAAATGGAGTGTAAATGGGGAAAAAATATAAATCTTGTCTTTAGCTTTAACTGAAACTAAAACATTAGTTGAATCAAGTGAATGCACTGTGCGAGCAAACTGCCATGATATGTCTGGTGAATTCAGTCAACGTGGCAAAAAAGGTAAAATGATTATGATCAAGTGGGAAGACCAGCAAGACATCAGAATGCAGCAACAGTCAATGTTTTTGTCTGGGAAATGTGGAAGTTGTTAAGCCTTGTGCTGTAGTAGCTTACAATAACCCAAGGGGTCCGTCGATCGTGCGGTTCAGGCACTGACATTCTAGCCTCTCGCGCGCAAGCAAAGTGTGCAAAGACACTCATTTCTATTGTCCTGTTGGCAACATCAAACTGTTTTGGTTACATTTTCAAAATGTATCAAATGAAGGACATGTACCAAATCTGCATCGGTGCAGTAGTGGAAACTTGACATACCTTTCTTCCTGTATTTATGTCGATGTTTTGATATTTACATGTTTCTGTTACACATAATGACATTTTTTCTTGTTGAAAAAAATTCAGTGTTTTTGCGTTGTTTTTCCAGGAGATAAATATAACGCTAAGGAAGCTACAGATATGTACTTTTCTGTTTCTTTTCTGTTTCCCATGTATCTTTAGCAAAGTGATCATCTTAGGTGGAGTGTTCGCTCTGAGGCTAGGGAGCTGCACTGGCAATCGGAAGGTTGCCGGTTCGAATTCTGTAAATGCCAGTAGGGCCCTTGAGCAAGGCCCTTAACCTGCAATTGCTGAGCGCTTTGAGTAGTGAGTAAAGCGCTATATAAATGCAAAGAATTATTATTATTACGTACAACAAGAACTGCAACATGCAACTGACGACTCCGCAAAAATGTCATCACGTGACAGGATATGATTCGGGGGGTGATTTTTTTTTTTTTTTAAACTAGCAATTGTTATTTAAATACTAAATGAAAGGAAAGCGTATGCATATTAGTTCATGTGAATGTTTCCAGGCAGGGACTAAATAACTTTCTTCTTGTATGAATGGCATGAATTTTGCTGGTAGACAAAATGCAATTTTATTTTGCAAATTTTTTTCTAAAGCAAAACACTGACTCAATGCAAATTCAATTTCATTTTGTTCACTACTATAGGGAGATTCACTGGAAAAAGGCCCCGAATATTCTGTTGTAACTCCCGTTAGGAAGAAGCAATCTGAATCCAAAAATATGCAATATACCCTGACGTATGTGTAATCGGATTGCATTACATGCGATGCTTGACAGTGGTTTCCGTTTTCGGCCAAACACATTTCCACATGGCGATCCATGTTCCTGTATAGCAGCAATTTTATGTTGATTGTCTTCCTTCAAATCTTCCACAGTGCAGGCTTGTTCTGATAGACGTTTCCTTTGAGCATACCCCAAAGGAAGAAGTCTGGTAGTGTCGGATCAGGCGACTGTAGTGGCCAAAGCACCTTTGAAATTACCCTGTTTGCCGAAGAAGAACTCCGTCTCTGCCTGATGTGTGACACGTTGCTCCATCTTGCTTGAAGTAACCTCCTGTTAACTCAAGATCATCCAGTTGATTCTGACATCACTTAAACGAGTTGGTGACCCAATAGGTTTGCACCATGAAGACGTGCTGCTCAATACTGTACACCACCATCCTGATGAGAAGTCGATTGACTGAGTGAAGGAGTAAGGGCAGTATGCACCCAGAAGTTGCAAACGGAGGTTAAACGTCGTGACAGCTGTCCAACGCCTACCTCATCGCTCCAACACAGGGGCATCACGGCTTGTTTGAAGCTCCATATACTGATGAGCCCATTCCACATTGTTTCGTTCAGATTGCTTCGTCCTAGTGAGTTATTACAGAATTTTCATAAATAGAAAATTTACTTAAAAAAAATAAAGCACTCATCTCTCCATGTTTGCTGGCTGAACTGTAAAGCATGTAACTTAAAAATCTTACTTTGAACAGATTTTCTGTGAAAATGAGCGCACAGCAGGCTTCCATGTCTAGCTGAGTATTGATTTGGCATTGCAGCTTATTACACTTCCAATAAAGTAATCGAACATTTGTCAGCAAGTACTGGCCATTAACGTTCTTTGTGCGTGCCATTTTACCCATAAAGAGAGAACCATTCATCCCTGCCACGCTCATCTGCTGTGGCTTTCTTTGCTGCTTGTCTCTGTTCCTTGGATCCAATAACACTGAGAGCTACATATACACTCACCGGCCATATTATACGGCACATCTGTTCAATTGCTTGTTAACACAATTCATTTAGGCATGTAGACATTTGTCAAGGTGCCCTACTGAAGTTCAAACCAAGCATCAAAATGGAGAAGAAATGCGATTTAAGGGACTCTGGATGTGACATGGTTGTTGGTGCCACACAGGCTGGTCTGAGTATTTGAACTGCTGTTCCACTTGGATTTTCATACACAACCATCTGTAGGGTTTACAGAGAATGGTCCAAAAAAAGGGAGAATATCCAGTGAGCGGCAGTTCTCTAGGCAAAAATGCCGCCTTGTTGCTAGAGGCCAGAGGACAATGGGCAGAGCGGTTTGAGAAGCTAGAAACATAACATCAATTCAAATAACCACTCGTGACAACTGAGGTATGATGAAGAGCATCTATGAATGCACAGCACGTTGAACCCTGAAGCAGACTGGCTACAGCAGCAGGCGACCACACTGTCAACTAAGAACAGGCAACTGAGGCTACAATTCCTACAGGCTCAGCAAAACTGGACAATAGAAGAAAATCATGAAACGTTGCCTGGTCTGATGAGCCTTGATTTCTGCTGTGACATTCAGATGGCAGGGTCAGAATTTGGAGTCAACAACATGGATCCATCCTGCCTCGTATCAACGGTTCAGGCTAGTGGTGGTGGTGGTGGTGGTGGTGGTGTAATACTGTGGGGGATATTTGCTTGCCACACTTTGGTCCCCTCGGTACCAACTGAGCATCGTTTAAATGCTACAGCCTACCTGAGTATTGTTGCTGGCCATGTCCATCCCTTTATGACCACAGTGTACCCATCTTCTGATGACTACTTCAAGCAGGATAGTGCACCATGTCACAAAGCATCTCAAATTGGTTTTGTAAACATTACAATGAGTTCCCTGTACTCAAATGGCCTCTCCAGTCACCAGATCTCAATCCAACAAAGCACCTTTTGTATGTTGGATGGGAGATTTGCATCAGAGATGTGCAGCCGACTAAGCTGGAGCAACTGCGCGAGGGTATCATGTTAATATGGACCAAAATCCCTGAGGAATCTTTACAGCATCTTGCTGAATCTATGCCACAAAGAATTATGGCAGTTCTGGAAGCAAAATGAGGTCTGATACTAGCAAGGTGTACTTAATAAAGTGGCCAGTGAGTGTAGAGTTTGATCAAATTAATACAAGAGATAACATGAAAATGATAAAGAGCTACACATGAGATGATGCTGTGTTGATCAGAATAAGTAAGGTTTTATCTGGAGGATATGGTGTATGCTTTATTAAAGGGAATTTCACATGTAATAGACTGTAACACAGTAAGCTGGGAATGCGCTTGCATTTCGTAATTTAGATGGACACAAAGTCCAAAGCTTCTGCATAATTTCTGTTAAAACATTGAATGATAAGGTAGATAAAATCGGTGTTTCTTATCATCAAAGCCTACATACAGTTACATCTGAAGTAAATTTATAATAGTAGATGCTTTTAAAAGGGACCAGGCAAATGTGATGGACAGTACCCATTGGCTGGCACCCCGTGCAGGATGGGCAATGGTTCATTACCTGTCCAGGAGGCCAGGAAGAAGGAGAAACAGAACCTTTCATGCTATGAAGAGTGTTTGCCATCCTTGTGGGCATTAAGCAGAGACAGTTACCCAGTAGGTAGGTCAGTACATTGGATGGACAAGAAGAGACAATGGGACATGGGTGGCAGCACCCCTGGGCCTCGGTACCCAAAAATGATACCTGCAAGGCATGCTGGGAACTGTAGTGCTGTGAAGCAACCCTGTTAGGTTCCATGAGTGCTGCCAAGAGGTTCTTTGGGGATTTGTGATCCCTGCTTTCAGGGGACTTCTGTTAGACCAGGAAGTGCTTCCAAAAGGCTATGTCCTAGCATCTGAAATACTCTTAAGATAAAAGAAGCTCATCCAAGTGAGTTCAAGTCAGATGGAAGACAAACAAAGCTGGCCTCGAGGAGTAGAAAGAGAGAGATAACTTGTAGTTGTCTCTCTTTTGGAAGCTTTTATTAGGTACAATATCAACATAAACAAAGGAATCAAAAGTGAACAAAACAGACAAGAATTTGAATCCCAACCAAAGGAACAACCCTGGCTGAAACTTAACATTCTGATGTGGTCACTTAAGGGGGACCAGATATCGGTAAGTCATTTGTCCTGCCAATCTGCTGAAACCTTGCATACTGTCAGGACACAGTGCAGTGGCTTAACTTGAGGGTCTGGCAACGCTGGCACATGACATGCCTGTCCGCAGCCAGACAAATGATCACCTTCCTTATAGAATGCATAGAAAACTGACCAAGTGTGACCTCTGTCCTGCTGTGACTTAAGCTTTGAAAGAAAGTGTTTTTAAAGGCGCCTTGATCAGCCATGCTCCACCTGGACATCACTGGGTAAAAATGCACCCTGTGAGCTTTTGTGCGTTTCACAAGCTGCAGTACCATGCTGCAAAAAACAGAATGGTTGAGCAGTGGACTTAAAACAAATTGGCATCTTTTTGTGAAAGTAGACAAGCTAGACCTGCAGTTTTTTTTTAATTCCAGAAACTATTGCTTTTCATTTTTCCTTTGTTATAGATACAAAATAGATTTTATATTGTAAACCTATCAGACATCATGGAAGAATTCTTTCTTTGAAGAATGTGAGATCCTGTTGATTTAGTTTATTCAAAAGACATTTCTTGTATATAATTCTGAAACTGCTCATTTGCTTTGTGGGGTTGTGTTGCAAAAGTGTCTCAATAATTCATTTTAAGTAAATTATTTAATGTGCAAATATTGTAAAGCTTTTTTTCAGTAAGTTGGACATATTAAAGAGCTGTTTTGCTGATATTATTGTTGACATTTAGATCTCAGGAGCATACTTCATCCACTATATGACCAAAATGTATGGACACCAAACAATCGCACCTATATGAACTTGTTAGACATCCTGGGCATTAATATTGACACCAACCTGTCACACACACACATTTGCAGCTATAACAGCCTCCACTCTTCTGGAAAAGGCTTTCCACAAGATTTTAAAGTGTGTCTGCAGGAATTTGTGCTCATTCAGCCAAAAGAGCATTTGTGAGTTCAGGAACCTGATGATGGATAAGAAGACCTGGCTCAGAATTTACATTCCATTTTATCCTAAAGATGTTTGGTATGGTTGAGGTCAGGGCTCTGCACAGGCCACTTGAGTTCATACATGTCTGTATGGCCTTGGCTTTGAGTATAGGAGCACATTCATGCTGGAGCCGAAAAGGACTTTCCCCAAGCTGTTGTCACAAAACTGGAAGCAGACAATTGTCTAAAATGTCTTTGTATGCTGTGGCATTAACAATACCCTTTATAGGAACCAAATGGCCTGGCCCAAACCCTGAAAAACTGCCCCAGACTGTTATCCCTCCTCCACCAAACCTTACAGTAGGCACTATTCAGTCCTGAAGGTTACTTTCTCCTGGCATCCACCAAACCCAAATCCATCCACCACCCTGCGTAGATAGTCAAGTGCGACTCACCACTCCAGAGAACTCACTTCCACTGCTCCAGACTCCAATGGTGTTGTGCTTTATGACACTCCAGCCAACACTTGTAGCTTCACATAGCGGTCCTAGGCTTGTGTGCAGCTGCTCGGCCACACAAATCCATTTCATGGAGCTCCTGACACACAGTACTTCCAGAGGCAGTTTGGAACGCTATTGTGAGTGACACAATACACGACAGGCAGTGTTTAAGTGCTATATGTTTCAGGATAGGGTTAGGGTTATGTGATGTACCACTTCATGGCTGAGTTGTTACTTCTCCTTGATGCTTCACAATAAATACACTTACAACTGAGCGGAGCAGATCTAGCTGAGCAGAAATTTCCCATATTGATTTGTGGCAAAGGTGACATCCAATGACTGTGCCATATTTAATGTCACTGAGCTCTTCAGTAGGGCCCATTCTACTGTCAATGCTTGTCAACAGAGATTACATGGCTATGTGGTTGATTTTATGGACTTGTTAACAATGGGTACAGCTGAGAACACCTGAACTCGATAGTTTGCATGGGTGTCTACCTACGTTTAGCCACATAGTATAATTAGCCTTCAGAACTGCTACTGACATTAAGGGCATGGAGATAGAGTGCTTCCTGCCCTGATTGAATTTTCATTGAATTCCAGCCCATTGCTGCCACACAGCTTTGGAAGATGAGCTTAGTTACAGTATACATGGAGTTTGCATGCTCTCCCCATAGGTTTTTTCATTCAAAACTTCAATAAGTGTGTGTTAGGTTACCTGCTGACTTTAGGTGGCTCCACGTGAGTTAGCACTTTAGAGGACTGGCATCTTTGAGCAAGGCCCTTAAACTGCAGTTGCTCCAGGGGCGCTATACAAAAGCTGACCATGCACTCTGACCCCAAGGGGGTGCGATAACAACATTTTTTGTACCTGTACAATGACAATAAAGTTGAATTATCATCATTATCATCATCATCACCATATCTACCACTAGTTTCTGCTTTGCACCCAATCAAACAGGTTTGAAAATGGCTTGATGGATAGATAATATGCTGGACTACACTTTCAGACAATTATATACTTTTGTAATGGACACTTATACCCCAATATTATAGACTGGCCTTTTTTAATTTCTGTAGCCACATAAGTTTTGCCAGGGTATAAATATAGTGAATGATACAAATGTTATGAAAATGATACTTTTTATTTGGCAATTGTGACATCATTATGAGGAAGGATATTCTGGGCTTAAATATTAACAGCAAATGTCAGGCGGAAGGGACAGATAGGTTCCTCAGCTGGGGTGGATGCTGCTCTGTTACCTGGCCAGAAGGCTTTGGTAAAGGAAGACCAGCAGGTCAGCAAGGGATCTATGATACTCTCCTTCTGAGACTAGATTTGGTTACTGAAGGACTTTGCAGCAGCAGCTTCACTAGGGCTGCCCCCTCCCTCCATCCCCCAAAATCAATAGAACGACACAAGGGATGAGCTTGGGAACCTGGAAGGACAAGAACAGTGGAGAACTTCCTGTCATGGGCAGAGCATCCCCCCATACTCTGGGTGGCAGCCCCAATAAGGACGGCAGTATGGGAGTTGTGGTTCCACTGGGCTACCCTGTTGTGTTCTGAAGGGACTGCCAGGGGGAGCTATTAGATATTGATGGCATAAGGACTGTTGTGGTCCTGTCTGATCCACATGTGCTTCACAGGTGCAATAGATTGTCCACTGGAAGTACTCTCAGGTCAGCCTTTGAAAGAGAGGCCTCCACTTGGCCTTAAGAGTTAGAGTCGGGAGAGAGGATAAGTGACACTCAACTGGGACGAATGGAGGAAAATGCAAGGAAAAGCAAAAGTTCTGTTTGTGGGAAAAGGAAGCCTGTAAAATGTAGAGATCATGTAAATCTTATGCTTCTTCTTTTTGATGCTCCTGTTAGGGGTTGCCACAGCGGATCATCTTCTTCCATATCTTTCTGTCCTCTCCATCTTGTTCTGTTACACCCATCACCTGCATGTCCTCTCTCACCACATCCATAAAACTTCGCTTAGGCCTTCCTCTTTACCTCTTCCCCGGCAGCTCTATCCTTAGCATCTTTCTCCCAATATACCCAGCATCTCTCCTCTGCACATGTCCAAACCAACACAATCTCGCCTCTCTGACTTTGTCTCCCAACTGTCCAACTTGAGCTGACCCTCTAATGTCCTCATTTCTAATCCTATCCATCCTCGTCACACCCAGTGCAAATCTTAGCATCTTTAACTTTGCCACCTCCAGCTCTGTCTCCTTCTTTCTGGCCAGTGCCACCGTCTCTAACCCATATAACATAGCTGGTCTCACTACCGTCCTGTAGACCTTCCCTTTCACTTTTGCTGATACCAGTCTGTCACAAATTACTCCTGACACTCCTCTCCACTCATTCCACCCTGCCTGCGCTCTCTTTTTCACCTCTCTTCCACAATCCCCATTACTCAGTACTGTTGATCCCAAGTATTTAAATTCATCCACCATCCACCATTCAGCCAACTCTACTCCCTGCATCCTCACCATTCCACTGACCTCCCTCTCATTTACACACATGTATTCTGTCTTGTTCCTACTGACCTTCATTCCTCTCCTCTCTAAAGCATATCTCCACCTCTCCAGGGTCTCCTCAACCTACTCCCTACTATCGCTACAGATCACAATGTCATCAGCAAACATCATAGTCCACGGGGACTCCTGTCTAATCTCGTCTGTCAACCTGTCCATGACCAAATAAGAAAACACTCAGAGCCGATCCCTGATGTAATCACACCTTCACCTTGAATGCATCCGTCACTCCTACCACAGACCACACCACTGTCACACTTCCCTCGTACATATCCTGTACAACTCTTATATACTTCTCTGCCACTCCCGACTTCCTCATACAATATCACAGCTCCTCTCGAGGCACCCTGTCATATGTTTTCTCCAGGCTTACAAAGACGCAATGCAACTCCTTCTGGCTTTTTCTAAACTTCTCCATCAACATCCTCAAAGCAAACATTGCATCTGTGGTGCTCTTTCTTGGCATGAAACCATACTGCTGCTCACTAATCATCACCTCACTTCTTAACCTTGCTTCCACTACTCTTTCCCATAATTCAAGCTGTGGCTCATCAATTTTATTCCCCTGTACTTACTGCAATCCTGCACTTCCCCCTTATTCTTAAATATTGGCACCAGTAAACTTCTTCTCCACTCCTCAGGCATCCTCTCACTTTCCAAGATTCCATTAAACAATCTGGTTAAAAACTCCACTGCCATCTCTCCTAAACACCTCCATGCTTCCACAGGTATGTCATCTGGACCAACGGCCTTTCCATTTTTCATCCTCTTCATAGCTGTCCTTACTTCCTCCTTGCTAATCTGTTGCACTTCCTGATTCACTATCTCCACATTATCCAACCTCTTATCTCTCTCGTTCTCTTCATTCATCAGCCTCTCAAAGTACTCTTTCCATCTGCTCAAAACACTCTCCTCATGTTTCTGAGTACATTTCTATCTTTTACTTTATTACCCTAACCTGCTGCACATCTTTCCCAGCTCGGTCTCTCTGTCTTGCCAATCGGTACAGGTCCTTTTCTCCCTCCTTAGTGTCCAACCTCTCATACAACTTATCATACACCTTTTCTTTAGCCTTCGCCACTTCTCTCTTTACCTTGCGCCTTATCTCCTTGTACTCTTGTCTACTTTCTGAATCTCTCTGACTATCCCACTTCTCCTTTGCCATCTTCTTCCTCTGTATACTCTCCTGTATTTCCTCATTCCACAACCAGGTTTCCTTTTCCTCCTTCCTCTTTCCAGATGTCACACCAAGCACCTTCCTTGATGTCACCCTTACTACATCTGCTGTAGTTTCCCAGCCGTCTGGTAACTCTTCACTGCCACCCAGTGCCTGTCTCACCTCCTCCCTAAACTCAACCTTGCAGTCTTCCTTTTTCAACTTCCACCATTTTATCCTTGGCTCTTCCCTCACTCTCTTCCTCTTCATGATCTCCAACGTCATCCTACAGACTACCATCCTATGCTGCTTAACTACACTTTCCACTGCCACCACTTTGCAGTCTTCAATCTCCTTCAGACCAACTCTTCTGCATAGGATGTAATCTACCTATGTGCAAATTCCTCCTTTTGGCAAAATCCACTATACTGTGACCTTATTCATTCCTCTCCTTGACACCATACCTACCCATCAGAACTCATCTCCTCTGTTCCCTTCACCAACATGTCCATTGAAATCCGCTCCAATCACCACTTTCTGTCCCTTGGGTACACTGTTCATCACTTCACTCCAAAAATCTTCTTTCTCACACATTGCACACCCAACTTGCGGTGCAAATGCACTAACAACATTCATCATCACACCTCCAAGTTCCAGCTTCATAATCATTACTCTGCCTGACACTCTTTTCACCTCCAAAACACTCTTGACATACTGTTCCTTCAGAAAAACTCCTACCCCATTTCTCCTCCCATCTACACCATGATAGAACAATTTGAAACCACCGCCAATCCTCCTGGCCTTACTCCCCTTCCATTTAGTCTCTTGCACACACAATATATCAACCTTCGTTCTCTCCATCATATCTGCTAACTCTCTCCCCTTACCAGTCATACTGCCAACATTCAAAGTTCCTACTCTCAGTTCCACTCTCTTTACTTTCCTCCTGCCTCCGGACACGTCTCCCCCTTCTTCTTCTCCTTCGTCTTCTTCAGCCAACAGTAGCCAATTTCCACCAGCACCCTGTTGGCTAACAGTACTGGTGGCGGTCGTTGTTAAGCCAGGGCTCGACCGATCCAGTATGGAAATTTGTATTGTTGTTTGCATATTGATTTGGCAAAATTTTACACCGGATGCCCTTCCTGATGTAACCCTCCCCATTTATCTGGGTTTGAGACTGGCACGAAGAAACACATTGGTTTGTGCATCCCCTGTGGCTGTGTTGTACAGATCATGTAAATATGAAGTCTTTTATTGACCTAGGACTGTGTCTGTGGTAGTTGTGTCTGGGGTTTGGGCTAAGTGCCACTCCCTACTGACGACACAGGAGATTCTTCTGAAGATAGTATTGAAGCAAACCACTTCTCCCATTGCAAATGTAAGTTAGAAGCTCTTTTTGGATTTTCTTGTGGACATCTGTTATAGCACTGAAATAACTGTTCCTATTATATTTACATTTTTTTCATAGTGACTCATTAACACAAGAAATACCATTTTGGTTTGCACAGCTGCACTCTGAGCTCCTTCCTTTCTAACTGATTTTTTAGAACATGTGTTTTTCTTGTTTTGCATCTAATCTTTAGCAGATGTTTGACATGCAAATTGTTATGTGCAATGACACAATTTAAATCCTTTTTTTCTTTAAAACAGTGGAGCTGAAAAAGAAAATAATTTGCAGCAATCTATTCTGGTGAAAACAAAATGTGATGCCTTAAGAAAATTGTAATTAATGTTTGTGTGTCATTAGTTAAGCAAGGTGATTTATTTTTTTTTTTTATTATGCAGTAACAGATAGGATCTGCTTAGGTTATTCTTTCCTTCGCAAAGGAGCACCACATGACAGACAGGGCCTACAAAGAGAATGAAACCTTGGATTCACTTTTTATTATAAACTACACTGGAAAAGACAAAGCATGCTGCTCATTCCAGAACCCTAAAGGTTCACTCACTTAATAACTGTCAGTGCTGAAACTTTGATTCTTTTGTATTTCTTGAACATTGACTTTTCTGAACTGTGTTTGCACTTTATTAAAAATAAATAAAGGAATTATTCAACTTATTTCATTAAGAAATATTTAGTTGTATGCTGTATACAGGACTGAATTTTAAAATGTGAACACTTCAAAAAATATTAAATACTGAAGAACTATAGTGCTCGCTGGCTTCTTTACCCCTTTACATCTCTCTTTTGGGTAGCTTGCTCGCCTTAAAATGACTGGTCCCTGTGACCAGTGCTTGTGAAACACAGAGTTTATTCTTGTATAGCAGTTTGTAAAAGTTGCTTTACAGTTGTGAGTGTGCAAAACACAGAATTAATTTTGTATTATCACTTACTGTATTTATTAATTAATGTATTTTTATTGGTATTTATTGGATTGAATTTTTTGTGACTCTGCAGGCTTCCTGTTTTTATATACTCCCTTGCAGATGGTTCTGAAGCTGCTCATTTACATGGCAGAATGTCAGTTCACAATGGTGGTGACTCATCTCTAGGCTTGTGCAATTTGTCAGCACTATTATATAGCCCTCCCTTCAAAGACGTAGTCCTTGTAACAGCACACAGACACTTCTGAATGACAAGATGGTCTTTGTTTTCCTTTTCAAACATGCAGCTGGTGACAAAAATATGTCAGCAGGGGTCCTGAGTGCTTTGTCAGGTTGTACAGCAGGGACTGCTACACTGTCCCATGGTGCAACAGAGGTGTTTATCTCTGAACTTCTGTGCTGTGATCTGTCTATTATATGTGGATAGAAGAACCTCCTTGTGTGAAGATGCAGATGTGCTGGTCTCTTGGTTGTCTTCCTTCATGGAACTGACACTACAAATGGCGTTCCGCATCTCAGACTTGAGACTCTCCCTAAGGGCTGCCCTGTAGTGCCTTTATATTCTGCCTAGTCATTTTTCTGCACAGTTTTACCACAGGATCTGCTTCATAAGGCTCATCTTGTGTCAGTGGCAACTTGATCTGCCACACTTGTTCCTAGCTCAGTGAGCCTGAACGCAGGCCAATGGACCTTAACAGATGGAAAAGCATTGATGGAGCTGCAGAGGTTGCAGTCTTTTGGCTGTCTTCCTTCCCAGTAGCAATTATTCAAACGGAATTTCAGATATCCGTATTTGTCATCAAGACACTCCAGCAACTCCGCAGAAGAGCCACAAAATCCATTTTACGCTTGTGTGGCACTTGACACTTTGCTAAATTGGTGTCTGAAGAAGGACTTATTGTTGTCCCACTTCTAACACCGAGTGGTAATATGGCTTCTTTCTTCTTTACGTCACTATTTTGGGTAGCTTGTTATCCTTAGGAGGACTGCTTGCTTTTCCCACACTAGATGGAATTCATATGCAACTTTGAAAACGTGTTGTATTTTAAGAGCCCCTGCAGCTGACTCTGAATCTGCTCATTAACATGATGGCATGTCCTCTCATACTTTTGTGACATATCACCAAGCTAATGCAACTTGTCAGTATCGTTACAGCACATTAATTCAGCCCCCACACCATTGACAAAGGTATTACACTTCTTAGTGTGTGTGCTCCGAAGAGTACTGCAGACTACAGTTATGTTTTATATAAATACTTGAAATGTATGTGAGATGTTAATAGGGAACTCATCAAATTGACACGCATCACAAAAAACACTCCAATCAATTAATTTTTATTTTATAAAACACTACTACAAACAAAAGGTACTTTACATGGATAGCTATGGTACAATATAATATCTTATTATATAATATGCTACTGTGGCTGTCCCTTTGTCTGTCCAGGATTTTAAATCACCTGTAGCTTGCAAACCGTTTGACCTATTGACCTGAAATTTGGTACACATATACTATGTGACCTCTACTGTCTGCTTTCGGGGTGACGATTTTTATTCCTCTTTTTATTTTTATTTTATTTTATTGTGGAATCAACTCTCAGTAGCACCCAGCAGGCTATGCGGCTCATGAGTACGGGCGCCCTTTTCATCCCTACCACCTTCGCCGTCACTTCCTCATCTTCTTCGTATCTTAAATCATTCTTAAGGCTAATTGAAGACTTAAGTGAAAAATTAAGAAAAATGTACTAAGTAATTGCAACACAAAAACTAACTTAATCAGTTTTAACGCAAAAAGATGCTGACGGAAGAAGAGAAGAAACGGGCCGTTAGGGGGAAGAAAAGAAGAGTTGCTCAGGAAGCAGTAAGCTCATCAACCTCTGAGAAAACAAATGCTAAACGTACAGAGAAAGAGCATGGAAACTAGGAATGCTCAAGTCAAGTGTATTCACTGCATGTTATCGTGCATTATGCCATTACTGGTCTTTATATATAATACACTACCGTGGTTGTTCATTTGTCTGTCCAGGATTTTAAATCACCTGTAGCTCGCACACCGTTTCACCTATTGACCTGAAATTTGATACACATATACTACGTGACCTCTACTATCTGCTTTCAGGGTGATGATTGACCTCCAAGGTTATTCCTCTTGTCATTTTTATTTTATTATAGAATCTTATTTTTATTTTATTGTAGAATCAACTCTGGCAATGGCCAGCAGGACGGTCCTGCGGCGCATGTGTATGGGCGCCATTCTCATTCCCTACCTACCTTCACCATCACTTACCCCTACCTCTTTATATCTTAAATCACACAAAAACTGATTTAATCAGTTTTAATGCAAAAAGATGCCAACAAAAGAAGAGAAGAAGCCGCTAGGATGGAGAAAAGAAGAGCTGCTCAGGAAGCAGCAAGCGCATCAACCTCTGAGCAAAGGAATGCTAAATGTACAGAGAAAGAGAATGAAAACTATGAATGCTCAAGTCAAGTGTATTCCCGTTACTGGTTAAATAATAAAAACTGAAGTCTACAATTTTAAGAATGAACACTCTTATTAAATATGTACCATTATTAGACACCAGGAATCCCTTGGAGGTTTGTGTAACAGATTATACACAGCATTAAAGGAATGATGTAAACGTACAAAAGTAGGGACATCACCTTAGTAATAGACAGTCTGATATGAAAAGCTCTACAGAAAAACCATCTGTATGTTTTCCCTTTATATTCTAGAATTAGACATAAAACTTACTGGACTTCGCTCAGTTTAAATAGCCGTCTTCTATTAATAATCTCCAAAGCTTTAAATGGCCTTGCACCAGACTACTTTAGTGACCTTCCCCATCATTATGCACATGTTTGCCCACTATGGTCCTCTGATTCTGGTTTTGTTGTGCCCCACACTAACCTGCACTCTATGAGTGACAGGGCCTTCAGCTGTATAGCGCCCAGACTTTGAAATGACCTACTGAAATTAATGAGATTAGCTGATTCAATTAATTCTTTTAAAAAACAACTTAAAACTCATCTGTACAGGAAGGCTTAACTTAACCTAACACTCTGCCCCTTCTTTCAGTTTACCTCTCTGTCCAGATGTTCAGGATTTATATGTGTGTGTGTGCGCGCGCGTGCGTGTTTTATCATAAACTTGTTCAGGCATTTCCTTTAGTATTGAATTTAGTATTGTACTCTGGTTTATTATTTCTTTTATTGTTTAATACTTTTGTATATGCTGTGTTTTATTTGTGTATTGTTCTATGCAGAAACCATGTGCATCATTTTGTTTTAAGTGCCTTGCGCATGGGAAAGTCCCTACATAAATAAAATGTATTATTATTATTATTTCTTCCAGTGTTAACTGCTAGGTTTCACCCGGACTCAGTCAGTAATTTATTTATGAAAGGTCATGATCACCGATTCGCATCACTCCTAAAAAAGGTCTTAGGGATGTCTAAAACCTTTAAATATGTTGAAAACTCGACATCAAAGTTTGGACCTGTCACATAACTTCTCCAACACACTTTGGCAGTTTTGCGTCGCAGAGTAAAGCGTCCCCGTTTACGGCCACATGGCCTGTGTAACTGAGGAGCAAATCTGGGGAGTGTGGCAAAATGTGCACTCTTTTTCAACTCGAAACAAATGCTTTTACTATGTAGTTCTGAACCATAGTGCGGTATAATTTTACATTTCAGGGTTGACAAGCTAATTTGCTTGTACCCCCCTGTCATAAAGCGCGGACCTGGGAAGTGCACCTCACTGTTTCATTACAGAATAAATTACCGTCCCAATTAACAGCGTTGCTCACAAGTATCGCCTGCTCCGCTGCCAATGGAGTCTTCCAGATGACACAAAATTGCAACAATTAAATGACTACGTTTCAGATCGAATAAACCCGCGATAAAATTTTCAGGATAAATCATTAACACGGATAGACAAGGCCCTGTTGACCAGTAAATCCGAAAGATGTTCAATGTGCGCGCTGGTTTTGTGTCGGGCTGTGTTTGTGGGCTCGCGCGCCACCCTGGGTACTGATAAAGCGTAGCTGCTCACATTTTCTATCATGTGGTAGTTTGAGGACAGCCCCTAAGGTTTTTTTTTTGGAGACGCAAGGCGGAAGTGTCGGGAGTACGTGGCGAAGATTCGTTGGGTTTTGTTAGCCGAGTGTGTACTGTTTGAGGTCGGACGCTCCTCAAATTAAATAGGCTGTCGCCTGAGGCCTGTCCCCTGTCCTGGTTCTCCGTAGACTCCCGTAGCATACCGCCCCTCCCCTCTCTACCTTTGACACCTTGTGTGTGTGTAGTATCGAAACCAAGCGATTGTACAAATGAGAGCGGTGGGTTAAGCTCGGTATGCAGTTCCGACTGCGGCTTTCTCTCCGGCAGCTGCTCATTCAGATGGCCCGGAGACCTGACCTGCTGTGTGGAGCCATCGTGCTGAGCTGCACCCTCATCTTGTCTGTCAAATTCGCCTACAGGTAAAAGAAGCACCTTGTTCATGATTAATCGTTTAAGTATTGACACCACAAAGGCAACCAGACTCATGTTTAGAGCTTCTTTAGACTAACTGGCATTACAGACACCTGTCACAGATTCTGTCACCGCACGGGCAAAAACTTCCAGTCTGATTAAGTCCTGTTGCTAAGAAAACAGTCGAATCACTAATGGGACAATCGAACGCGACTCTATTGCGTCAAAACGGTGGCGGAACTATTTGCATACTTGCATAGAAAGTTTTATTATGGTTGTTTAAAACAATTTGGAAACATTAACTATCAATATATGTAATACTTAACCCAGTACGGTTATATTGTAGTGTCTTTTTAAGCAGCATAGACAGAATCCTTTCATTTTCCATTTTCATGATTCGTTCCAATACATCACATCTCCTGGGACTTGTGTTCGATTCTTATCCGGAGCTTTCCCTTTGTAGCGTGCGCATTCCCCCAATATATGTGTATGTTTTCAGTTTACCCCATTTTCCAATTTCATGCCAAAGACACGTATGCTATGTTAATTAGTTACAATTGGTTTTGGGTTTTTGAAATATTTTATATAATTTTATACCATTATGAGTGAGTATGCATTGCCAAGGACTGGCATCCCGACCGGAGTTGCTTCTTGACAACGGCTTGCTTCCTCCATGATGTACTGCTGTTCTTGATAACCTTATAATAGGAAAAGTCTGAATTAGCCTCTCTAATCCAGGGTGTTCAGAAGAGTTTTAATGATTTACTTCATGAGGTAGAAGTACATAATAAACAGCAATAATTGAATGATTTATTTGAAATTTCAAAATGTGTGGTCCAATTTAAATTTTTTTACGTCTAGATGTTCTCGTTTGTAAATGAAATTTGTAAATTTTCACCATCTAATACAAGTCCATAGAGGGCTAGATCCATAGGAACCAATCGAAAAAAACATCATATTAATGAAACAGTCTAAAGTGATACCCTCATGCTTTTGTTTGAAACTTGCCATTTTTCACCTTCTGAGAGTGGCAGCTAGAGGGCTAGGACAACTGGTAAAGAATTGCATATCAAAAAAATGTACATTCCCAATCGGCAAACTCCAAATAGCATAAAGTGACACTACATATGCTTCCATTACCAATTCCCCCTTTTTTTTGTGAGAAGTAACTTTGACCCCTCATATCCCACCAAGGTGTGAACAACTGGGTCAGGTTTAAATGGCATGTACAACTTTAAGGCATTTTGCTGAAGACATCCATTCGTTTACTCTTTGTAATAAGTGTGCAATTTCATGAAAAATAAGGGTCAAAAATGGCATAGAAATTATTATTTTTTTAGTCTACAGGGTCAAAAATAGGGAGGATCACCAAAAAGTTCAACATCTTGCATAACTAGACATTATAATGAGCTGAGCAGTATATCATATATTGGGGTTTTCTTTCACTGGTGTCGCAAGAGGCATTGAACAAAAAAAAAAAAATAACCACTGATTTCAAAGTAAGAATTGTTATGAACACAAAACTTCAAAAATGTATGGTTGCATTTCATTTTTATTTGTTTGGGTTAATTGTTGCTGTTATGTAAATGATCACTATAGTCGTGGTTAGGTATCGGAGCTGTGCTAACACTACTGCAGTCCACTTGTTAATGATTATGTACAGTTTCAGTAGAGACTATGCTAACAAGTGACCAACTTTTGCAACAAAAGAACCACAATAAAAAAAGTATGTGCTATGCATTGTCAAATACAGCACATAATGTTTGCTCATGGACAGTTAAAGGTTTTTTGTATGTTTTTTAACATGTAAACATATCTGGTTGGCTTGATGCCTTGATATACTGTTTCTCTGTTAATTTTAATTTGTTGTCATAAAATGACATAGGCATTTTGTAAATCACTGCAAAGTTGGGGATAACTGCTCTTGTTGACAAGTTGGTATTGAAACATTAACCTCTGTAGATATTAAGATTTTATTGTTAGCTGACTAGTAAGGCTGTAAATTTACAGATGAAATTACACTGCTTCTTGTAATGATCTGTGCTATGAAATGAACTCTAGGCCTCTGCACTTTTTGATCATGGAGTGTTATTACTATTAATCAAACTCATTCATTAGCACATCCCATCACTGACGGCAGTTTCCAAGTCAATCTCATGAATTATTTAAGCAGCCCATTGTCCAGAAATCCAATATTTCTGTCATTGTTATTCTTCTGTGTGTTCAGGAAGAATGCAAGAACATAATTTTATCTCATTGTTTTCGTACTGGTTTACACTGTGCAATGGCAGAGATCTCAAATGGAATCTCAAAGCAACCACTTCCTTTGTGGAGTTTGCACACTTTTAAATTGTCCCAGTGTGAGTGAGTGTAGGTGTGTATGTGTAAGTGTAAGGGTTTGGCAATGGTAACATATCCTGTTCAGGGCTGTTTTCTACCTTGAAACTAATGCTGCCTACAATCAAGAACTGGATAAGCTGGTTAGAAAAAAGGAAAAAAATATATGTGCTGTATTTGATAGTATATAAATGTCAATGTTTTATGTGGTCTTGAATTTTGTAGCTTCCTTTAATATTTCTAGTTGAACATGCTTTGGAAGTTCTTGATATAATTAATTCATGGCTGGAAGACTGTGCCATTCTTCATCCATGACCTCATTTGCTTTCTTAATTTTCCCTTCCAAGTTATTGTGTTTTTTGAAAGATATAGACAATTTATTCTTTCACTAGATTTTTGGTATTAGCTTATCCTTGATTACTTCTTTAATAAAAGCAATTTATTTTCCCAACTGCTGTATGTCATATTGAAAATATACTGTAATTTAATTTTTACCAGTTTGGGTTCCTGAGGGGGTTTACCGAGTTGTGGGTGCAGCAACACACTGTATCAGTGCATCCTCCCAACCTCACCCTCCCTCTCCCTCCCTCTCTCTCTGACAGTTAAAATGTTAACGCAGGCATTTTGCATTTTCGGACGCTAATGTAAATTTGTCACTTTGATGCAAATGAAGCCTTACCGTATTACTGGGTGTGGGAATAAAAGTTTGAACTTCATTTATTCATAATGCTACTAATATTATTTTGGCTTTTCTTTTCTAAAATAATGTGTTTTAGAAACTAGTTATAATTTTATATGTCAAGCAAGTAATACATAATTGTCAATGTTTATCACAATTTCATTTACATGCAGGTGTTTTTTTAAAGCACTTATACATTTGTTTGACAAGTACATCAGCTGAAGCAATTGTTTCTATTTGTTGGTATTATGATAAAATTAATTATGATGGTTTTATCAAAGCGATACTAGTTAAGATTTCAATTAATGGAAGTAAGTATTACACAGGAATATTTATCTTCCTTTAATGATAATGGACAAGAACAAGATATGTTTAATTCTATTTGGTAGTCTACCTGTAGGAAGGATAAGGTACATTTAATGAAGCCACTGGTTATTAGGCATTAATAACTACTTTTTGCAGCTTTATTCTTCAATTAACTATTCTGTGTGATTGTCAATTTATGTTTCAGTCGTGCTAAAAATGTGGTATCCCCTGCCCGACCACCTGTACGATTTTTCTCGCCCAGTGCACCTATTATTGACTTGTACTTGGGACAACTAGATCAAGTTGAAAGGCTGAGGAGTAACTCTGATGTCACTCTAATTTACTTCTACGCTCCATGGTGTGGAGAATCTATCTCGGCAAGGGTGGCGATAGAGCAGGTTGCTAAGAAGCTTTCGGACCAGGTAACTTTTCTTTGCAGTTACGTAGCATTAATTAGCCAGGTTTTATGTAGCATCTTCATTATTAAATACGTCTATACTGCATTTTACAATAAAATATCGGATGTGGTAAGATACTGTACATGCAAGTATACTGCAGGCTATATTGCTTTAACCATAGTAAATACAGGAACTACAACAAGGAAAACAGTTTTATTGTTAAATGTAATGAGGATATTTACACCTGTCAATGAAAAGTTAAGATGGACACTAACAGCAGATTGAATATTAGATTCATAAAATTCCATTGTAACAAAAATATTCTTGTTTTAAAATGTGTGGGATATGAATCCTCAGGAATGAAACATTTATGACCCAGGGCTACACTAACATTCTCTGAGAGAATTGTGTCACAGCCATGGAATCACTATGGTGGTGCTAGTTTTCTCTTCTTAATGTTTGACAGTATATTGCGGTGTATAACTGAGCCAAATGGTTGATATTTTTGAAAGAACTATAAATGACTAAATATTAACATCAGCAATATGTAATGCAATCAGAAATGCTTTATAATTAAACCCCATTTTCAAGACTATAAAAACAGAGCATTGGGTTACCCTAAATATTCCTTTCAGTGTTACTGTATATCTGTGATGTGTGTATCCTTTTCCCCACCACTCTTCTGATCCCCCAAATATAATGCATTTTAAAGATATCTAATGTGCACGTAGGTGTACATCAGCTAAATTCTTTGTTAAATGCATTCAATATGTTTCAATATAGGTGGCACAGTGGTCCAGTAGTTTGTGCTCCTGTTGCCTCACAGGTCTGTGGTCTAAGCTTCGAATCCAGATATGGGTATCTGATGTGTGTAGAGTCTGCATTTGTCTTCATACACAGTTTTGTCTTCTACATCCCAATAAATTTGTGTTTATTTCTTGTCAACTCCAAATTGAATAACTATGAGTGAGTGTGGATATATGTGTTTTGTGATGGACTGTTGCCACTTCCAAAGTTGGTTAGTACTTTGTGGCCGCTGCTGCCAGGGTAGGTACCAGTTCCCAGGAACTTTGAAGTGTGTAAGTGGGTTAGAACGTGGAAGGATTGGTGATTGGTATTTGTGTGGTGTTAACCCTAATCATAAAAGACAGTGTTGCACTCAAAGTAACATATCTGAAAGAAGGAATCATGAAAAGAAAAATAAATCACCCAATTCAGAATCAGGTGCTGGAGTCTGATCAGTATGACATGATTGTTTAACACAAGAAAACACTGTAGTGGCTTTGTTCCTTTATGAAGTCTTAGTAAACTGGCAAATTGTTCTTACCAAGAACACAAATGGGATAGGAGGTTGAATACAGGCCTGTGGAGCTAAGTACTTGTGCACAATCGATTTCAGTACTAGTTTTATTTTCCCTCTTGATTCTTCTTTTTCTTTCAGCTACTCCCGTTAGGGGTTGCCACAGCAGATCATCTTCTTCCATACCTTTCTGTCCTCTGCATCTTGTTCTGTTACACTCATCACCTGCATGTCCTCTCTCACCACATCCATAAGCTTTCGCTTAGGCCTTCCTCTTTTCCTCTTCCCTGGCAGCTCTATCCTTAACATCCTTTTCCCAATATACCCAGCATCTCTCCTCTGCACATGCCCAAACCAACACAATCTCGCCTCTCTGACTTTGTCTCCCAACCGTCCATCTTGAGCTGACCCTCTAATGTACTCATTTCTAATCCTATCCATCCTCGTTACACCCAGTGCAAATCTTAGCATCTTTAACTCTGCCACCTCCAGCTCTGTCTCCTGCTTTCTGGTCAGTGTCACAGTCTCCAACCCATATAACATAGCTGGTCTCACTACCCTCCTGTAGACCTTCCCTTTCACTCTTGCTGATACCCGTCTGTCACAAATTACTCCTGACACTCTTCTCCACCCATTCCACCCTGCCTGCACTCTCTTTTTCACCTCTCTTCCACAATCCCCATTACACAGTACTGTTGATCCCAAGTATTTAAACTCATTCACCTTCGCCAACTCTACTCCCTGCATCCTCACCATTCCACTGACCTCCCTCTCATTTACACACATGTGTTCTGTCCTGTTCCTACTGACCTTCATTCCTCTCCTCTCTAGAGCATATCTCCACCTCTCCAAGGTCTCCTCAACCTGCTTCCTACTATTGCTACAGATCACAATGTCATCAGCAAACATCATAGTCCACGGGGACTCCAGTCTAATCGCATCTGTCAATCTGTCCATCACCATTGCAAATACTTTACTGTATTTCCTCATTCCACCACCAGGTTTCCTTTTCCTTCTTCCTCTTTCCAGATGTCACACCAAGCACCCTTCTTGCTGTCACCCTTACTACATCTGCTGTAGTTTCCCAGCTGTCTGGTAAATCTTCAGTGCCACCCAGTTCCTGTCTCACCTTTTCCCTAAACTCAGCCTTGCAGTCTTCCTTTTTCAACTTCCACCATTTGATCCTTGGCTCTGCCCTCACTCTCTTCCTCTTCTTGATCTCCAGCGTCATCCTACAGACCACCATCCTATGCTGCTTAACTACACTTTCCCCTGCAATCACTTTGCAGTCTTCAATCTCCTCCAGATCAACTCTTCTGCATAGAATGTAATCTACTTGTGTGCATCTTCCTCCACTCTTGTACGTAACCCTATGTTCCTCCCTCTTCTTAAAATACATATTTGCCACAGCCATGTCCATACGTTTGGCAAAATCCACTATCCTCTGACCTTCTTCATTCCTCTCCATGACACCATATCTACCCATCACCTCCTCGTCTACACTGTTCCCTTCACCTTGCCCATTGAAATCCGCTCCAATCACCACTTTCTTTCCCTTGGGTACACTGTTCATCATTTCATCCAACTCACTCCAAAAATCTTCTTTCTCACCCATTACACACCCAACTTGCGGTGCATATGCACTAACAACATTCATCATCACACCCCCAATTTCCAGCTTTATACTCATTACTCTGTCTGACACTCTTTTCACCTCCAAAACACTCTTGACATACTGTTCCTTCAGAATAACCCCTACTCCATTTCTCCTCCCATCCACACCATGATAGAACAATTTGAATCCACCTCCAATCCACCTGGCCTTACTCCCCTTCCATTTAGTCTCTTGCATGCACAATATATCAACCTTCCTTTTCTCCATCATATCTGCTAACTCTCTTCCCTCACCAGTCATACTGCCAACATTCAAAGTTCCTACCCTCAGTTCCACTCTTTTTATTTTCCTCCTCTTCTCCTGCCTGTTTAATTATTTAGTTTAAGCTGCTTTTAATTTAGTGGTTATGTTTTGTAAGCTGCGGTGCGGTACTATTTGACAGTTTGCACTAGATATAATATAAATTAGATTATTTAAAAATATATGTGCCATTGGATCACACTGTGATATATCCTCCATTTTTTATAATTTGTGCCCAATATTGATATGATAGGTTTCACCTTCCAACTACTTTGAGATGGAAATAAACTGTTTAAAAAATGGGAAGAGGAGTTGCATAGATTTGATTAAATAATTGATTAATCAACAGAGTTTTCATTACTTAGTTGCATCATTAAACATTTTTTAAAGCCCACTCTCCATATTTTACACTGATTGTGCATGGCAATGACTCCTCAGAAATGTTCACTTTTAGTTTGATGGTCCATCCAGTCATCTATCTACCCAAGTCAAATTTTTCAGGGTCACATTCATCAAATAACAAAACCACTGAATTGTATTCTAGGTTATTGCTTCTGAAGCCTACCCAGGTATCATCAGGGCAGGAGCCAGTTGTGGGCTGGGTGCTAATTCTTTTGCGGGACATGCTTATACACAACCTACACAAATGAACTCCTACTGGGTCAATTTAGAGAGAAAAATGAACTTATCATGTATGTCATTGCTTGCTTAGAAAAAAAAAGAACAAGAGTACTCAGAGAAAATAAACGCACAGAAAAGGACAGATGGTTTAAACTCCACACTAATGGTTACTGGACCATGATTTTAATCCAGTTTCCTGGGGGTTTGAAGCAAAAGCTTATAGAACTGCATCACATGTTTCTGATTTAGATATTTTCTTTTAGCCCTCATGAAATCAAGATATTGATTATGAAACATGGTCAAAATGTATAGGTTAAAATCCATTTCTTAGTAATAGCATTTTTGTTTACTCGGTCTTGGGATATAATAACGATTAAACCTAGCTTGAACAACACCCTCAGTTAATTCTCAATATGTTCTATTTCATCTCTTTTACAATGCCTGCTCTTCAGTTAGGAATTTAATGTTCAATTATAGGAAAATAAGATATTGTTATTGCCGTGGTTCAAGCTACCATTTTTCAGTCAATACTTTTGTTCTTCTATGTTTTCATAGAATATGAATATTTTTGATAACAATTTTTTTGCGTGGTCTGCAGGTGCAATTTATAGCGATAAACTGCTGGTGGAACCAAGGAAAATGCAGAAAGCAGAAAAATTTTTATTACTATCCAGTTATATATGTGTACTACAGAAGGTAAGTGAATTGGAAACAGTAAGTGTTCTAGCCTTTGTAAAGTTTTAATGTTATGTGGCTTGTGTCACTTTAAATTGAGAATTGTTCATATAATTCTGTACATGTTTAAGCCAATTAATCTCTCAGCTGTTATGTAAATATATTTTGAAAATTTGCCCTTCTGCGCTGTACAGTAAGAATTTTGCTATATTCTGCTCGTGACCATATAAAATCTATACATTGAGTTGGTTAGCTAACCTAATGTGCTTCATGACTTGAATGGTGTCCTCTAGAAGCTCGTCGTACTTATTTGTGTAGTGAAAGTGCTTGTTAAAATATCTGGATAAGAAATTGCTACCATTAGAGAGAATGTATGTATGTATGTGTGTGTCTATATATATATATATATATATATATATATATATATATATATATTTATATATACATACGAGGTGTGGCAAAAAAGTAATGAGACTGGCAACACTGCAAGCGATCTGGCAACGCTGCGCTGTTGTCCTTGATAGAGCAAGTGTATCAGTCCCCTCCTATAGCTCAGTGCGAGTTTCAACCCCTTCCGTTAACTACGTGATTTTTGTGACTGCTATTAGCGAAGTTGTGTTTTTGGTTGTGCGTCACGCAAAATGGAACAGCGGAATTTGGAGCAACGTTGTTCCATTAAACGGCAAGTGTGACGTTTGAAAAGTTAAAACAGGCCTATGGGGAACATTCTTTATCCTGAGCTCAAGTTTTTTGCTGGCACAAATCATTTTTGGAAGGCAGAAAACACGTTGAAGATGAACACCGTTCAGGGAGGACTTCAACTTCGAAAACCAATGAAAACATCGAGCGTGTGAACACTCTTGTGAGATCAGACCGTCGTTTAACATTAAGAATGTTGAGTGAACAATTAAATTTGAACAGATTTACCGTTCATCAAATTTTGACTGAACATTTGCACATGTAAAAGGTCTGTGCGAAATGGTGCAAAAACTGCCCTCTCCATAACAGAATTTTTGACCTCAAAAGGAATTCCTGTGGTTCCCCAGCCCCCTTATTCACCTGACCTCAGTCTGTGTGACTTTTTCCTTTTTCCTAAACTGAAAAATGTCCTCAAAGGACGTCATTTCGGGACTTTAGAAAACATCCAAAAGAGTGTAACGGACATGCTGAAGACCATACCGGTTGAAGACTTCCAGCGCTGCTACCAACGTCTCCATCTGTGTGTAGCTGCCCAAGGGAACTACTTTGAAGGGGATAACATTGATGTTTGAAAAAAATAAAAACTTTGGTAAATAAAAAATCAGTCTCATTACTTTTCTGCCACACCATATATATATATATATATATATATATATATATATATATATATATATATATATATATATATATATATATATATATATATATATATATATATTGTGGCAGTAGGGGGCAGTAGTGCACCCTTGAACCCTCAGGTACGACTCCTGACACCAGGTAATAGTCCACGAATCTTTTATTATTTTTCGCAGTGCACCAAGCACCTCCACACTCCTCACAAATCTGTTTCTCACACTAATAATAACCACAATGACCTCTCCTCCTCGCCCAGACACTTTGCTCCTCTCCCACCCAGCACAGCTCAGTGTCTGGACTGAGGCAGCGTCCTTTTATAGCCCCTGACCCGGAGGTGTTCCTGTCCCAGCAGTCCACAGTTCCTTATTCCTTCCGGGTCAGGGCAATCAGTCCATTACTTCAACCCGGGAGCACGCCATACCTTCCTGTCACGTGACCGTGACGTACTCCCGGGTCATAAGGCACAACAGAGCCCATAAGTCCCCCACAGCGACTCCTGGTGGCGCCCAAGGTATCCAGCAGGGCTGTGTATAAACACCACAGAGTCCATAAGGCCCTGCTGGACCTCGGGCATGATCCCGCTGTCGGAGAGCTCCTCCTGTCGGCCTGGGGTGCGGACCCGCCTCGGAAGCCGGCAGTCTTCCACAGTTCCCCTTAGTGGCGACTTCTGGGCGGGCGTCCGGCCCGAGGGACGTCCTCCTCCAGGAGGACGCGTCGTCCGGGCCTTGAGTGCGTTGCCCCTGTCCTCGAGCGAACCTTGGGGGGACGGTGTACCTCCTGTCTCTCCGGGGACAATGGCGCCTCTCGTGGCCCGGTCGCCGGCAATTATAGCACCGACGGAGTCCTCCTGGCTGTTCCCCTCTGCGGGACCAAAAACATCTCGGGAACTCCGTCAGCGTCGTCTCCGCCCTTCACCTGCCAGGGAAGTCATCATGGCCGCCTGGCGCCCTCAAGCCTTCCTTCCATCCTGTTGGGAGACCCACCATTCCTTTTGGGGATCTCCGCTAATGTGGGCTTGCGTTCAGCCTGAGGCCCTCCATGGGAAGAGGAGAGCCTCTGTGCTGTCTGCACACCCGTTACCTTCCGCTTACTGGGAGTCGGCGTCATTTGCCCCGTCCCGCACCGATGAACAGCACTATTCAGCTGCACCGGCACGAGCGGCGCATCCCCCGGCACTCCTACCATCGGCGCTACCCCGCACTTAAGACCGGTCGGGTCCTGGTGAGCCGTACTGCCCGAAAGCCGCGCCACGCCGCATGCCCCGGGCTGTTTGCTCCAGTCCCCGACCAATCGGTCATCGTGCCCCAGTCTCTTGTCGGGTACACAGTGCTTTGACACGCGCTACTCATTCTCAGCGGTGCCCGATCGCACTGTGTCCCCTTACTCTCTACGACACGGGAGGGACTCACCTGTACTCCCGCGCGATCATCTCCGAGCTTCCGGCGCAGCCGCTGCACGAAATCCTTCAGCGCCTTTACAGGTGCTGCTGCCGTCGCTCTAGTTCCTCCACTCGTTCCTTTAGGTCTTGATACCCTGCAAGAACGGTGCAGGGGCTCGAGGTATTTCTCGAGACCCGTAAGTCCAAACAGTCAGTTACTACGGCCGGCTGCATTTTCGCTTCGCGTGTGCTTACCTTCCGGCCGGGAACCAATGAGCACGCCGCCTCCAGGCACGTGTTCCGCTGGGTCGCAAAGGCTCCTGGGAGTTGGAGTCCTCAGAGGGACGGCTGGCTACTACAAGCCGGCTGCGATCTGCCTTCTCCTTTACCGCGGCAGACTCGTCAGCCACAACCCGCCCCTCTTTGTCGGCAGCTTTTTCTTTCGGCGGCGCGCCGCCTTCCCCTCCCCTTCGAGGAGGCTCGGACCCGTTAGGGGACGACCGGCCTCGTCGGCGGACTCCGGGTTTCCTCCACCGTCCCGACAACCCCGCTGGTGACCAGTCTGTTGTCACCAACCGCGCTGTCTCTAGCCGCCTTTCACCGCGACTTGCCTTCTGGGAGCCGCGGCCATTTTGCCGAGGCATGAGGCCGTCATCCAAGACGCCGCTGCAATCCTCCCGGCGGACGTCTGCAAAATAGGAAAACAACAAAGACGGGACATCGGGCGGTTTACCTGCAGCCGCCTCCGTAACGGAATGCGGCACCCCCGGACCGTCTAAGGAGTACGCTGCGCCCGGGATTTGTCCGTGTGCGGGTCGCCGCGGCCGGGCTTGTTTGGCCCGTATCAGCGCTTTGTCTTCCTCGCTCCGGTCAGGAGGGTCCAGGACATCGCGGCGTCCGTCATGCCCTGCAGGCGGCTGGGACTGACCTTCTTTTTCCTGTTTTCTTTCCCATGGCCCTGTAGAGCGGGATAGCACGCACTGTTGCGCTTCCTTGGCAGCGGGTGGTGTTGTGCACCTCCGTGTAAAATGGGGATTCGACCGAGGGTTGTCTGCCCACACAAATTTTGTTTTTTATGCAGGTCCTCTGCCAACAGACGGCCAGAGAATCCTGCCGGCTACGCCAGTGTGGCAGTAGGGGGCAGTAGTGCACCCTTGAACCCTCAGGTACGACTCCTGACACCAGGTAATAGTCCACGAATCTTTTTATTATTTTTCGCAGTGCACCAAGCACCTCCCACACTCCTCACAAATCTGTTTCTCACACTAATAATAACCACAATGACCTCTCCTCCTCGCCCAGACACTTTGCTCCTCTCCCACCCAGCACAGCTCAGTGTCTGGACTGAGGCAGCGTCCTTTTATAGCCCCTGACCCGGAGGTGTTCCTGTCCCAGCAGTCCACAGTTCCTTATTCCTTCCGGGTCAGGGCAATCAGTCCATTACTTCAACCCGGAGCACGCCATACCTTCCTGTCACGTGACCGTGGCGTACTCCCGGTCATAAGGCACAACAGAGCCCATAAGTCCCCCACAGCGACTCCTGGTGGCGCCAAGGTATCCAGCAGGGCTGTGTATAAACACCACAGAGTCCATAAGGCCCTGCTGGACCTCGGGGCATGATCCCGCTGTCGGGAGAGCTCCTCCTGTCGGCCTGGGGGTGCGGACCGCCTCGAAGCCGGCAGTCTTCCACAATATATATATATATATATATATATATATATATATATATATATATATAATATACTAGACATTAAGCCCTTTACAATAACGGACACTAGAACAGTAGTGCATAAACATTAGTCATTAGTAAGGAACAGTCTCTATTAAATGGCAACGGACCTTGACCTCATTCTGTTTATTGTCTTTTTTTTTTTTTTTGTCCAAAATATTTTTGCAAGAAGTCTAAAGTAAAATAATAATAAAAATAAAATAAAAACGTATATGACAACACAGTAAGTATAACTAATATTGCCTTAGTGTAAAACTTTGTAACAATCTGTAATACACAATATATGAAGAAGATATTTAGGAAAAATTTTCAATTTTTTTACCTCATGAAATGTTTCTATAAAATTTCATTATAGACAACATTTCTTGTAAATATTCTGTCAGAGTTTGGCAACAGTTTGCCTTGTTCAGGACCATCTACAACCTTGACAACAACATCTGGAAAACTTCTAACTCTTGATAAGGCAACATATAACTGACCGTGGCTGAATACTGGTTCTGGCAAGTAAATGCCAACTTTTTCTAAGGTTTGCTCTTCTGAGTCTTGCTCTTTTAGCGTTTTTCATTTTCTTTTTCTTCAATCGATCTATTTGCTTGTATTTTTCTTTGTCTTTCAGCCTTTCTTTTGTTGATGTTTACTTGTTGAGCTGACCGTTGTTCCAGGAGATATTGCTTATATAGAGGATTTGATTGTCTCTGTCTTTTGTCCTACTTGACGTGTCTTTTTTTTTTGGGTGGCATGTTGTTAGTAGATACGTCTGTAATATTTTCTCTTACAGTAATACTGGCTTGTATGTGGCTGTAATATGCGTCACTGTATTGTGTGCTTTTAATTTTCTTTCGCAGTAATACTGGTTTGTATTTCCATAAAATGCCTGTAATTTTCTCTGACTGTAATACTGGCTTTGATTTCCGTAATATGACTTTAATTTTCTGTCACAACAGTGGGCAATCAGCAGAGTGTCCCCATCAACTGATGTAATGTGTGGCGTGCAGCTTATAATCGTGCCTGTGGCATCTCCCCAACAAGTATTTTAATCTGTGGTGGTGTGCAGCTGATTATTGTATTTGTGGTGTCTCCCCAGCAACAGATTTTAAGTGCGTGGTCGTGACTACCCAATCAGCACTTTCCCCAGCAATGGTGTCCTTTATTTGCTTATCATGCGCGGCCACTGCTAGGCCATTCACTGTGTGCCCAGCTTCCAGTGTGTGTGCGTCCACCTTGTTGTGCGCATGGGCGGGGCACGGTGCGATGTGCGGTGCGGTGCGGCCCCGCGCATGCACACTTCACCAGAAGACACACACACATGGACACCTGGATGCACACAGGGGTTTTATTAAAGAGGATATACAATACATACATACATAGTGACCTGACAGGGGTGCTTCAGTTGTCCAAACCCAACACAAGCAGACACCAAGACATAAGTTCCAGCACAACACACTTTTTTTTTTTATTCATGTGGGGAGCGCTTTTCTCTCGCTCCTCAAAGCAGCATAGTACAAAGGACCAAGCACAAGGACAAGAAACATAGTACTTTCTCTTCTTTCTTTTTCCTCTCTCTTGCTCTCTTTTTCTCCTTTGCCTCCACTCCTTCTCCGACAATCTTTGTCCCCTCCCTCCTGACTCTGACTCTTAGAGTAGTGGCGCTTGGCTCCTTAGGCAGCACCTGTGGAACCCAACAGGGCTGCTCCAAACTCCAGCTCCCATGGAGCCCTGTGGGAGTCCGAGGCACCACTGTAACCCAAGGGGGCTGTCACCTAGTGACCCGGGGAGGTAATGCCTTGAATCTGCTCTCTCCGCTGGTCCTTCTATGATAATCGCTTCCCTATATATATATATATATATATATATATATATAGTGTGTATATATATACTGCTCAAAAGAATTAAAGGAACACTTTTTAATCAGAGTATAGCATAAAGTCAATGAAACTTATGGGATATTAATCTGGTCAGTTAAGTAGTAGAGGGGGTTGTTAATCAGTTTCAGCTGCTGTGGTGTTAATGAAATCAACAACAGATGCACTAGAGGGGCAACAATGTGATGACCCACAAAACAGGAATGGTTTAACAGGTGGAGGCCACTAACATTTTTCCCTCCTCATCATTTCTGACTGTTTATTCACTAGTTTTGCATTTGGCTAAAGTCATTGTCACTAATGGTAGCATGAGGCGATACCTGGACCCTACAGAGGTTGCACAGGTAGTCCAACTTCTCCAGGATGGCACATCAATACGTGTCATTGCCAGAAGGTTTGCTGTGTCTCCCTGCACAGTCTCAAGGGCATGGAGGAGATTCTAGGAGACAAGCAGTTACTCTAGGAGAGCTGGAGAGGGCCATAGAAGGTCCATAACCCATCAGCAGGACCAGTATCTGCTCCTTTGGGCAAGGAGGAACAGGATGAGCACTGCCAGAGCCCTACAAAATGACCTCGAGCAGGCCACTGGTGTGAATGTCTCTGACGAAACAACTAGAAAGACTTCATGAGGGTGACCCAAGGGCCTCATGTCCTCTAATGGGCCCTGAGCTCACTGCCCAGCAGCATGCAGCTCGATTGGCATACACCATAGAATACCAGAATTGGCAGATGCACCACTGGTGCCCTGTGCTTTTTACAGATGAGAGCAGGTTCACCCTGAGCACGTGACAGAAGTGAAAGGGTCTGGAGAAGCCATGGAGAACATTATGCTGCCTGTAACATCATTCAGCATGAGCAGTTAGGTGGTGGGTTAATGATTGTCTGGGGAGGCATATCCATGGAGGGTCACACAGACCGCTACAGGCTTGACAAAGGCACCTTGGCTGCCATTAGGTATCAGGATGAAATCCTTGGACCCATTGTCAGACCCTATGCTGGTACAGTGGCTCCTGGTGCACGACAATTCCTGGCCTCATGTGGTGAGAGTATGCAGGCAGTTCCTGGAGGTATGAAGGAATTGATACCATTGACTGGCCACAACACTTTCCTGACCTAAATCCAATAGAACACCTCTGGGACATTATGTTTTGGTCCATCCAATGCCACCAGGTTGCACCTCAGACTGTCCAGGAGCTCAGTGATGCCATGGTCCAGATTTGGGAGGAGATCCCCCACAACACCATCGGTCATCTCATTAGAAGCATGCACCAATGTTGTCAGGCATGTACAGTATACAAGAACACAGGGGCCATACAAAGTGCTGCGTACAATTTTGAGTTGCTGCAATTAAATTTTGGCAAAATGGACTAGCCTGCCACATAATTTTTTCACTCTGATTTTTGGGGCGTCTTTGAATTCAGGGCTCTGTAGGTTGATCATTTTCATTTCCATCAAACGATGTGGCATCCTTTCGTTCCTAACACATTACCCAGTCTATATCAGTATAGATATCCAGGAAGATTTCTTTTTCCCATTGAGATCTGATGTGTTTTCAAAGTGTTCCTTTAATTTTTTTGAGCAGTTTATATATATATATATAAATGTATATGTTACAGAATCAAAGCACAATATATATAACTTTAAAGATGGCTGTACTTTTAATTAAAAGCAACTGTTTAGTTACTTGAAGGGCTGCATGCCATTATTATTTTTTTTTATTTGTGCATGAAAATGTTTTTTTTATTGAATGAGAGCATGTTGGATGGCATTCTGTTATTGCTGTGGTACTGAATGGGTATTGAGTATTGTGAATTTTCTGTGGTACTGGTCGAGTGCAAAAATTCTGGTGTCTTGACAACCTTAGTACTTGGAACATATGACTCTCAAATGTTACTTGAATCCTTTCAGCCGTGAAGAGCAGTTTGCTGCTTTATATACATTTAAAACACCACCTTTCTGATTACAGATCATTTCTTTTAGTAACACAGCACTACTGCCCTATTTTAAGAGGTCTTTTGAGGACACTTGTCATCTAGCTGCATAGCACTTATTTGTGAATAATGAAATGAGTTACCTGTAACTAACTAAACTGCTAAAGCAGTTGCTGCAACACCGGTAAGTTCAGAATGAGAAAATTTAACTATGGAATAAACAAATGACTTTTTTTTCTCAACTTGACTGACAGCATTTGAAATATTAAAGTTAAAAGATCCAGCTTTTCCCAGTACTGCTATTTTTGGCTTACTTTTGTATACTGTATGTTTGCTCTGTATACATACTCTTAAACTGACTTTTTAGCTCTGTTCTTGCAGTGATGTATGCTGGTGTCAGCGTTGTGTTGTTAGCACTGGATCATCACAAATATAAGGAGATGAATGTCTTTTTGGCCTTTTTTTTAATTGTATCTTACTTTTGCATTTTTAATGAAACCAACAACTATTTTTAGAAGGTAGTTTTGATTTACTATTTCTTTTTTTCTGTGAAACTTTGGTTAGGAACTCTGTTTTTCTTTTCTTTAGGTTTGGGCCTATTGAGTACACTGGCCCTTTTACTGCTGCCTATTTGGAGAAATTTGTCCGAAGAGTTATTGCTCCTCTTGTTTACATACCTTCTGAAGAAAGGCTCAAAAAATTCTTGTCCCATTATGAGGTAGTTTATTCTTTATATCTTCATTTATATGAAGAATTAATGAAGTGAAATTAACAATACCTACATTGCATGGAGCTTCTTTGTTAATCATACATTTTATTTTAGAAATTAATTCTAATTCTGTATATTTTTTTTCATAATAAAAATGTACAATCATGTTAAACTTTTGGAATTATTACAGATTCCTGTATAAATAGCTTCTAAAATGTGATCTGCTCTTCATTTAATAATAGATGAAGATAGTCTCATTAAACACATAGCACATATAATCATGTATTGTGCATATAATGACAGTATGATAACAATATTCAACCTACTTTATAAAAGTCATGGATGTGGGGGGAAAAGTATTCTGCATGTCTTTTTGCTGTTAAGGAGTGTGGTTCAGTTATTGAGTAGTTAAACCAACATTTGACCAGTTTAATTATTCCTTCGATTAACTGTGTAACTCAGATTAAGTCACTTAACCTGCTTGTGCTCCTAATATAAAAAAACAAAGTAAACAATATTATTATTAGCCATTACTTATGAACTATCATGGGATGTTTTCTGCTACGGAAAAAGACCCAATAGAAAATAAAGATTGGACCCTGTATTGGCCATTTTAAAATGCAGAATGTCTTCTGGTTAACCACTGTGTCACTGATCTATTCTTGTGTTTACGATCATTGTTATGCTGCATCACTCAGCTTCTTTTGTACCTTAGATGGGGTTGCTGCCCTAATACTCTCATTTAGAATTTCTGCATACAACTTTGAATTCATTGTTTCTATGCAAGCTTTGAAAGTTCAGTTCAATCTGATACCATAATGCTCCCTCCACCAAACTTCACAGTTGATATGAAGTTTTGTTGATATGTCCACTTATATGTGTTGTGTGCATTTATTAAAACATTTTGCTCCAGTGTTAAACCTAATATAGGGAGCAGTGTTTTTGTTTGGAGAAGGTGGTTTACTATGTGGTACCTCTATTGAGTACCACTTGTTGTGTGTGTGTTTTGTTTTTTTTTGTAGTGCTTTTTACTTATCATAGTGTCATGGTTACAGACATTATTACATGTAATAGATGTTACTTTCTTCAGGCTTGCACAATATTCTCTTGCAGTAATATTTGTAGGATAAATAATTAATTGGGGAATAACAGTGAAAGTAGCAAAGGTAATTAATTTTTTCCATTTGCTGGCTCTCCCTGTCCTCCTTTTCTGAAGTACACACAGGCCATTTAGTACCTCCACAAATCTGTGGCGTATAGAGCAGTAAACAAAAATTGGGAATAAAAATATAATATGTGCAGAGCAACTCAGACCTACTCCTGAAAGCACTACATGTTCAGTGAAACTATGGGAGTGTACAATTGTGTGTGCTCTACTTGTTTATTCTGACTGTCTTGCTTATCGCGACGTAAATGAAGGTTCACTATATTTTAAAAGCTTTATGTGTTTTCCTTAATTATTTGTGTTTTCATGAGTGAGCTTAAATGAAATACAGTACAGTACTGCAAAAATGGTTTAATGCTTACAGTTAAAGTCAGACTATGGTGAATACTTTAAAACTTAGTTTATAACCCCTCCACAGATTTTGTACTAACAAACTATAAATTTGGCATATCATTTAAGATATCTACTTTGTGTTGGGCAAAAGTTATTTTTTTCAACATGGTTCACAAAGAGAATATTTCACTTTTTATTGACTATGTCACAATTTCAGTGGGTCATATGTTTACATACACTTTGTTAATATTTGGCAGAACTGCCTTTAAATTGTTTCACCTGAGCCAAACATTTTGGGTAGCCTTCCACAAGCATCTTACAGTAAACTGCTGGAGTTTTGACCCATTCCTCCAGACAGAACTGTTGGACCTGAAACAGATTTGTAGGCCTCCTTGCTCCTACACACTTTTTCTTTTCTGTCCACAAATTTTCAGTTGGACTGAGGTCAGGGGTTTTTGGTAGTCTCTTCAATACCTTGACCTTGTTGTCCTCAAGCCATTTTGCCACAACATTAGATGTATGCTTGGGGTCACTGTCCATTTGGAAAACCCATTTGCAACTGAGCTTCATCTTCCTTGCTGAGCTCTTGAGATGTTCCTGCAGTATATCTAGATAATTTTCCTTCCTCATGATGCCATCTATTTTGTGAAGTGCACCAGTCCCATCCTGCAGCAAAGCCCCTCTACAACATGCTTGGTGTTTGGGATGGTGTTCTTTGGCTTGCAGACCTCACCCTTGTTCTTGCAAATATATGGCCAAACAGCATATTACTGTTCGTACAGAAGAACATTGAACTTTCAGGCATTTGGAAATTGTTCCCAAGGATGAACCACATTTGTGGAGGTACACTTTTTTTTCCAAGGTATTGGCTGATTTCTTTTGATTCTTCCCATTATGTCAAGCGAAGAGACATTGTGTCTTGCCTTTTTGGTGATTACAAGAGAGTATCTTTTATTTCTGGAAGATAATTTCCTTTTTACTTCAGTTGTCCAATTGCTTATTGCAGGTAATAAAAGTAATTTCTATGAACTCACTCTTAATTATTGATCCTTTATTCTTTTGAGTAAACATTCATAGAATGCTTGCTGTAAACTGATTATTATTGTTTGTGAACTAGAAACTATTGTCTTTAATACTCATACTTTTAACAGATTTTTCCTGTAGATCAAATTACAGTTAGGGTGCAGTTATTGGTTATTTAAAAATAGCGGGAGGTAGCCCTAAATCTTTTTCTTGTAAAAGCTAAAAACTTGAAATCATGAATACCCTAAATGGTAATAGCAGTTCCAATGCTGAAAATAACGACTTAGACATGCGTTTTATGCTTAACTAGCAGTAACCACCACACAGTGGTCACATCATATTTTAACTGTTTGGTGGCTTTGTGCGACTGTCTTTGTTATGTAAATGTACAATTTGAAATGAAGTCAATGATTACATTTACAAGGATATCTGAAACTCGTAATATGGAGTGTTAATAAAAATGCGAAGTACTCCAGCTAAATTCCAGATACATAATTTATCATGTCAATATAAACAAAGCTTACTTACACTCTTTTATAGCATTTATTGTAAATATAAGCCACCTTTTCCATTTTGTAGTAACAGGTTTGTAGATGTGTGACAAATATTACAGCACTATCCCTTTCAGTAGTCTTTAGCCTTAATTTCTTTGCTGAATTTGTGATTAACCACGTCTGTACGTTCCATAGTGCATTTTGAAGATACTCCTTCTACACAAGTTAGCTTTGAGACTTGATACACCTTGCAAGGTGTAATGCTCAAGAAATGCATAATATTTCATAATTGAAGACTGTTGTCACATCTTTATAACAAAACTTATACTTAAACATGTTTTCAAGGACAAACACAAAACTTTAAAAACAAAATTTGATGTTTCAATGCACTTATGTAAAACTTAAGATTAGTTTCTGTACAGTTGCTGACATCTTGTTAAGTTCTTTGCAAGTAAACCAAAAGCATATTAATTCAAATATAAAGACAAATACTGGGGGCACCTCCACACTACAGTATGTTGGACAGCCTCCTGTAGTCAATGGTAGATGGCACAGCTAATTGATCAGCAGCTTTGAAACATTTTAATGTACCCAGAACAAGGTATCAATCAAAATAATAGCAAAATAAGTCCATGTTATACAATATTCTTTAGAGATGGATAATATGGAATGCTTCAAATAATTTTTGAAGTGAAACTATAAAACAAAATTGGGATTTTCTACTTATTACAATAACTCTAGTTGACAAGTTTTGTAATTTATTGCATCACATTTTAATATAATGACTTTATTGGAATTGGTCTGCTGATTAGAACATTAGTATATTAGAACAATTTGGACAAAAAAGGTCATTTAATTCAGTAAACTGTGTAAACTATGTTTAGTTAAATTACCCAAAACAACATCAAGGCAAGATTTGAAGGTCTCTTAAAGTCTTATTTACCGCAAACAGCTTGGATCCACTATTCTGATTCCTTTTGTGATTTTGAATGATTCAATCATGTCACCTGTTAATTTCTGTTTTCTTAAACTGAAAAGTTTCATCTCCCATAGTTTTTTCTCATAACTCAAACTGTACCTCACAGTCCCAGAGTAAGCCTAGTCACTCTCCATTGGATTCTGTCTTGCATTCTTTTTGTAACAAGGTGATCAAAACTGCAGACTGTATTCAAAATGAGGTCTCGTCAGTGTGTTATATAGTTAAATCAAAACCTGATCTCATAACTCATTTTATTACCTAACATTCTATTAACCTTCTTAGTGGCTTCTGTGTGCTGTCTTAATGTAGAAATTGAACAGTCCACACCTCCTAGGTGTTTCTCGTAAGATGCATTTACAGGTTGCAAACCTCCCAAATTTGTGTTTAGATTAACCATTTTTCCTTCCTATATGTAATACTTTGCATTTGCAGTCAAAAGGTAAAGTAGATGATACTTAAACAGAACAGTGTCATAAGGAATCAAGTGATTTTGGATCATAAACTCAGTTTTGATTCCTTTTGTTTTTAAAGTGATTTGTATGTTATCTGTAAATGTATTTCCACAAGTGTCTTGTTAGAAGAGGTTTGTACAGTAAGAATTAATGAAGCTGTATTTAAGTGGATAAGTAATGATCAGAATTGTGTATTGACTGAAGAATATGATTGAAATATATTCCTCTGATGAGAATAAATTTGATCAGAATAAAATATAATTTTATTACTAACCTATAAACCCTCCTGGGTTATAGCCCATAGTTGTTAAACATTATAGAGGTATTCTTTATGGGTGACTTTAATATTCACGGATGTGGAAAAATACAGCTTTGGTAAATGGCTTTATAACTATTTAACCTTGTAGACCGTCAAAATGTACAGTATTCCTTTTTTTGTGGTGTTTGTGTTCAAAATGTAATTATCACTTTTTTGAAATTTCATACTTTAGTCTAATTTTATCAGTTTCTACCCTTTCCAGTACAGTTTAAAACCAGAACAGTGCAACATCTAGAAAATCAAATTGATCAACATTGCTTGAAACAGTAACTTTTTAATTGAAGGGAAAAACCACACCTGCAAAATGTGTAATTTGTCATTAACGGAGGATTATAAAAATAGTGGTTTTTCTCAAAAAGCAGTACAAGCACAAAGAAACTCATTGTGGTATTGTGATAGAATGTGCTCTTAAATTAGAATTCCAAATATTAAAGCATTGATGGAGAAGAGTGAAATTACAGGTTTACTAAACAGTAAAGACTGAAAGAATTAAAGGGCTTTCATATGCTTTTTATCAGACCATATCTGAATACTATTCCAAACAGATTACTGTTGTACCTATTTTCATCTAGCTCAAAAGGAAATATAATTTAATATGGGGGGGGGAAGGTAAAATTGTACCTAAGGTTGTGTTTTCTTTTAATGCACAGGAATCTTTTTTCCATTTTGATGAGTTAAGAATATGTCTATTAATCATTACAAAATATGGATCTGATAATATATAAAATTCACATTTTTGAATGTAAATCATTTGATTATTTATAAACACAGCATGCACAATTAAGATATACTGTTAAAGTAACACAGTAGACAACATTTATTTTTCAGATGTACAATATATTACAGATGGCAGACTAGTGGTATTCTTTTATCTAGTTAGTCTTTTATGAGGCTTTCAGAAATATAAAGGAATATCTAATTTATCAGTGAGTAAAATCCCAGACTATTCTAGGTTCCAAGTCAGCCAATTCTGAATGTTAATGTTAAAAGATTTTTTTTTTTCTAAGTTTCACTGTGTATGCCTTGCATTTTTCAAATACTTCTGACACATGGTACATTTATTTTCTTTTTAAGCCTGGAGTTCTGGGTTATTTTGAATTCAATACATCACCTCAGCCACCTGGATACCTAACATTTCTTATGTCAGCTTTACAGGCACTTAAGAGAGGTAATTATTGTAATATTTCAGCAATATAATGCTTTGAAATTTAATGCACAGAACTTGCCTTGTTCATTGTTTCTCTGTGTTGGCAATATAAAATGATAGACTGAGGATTTATTCGCATTATAACTGCATGTCTTAGTTTTTGTCTTTGTAAGTAATAATGCTGGTTAATAAATTTGCCATTTATTTGTCTTGTATTAATTTCTTAATTTTCCTTTAATGCGAGGAATTATTTTGTATCACAAAGAAAACAGAAGTATAATAATAAGAAACAATAAATAAACTAAAAAAGTCATTAAATAGCTTGTTTAAATTTAACAAGCTTTAGTTTTTTTTTTTTAACATTTGTGTATTTTAGTTGTTGCTCTAATATTTCTTTTTAGAGCAAGAATTAATTATTTGTTAAGGGTTAGGTTATAGTCTAGCAAAGTATTGTTATTTCACAATAGATATTGCTCTTGTTTATTCAGTGTCCTTGTGCATGCGTGTGTTCTGGACAGAACCTAACAAAAGTAATACATATACATTTAATGCAGCAAGTGCTGAGGAGTGAATTTAATCTGCACAGTTTAGGGTCACAGGGAGGCAGTGATCATCACAACAGAAGAGGGTATAAGACAGGGGTCTCCAGCTCCAGTTCTAGAGAGCTACTGTGGCTGCAGGTTTTCATTCTAACCCTTTTCTTAATTAGTGACCAGATTTTGCTGCTAATTAACTCTTTGCCTTAATTTTAATTGATGTACAACTTAAGACTCAGGCCCCTTAATTATTTCCTTTTTTCCTTAATTAGCAACCAAACAATATTAAGACACAAAATGAACCAACACATAAACAACAACCTGCGCCCATCACACAATAGCTGAAAGTAAAGAAAGGTGAAGGCCTCAGTAATGTTGAACTGCTTAGGTCCACAAAACATTTTGACAGCGCTCTTAAAAACTAAAAAAAACATCAACAGTTTTGGAAATGTCTGCCATGGCAGAATGAGCACCATGGAATTACATAACGGGTTTAATTACCAATGAGAATTGACTTCAAGTTAAGAAACTGAATGAAGGTTGGAGTTTGAGGCCCCATTGGTCATCTGTTGGCATACTAGACTTCAGGTTTATGTTTAGGTGCCATTTAAGTAAAAAAGAATCAATTCAGCCGTTAGAGTCTCAAGAAAAGTCAATTAAAATAAAGGGAAATAGTTAATTATCAGCAAAAACAAGTCACTAATTAAGAAAAAAATAAGAATGAAAACTTGCAGCCACAGTAGCTCTCTAGGACTGGAGGTGGAGACCCCTGGTATAAGACAAGAAACAACCTACTGCTAGCCTGGAAACCTACGCATATGCGTGGAGGGAGAGGTGAAGAAAACACATATATTGCAATCAAGGGACAATAACTGAACAAACGTTATTTAGCATATATTGAATTTTATTCAGATTAAAGTTGAATAATTTTGGTACAGATATTTTAACACATGTAGAATGGAAGCGCATAGCAGGTGCATTATAGGAACCCATGGGGTGGATATGGGGATTGTGCGGCAAGTGGCTTTCCTCTTGAAGTTGTACAGTTATCTGTCCAGTTTATAAATTCAAAGAGGTTTTCCATTTTGTGCTGTGATCAGGGGCTGAATCAAACAGGACAGATAAAGCAATAAGGGGCTTAACTGTTTATTATACAGTCCTGAAAAAAGCTAAAGTTACTTGGTGTAACAGATCAGAGACTAAAGTCTCTAATAATCCCCAAACCTAATTTCACTGTTGTATGTAATAAGAATGGATTATGTATGATTTCCAAAGTGACCTGTGGGGGGTTGCCATGTGTTGATTATCAGCAGCGATTCTCTAAGAGGGAATCGTTCTGACAATTGTTAAGGAACGTGTTTCAAAGACACAAAGAAGGGCAAATTAAAAGCAAATATAAGAAATGTAAGTTTATATAGTTGATAATATTATGCCAAGAATTTGAAGAAGCAGGATACGTGTTTGTAGAAGCTAGTGATTATATTGCTATAATCCTGTTCTGTGTACTTCCTAGTTTTTTCACACTGGAGAAATTTTAGGGCTGGCAACTGGCAAACATTTATAATATGCAGTAAAAGTCAATGGGACTGAACCTGGTAATTACAAGCCAGTTAATTTGTATTGTGTGTAAATTAGTGGAAGTGATTGTAATAAAGAAAATATAAAAGCAGTTGTCCATTACAGGCCTATAAGCAAACAATTAGTATAGGTATATGCATACTTCTAATGAGAGAGTATGCTTAAAATACTCCATGTGTCTAAACTGCCTTCTTTATAGATAGATAGATAGATAGATACTTTATTAATCCCAAGGGGAAATTCACATAATCCAGCAGCAGTATACTGATACAAAGAAACAATATTAAATTAAATAGTAATACAAATGGAAAAAAAAATAAAAATTTAAAATTAAAATAAAATTAATGTCAGCATTTACTCCCCCGGGTGGAATTGAAGACTCACATAGTGTGGGGGAGGAAGATAGAAGGATACACAAAGATTACATTGAAGTACTTTTAATTGGTGCAAGTATGATACTAAAGTTGTTCAGTTTTTATTATTTTGTCATAGCCATGAAATTAACTGGAACTGTATTGCACCGAATTTGATTTGCCAGTAATAGCAAGAAGTGGCTTAGATATCTATAAATATTTTGAATGTTACTAATCTTAAGGCATTATATATAGCAAGTCTATATAGATGTAACAAGTTCTAAGTAAATTTTTCTTTTTAACATTAACAATAGCAAGTACAATAAATTTTGTTTATAAATAGATCCATAAATTAAATAAACATAAAACATTTCTGTATTTTTCATTTAAATTAAAGTATGTTTGAATTATTGTTGCAGATTTCCAAGGTGTGTTACGCTTTGGTGTAATAACAAGTAGGCAGCTGGCAAACCGTATTTCCTTGACCAGCCATGGGACAGTCTTCATGCACAGGCATTTTAACACTTCTTTGGTAGGTAAAGCAGGAACCATACAAAATATATTATGATTGTGTTTTTTTTTCAGTTTTATTCTATTATGACAACTACTTAAAAATCAACAAACATGATTTTACCAGAAGAGAAATGATCAAGTGCCCAACCCAATTGCCGCCAATTTGTTCTGCCTATATAGAGGCAAACTCAGTAGTAAAAATATACTGTATGTAGTGAATTTACTACATCATTATTTTCTACTCCTCTCTTCGAGTAATACTGTATGCTAAATGTGAAAGTGAACCAGATAGGAACAGTCGAAAATGTAGAATACATGTAATTACTTTTATAAATCAACTAATAATCGGTAAATATAATTAAAGATGGCATGCTTCTTCTGGAGCCCAGATTAATTCATATCAGGGTGGTTTCCAAATTAAGCATTTTACTTTTTTGTTATCTAGTAGCTTCCAGCCTGTTATACTGCTTAGGTCTATTTACTATATGAGTAAACATAGAAGCAGCTCCTTCACTGAGTATTCTTACGTAATTAAACTAATATATATACACAGTGGTGTGAAAACTATTTGCCCCTTCCTATTCTTTTGCATGTTTGTCACACAAAATGTTTCTGATCATCAAACACATTTAACCATTAGTCAAATATAACACAAGTAAACACAAAATGCAGTTTTTAAATGATGGTTTTTATTATTTAGGGAGAAATAAAAATCCAAACCTACATGGCCCTGTGTGAAAAAGTAATTGCCCCCTGAACCTAATAACTGGTTGGGCCACCCTTAGCAGCAGTAACTGCAATCAAGCGTTTGCGATAACTTGCAGTGAGTCTTTTACAGCTCTGGAGGAATTTTGGCCCACTCATCTTTGCAGAATTGTTGTAATTCAGCTCTATTTGAGGGTTTTCTAGCATGAATCGCCTTTTTAAGGTCATGCCATAGCATCTCAATTGGATTCAGGTCAGGACTTTGACTAGGCCACTCCAAAGTCTTCATTTTGTTTTTATTCAGCCATTCAGAGGTGGATTTCCTGGTGTGTTTTGGGTCATTGTCCTGTTGCAGCACCCAAGATCGCTTCAGCTTGAGTTGACGAACAGATGGCCAGACATTCTCCTTCAGGATTTTTAGTAGACCGTAGAATTCATGCTTCCATCTATCACAGCAAGCCTTCCAGGTCCTGAAGCAGCAAAACAACCCCAGACCATCACACTACCACCACCATATTTTACTGTTGGTATGATGTTCTTTTCTGAAATGCTGTGTTCCTTTTACGCCAGATGTAACGGACATTTGCCTTCCAAAAGTTCAAATTTTGCCTCATCAGTCCACAAGGTATTTTCTCAAAAGTCTTGGCAATCATTGAGATGTTTCTTAGCAAAATTGAGACGAGCCCTAATGTTCTTTTGCTTAACAGTGGTTTGCGTCTTGGAAATCTGCCATGCAGGCCGTTTTGCCCAGTCTCTTTCTTATGGTGGAGTCGTGAACACTGACCTTAATTGAGGCAAGTGAGGCCTGCAGTTCTTTAGACGTTGTCCTGGGGTCTTTGTGATCTCTCGGATGAGTCGTCTCTGCGCTCTTGGGGTAGTTTTGGTCGGCCGACCACTCCTGGGAAGGTTCACCACCGTTCCATGTTTTTGCCATTTGTGGATAATGGCTCTCACTGTGGTTCGCTGGAGTCCCAAAGCTTTAGAAATGGCTTTATAACCTTTACCAGACTGATAGATCTCAATTACTTCTGTTCTCATTTGTTCCTGAATTTCTTTGGATCTTGGCATGATGTCTAGCTTTTGAGGTGCTTTTGGTCTACTTCTCTGTGTCAGGCAGCTCCTATTTAAGTGATTTCTTGATTGAAACAGGTGTGGCAGTAATCAGGCCTGGGGGTGGCTACGGAATTGAACTCAGGTGTGATACACCACAGTTAGGGTATTTTTAACAAGGGGTAATTACTTTTCACACAGGGCCATGTAGGTTTGGATTTTTTTTTCTCCCTAAATAATAAAAACCATCATTTAAAAACTGCATTTTGTGTTTACTTGTGTTATATTTGATTAATGGTTAAATGTGTTTGATGATCAGAAACATTTTGTGTGACAAACATGCAAAAGAATAAGAAATCAGGAAGGGGCAAATAGTTTTTCACACCACTGTGTGTATGTATATATATATATGTATATATATATATATATATATATATATATATATATATATATATATATATATACACACTCACCTAAAGGATTATTAGGAACACCTGTTCAATTTCTCATTAATGCAATTATCTAATCAACCAATCACATGGCAGTTGCTTCAATGCATTTAGGGTGTGGTCCTGGTCAAGACAATCGCCTGAACTCCAAACTGAATGTCAGAATGGGAAAGAAAGGTGATTTAAGCAATTTTGAGCGTGGCATGGTTGTTGGTGCCAGACGGGCCAGTCTGAGTATTTCACAATCTGCTCAGTTACTGGGATTTTCACGCACAACCATTTCTAGGGTTTACAAAGAATGGTGTGAAAAGGGAAAACCATTCAGTATGCGGCAGTCCTGTGGGCAAAATGCCTTGTTGAAATAGAGGTCAGAGGAGAATGGGCTGACTGATTTAAGCTGATAGAAGAGCAACTTTGACTGAAATAATCACTGTTACAACCGAGGTATGCAGCAAAGCATTTGTGAAGCCACAACACGCACAACCTTGAGGCGGATGGGCTACAACAGCAGAAGACCCCACCGGGTACCACTCATCTCCACTACAAATAGGAAAAGAGGCTACAATTTGCACAAGCACACCCAAATTGGACTCTGATGAGTCTCAATTTCTGTTGAGACATTCAAATGGTAGAGTCAGAATTTGGCGTAAACAGAATGAGAACATGGATCCATCATGCCTTGTTACCACTGTGGTGTAATGGTGTGGGGGATGTTTTCTTGACACACTTTAGGCCCCTTAGTGCCAATTGGGCATTGTTTAAATGCCACGGGCTACCTAAGCATTGTTTCTGACCTTGTCCATCCCTTCATGACTACCATGTACCCATCCTCTGATGGCTACTTCCAGCAGGATAATGCACCATGTCACAAAGCTCAATCATTTCAAATTGGTTCCTTGAACATGGCAATGAGTTCACTGTACTAAAATGGCCCCACAGTCGCCAGATCTCAACCCAATAGAGCATCTTTGGGATGTGGTGGAACGGGAGCTTCGTGCCCTGGATGTGCATCCCACAAATCTCCATCAACTGCAAGATGCTATCCTATCAATATGGGCCAACATTTCTAAAGAATGCTTTCAGCACCTTGTTGAATCAATGCCACGTAGAATTAAGGCAGTTCTGAAGGCGAAGGGGGTCAAACACCGTATTAGTATGGTGTTCCTAATAATCCTTTAGGTGAGTGTATATATTATACACACACACACACAAACCGGATTCCAAAAAGTTGGGACACTAAACAAATTGTGAATAAAACTGAATGCAATGATGTGGAGATGGCAAATGTCAATATTTTATTTGTAATAGAACGTAGATGACAGATCAAACGCTTAATCCGAGTAAATGTATCATTTCTAAGAAAAATATGTTAATTCAAAATTTCACGGTGTCAACAAATCCCAAAAAGTTGGGACAAGTAGCAATAAGAGACTGGAAAAGTAAATTTGAGCATAACTAAGAGCTGGAAGACCAATAAACACTAATTAGGTCAATTGGCAACATGATTGGTATAAAAAGAGCTTCTCAGAGTGGCAGTGTCTCTCAGAAGCCAAGATGGGTAGAGGATCACCAGTTCCCACAATGTTGCGAGAAAGATAGTGGAGCAATATCAGAAAGGTGTTACCCAGCGAAAAATTGTTAAGACTTTGCATCTATCATCATCAACTGTGCATAACATCATCCAAGATTCAGAGAATCTGGAACAATCTCTGTGCGTAAGGGTCAAGGCCGTAAAACCATACTGGATGCCCGTGATCTCCGGCCCTTAAACGACACTGCACCACAAACAGGAATGCTACTGTAAAGGAAATCACAGAATGGGCTCAGGAATACTTCCAGAAACCATTGTCAGTGAACACAATCCACCGTGCCATCCGCCGTTGCCAGCTGAAACTCTACAGTGCAAAGAAGAAGCCATTTCTAAGCAAGATCCACAAGCTCAGGCGTTGTCACTGGGCCAGGGATCATTTAAAATGGAGTGTGGCAAAATGGAAGACTGTTCTGTGGTCAGACGAGTCACGATTCAAGTTCTTTTGGAAATCTGGAACGCCATGTCATCCGGACCAAAGAGGACAAGGACAACCCAAGTTGTTATCAACGCTCAGTTCAGAAGCCTGCATCTCTGATGGTATGGGGTTGCATGAGTGCGTGTGGCATGGGCAGCTTGCATGTCTGGAAAGGCACCATCAATGCAGAAAAATATATTCAGGTTCTAGAACAACATTCTCCCATCCAGATGTCATCTCTTTCAGGGAAGACCCTGCATTTTTCAACAAGATAATGCCAGACCACATTCTGCATCAATCACAACATCATGGCTGCGTAGGAGAAGGATCCGGTACTGAAATGGCCAGTCTGCAGTCCAGATCTTTCACCTATAGAGAACATTTGGTGCATCATAAAGAGGAAGGTGCGACAAAGAAGGCCCAAGACGATTGAACAGTTAGAGGCCTGTATTAGAGAAGAATGGGAGAGCATTCCTATTTCTAAACTTGAGAAACTGGTCTCCTCGGTCCCCAGACGTCTGTTGAGTGTTGTAAGAAGAAGGGAGATGCCACACAGTGGTGAAATTGGCCTTGTCCCAACTTTTTTGGGATTTGTTGAGACCATGAAATTCTGAATCAACATATTTTTCCCTTAAAATGATACATTTTCTCAGTTTAAACTTTTGTTCCGTGATTTATGTTCTATTCTGAATAAAATATTAGAAGTTGGCACCTCCACATCATTGCATTCAGTTTTTATTCACGATTTGTATAGTGTCCCAACTTTTTGGAATCCGGTTTGTATTTTATATATATATATATATATATATTTTTTTTTAATTTTGTAGTTCTGTACATAACTTGTTCTACACTTACTTTTCTCTTTATTTTTTTCATGTATTTAATATTTATTTTGTAGATTTTCCCACGTCATGCACTAAACTTTACATCTGAGAATATTTGTAAATGGGCATATGAAAATCTGGAGTTGTTTTACCGATGGTTGAGACCACATGGTGGAAAGAGCCGTTTGATGGACAAGGAGTTGAAAAAAGGGGCTGCTTTGTTGGTATTCCTCCCATTTGACCCACTGGCTGAGAGCCAACCGCAAATTGATGAGGTTAGTACTTTTATCTTTGGACAATGAAGACTCTCATAAAAGATGTGGAAACCTTAGCTACTGTATATGTAGAATAGTTTACAGTTAAAATGTTACTGTTTTGTGTATATATAAAATGAGCACTGTTTGTTATGGAATACTAAGTTTAAAACTGTTATGGAATACTAAGTTACATTACATGTTAATTCGATCTATTAATTTAATGTAAGATATGATTTAAAAAAAATATATTACAAAGTTCATGTTTGTGAACAAGTGTTCTCTGTGCATGTCCTTGATGATTACAGACACATTTCCTTGACATCTGCCACAGTGAAGGTATTTTAATGACTCGCAGTGTATTGTCTAATATACATTTGTAACCATACAAATGTTCCTGTAAAGCACATAAATCAGTTGAGCAGTGTGTCTGAGGCCCTCATTCTAACATAGTTCTCCCTCTAAAAAACTAAGTATAGGTACCAATCAATTCTATGGTTGTTATTTATTTCCCCTCCAACACCCACCCCCCAATGATACTATTTTAAAACCTACTCTCCCTTTTATTACAGATGCCCTGAACTATTTTTTAGGAAAGTGTTCATGCTAATTGTATGTGAATGACAGCATCAAAATTTATGATGGGTCAGTGTGCAGGAGTGAGGTAATCAGATTGTTAAAGTAAAGTTGCCTGCAACTCAATGTCAAATCGAAAAGAAAACATGACGTCGTAATTTTTAAGCAATGCAATAGAACACTCTTACATTTATTGTATATGTCATAGGTTAGATTGTAGATGCAGTAAAGAAGTTCAAGTTCTGGAGAAGCACCATTTTAAATGTTCTAGGATGGCAATTAAGTACACCTGTTATGGTAAACAGAGATCAGAAGATACTGCTTCTGAGATCATTAAAGAAGTTAGGAATATAAAAGAAAGTGGTGACCTTTTTGTCATTCTCCTTCACTGTGTGGTTTGGCTATGTCTCTGCCAGGATATTGCCCAATCACTTGTTTCATTATATATTGTATCTACAAAATGTGACATGCATTAACTTAGCGTGTAGATATTAGAGTCTGTTGTACTAGTTTGATGGATATGCTTGTTTTGTTAAATTGGAAGATTGAATGCTGTTATTGATTAATTATTACTGTCTTACCCTTTTGTTTTTTATTGTTCTTTTCTTTATATGAGCTATACCAATTCTAATTCCATGTACCTAGTGTTGTGATATCAGTACAGGAAAGAATACAGCCTACTAAATGTAAATGCATCTGTTATTGATAGAATATGAATCCGTTGTAGTAAAAATGCTGGTACTTGCATCATCCAGTTAATATTTAATTTATTTAAAATAGTAATCTATGCCGTTTTCTTCTTGCCATAAAGTGTCACCATTTGTAGAATTTTTAAACCGATAATTCTGTAATTGACTATTGGTACACTCTACAGTATATAGTCGATATTAAGCACTTTTTGACATATAAACATTAAAAAGTCTATAGGAGGTAATTTATTGATGGCAACTGTCTTTGAAGTTGTGTATTTATAGCTTTCTATGATGCAACTTCAATTGAAATATAATATGAATTTCCAACTGACATTTGAATATCAGTGAAACAGTAAGTTTCGTAACTGGCAATAATAGACGTAACATTTCATAAATTCTGTATGCCTAACTAATGGCTTCTCAGGAGGTCTTCTGCAAGACATTCCTCCTGTCCTGAGATGAACACTGGACTCCTTTGGTACTGTGTCTCTTTGGAGAATCCTTAGGTACCACTGGTTTGACTTTGTGTTGAACTTGTGTTGCTTATGGAGTCCTGAATGAGGCACATTACCTGCATTGTGAGGGAGCATCAGTTACGGCACTTCGACCATGTGGCGCGATTCCCCAAGGGTGATCCTTGTTGAGGACTTGAGAGGCTGGACCTGGCCAAGGGGATGCACATGTAACTCCAGATATGGGGAAATTTCTGGAGGGTAGGACTGGACCACATGTCTGCCTGGGGGGTTGCTAACCTGGATCCTGAGCTGTTTCATCGTGTAGCGAGTGTGGCAACGCACTGTACCACTGCATGCTCCTCAACCTGACCTGACTTCATAAATACATGGAACTGAATAACATGCAGGAGAGACTCTTGAACTCCATACCCATATCACTGTCAGCAAGATGCCTTTAGGTGCATGATCATAAATGTTTCCCAGATCCACAAAGAACATGTACACTGGATTCCCCAACCTTGATGAGAACAGCCTGGGTAATGTTAATCCAGTATTTTCTGGGTCATCAAGAACTTCTTTGAAGCTGTCCAAAAGTAATTTTCCATAGCCTCCCTAACCTCAACCAACACAAGGGTATTCACTTTGCCCACTGTCATGGCCTCCCACCTTTTGCCACTTCCAATTCATACCTTCAGGATGTTTAAGGTATTTAGCTAATTATTTAGCTTCATTTTTCTGCACCGTGGCATTCATTTGCCCACAGCTAATCTGTATTGGCTCACCACCCCCAGATAGCAGTTTCTGTGTGTTAGATGCTGCTCTGCACTTTCATACTGGATTTATAATGAGAAACTCATAATGGCCACATCCTATAAGCACTTGGGTCTCTTGTATGTAGCAGACGTAATGGCCAGGTTGAGCAGTTGTCGTGGCGAAAAATTGCCACCAAAGAGCTTTTTACCTGAAATGAAGGCTATTAGGACTCAGGATAGGCAAACAGAGTTTATAGCTTTATTGCAATGAAACAATAACACAGACTCAACCCAATTCAGCCAAATCAGATTGAGTCCCGAACAGTTCAGAACTCAAAACTTGTATAGTAATTTCTTATCACTCCGACTTCACTCAGATTAGCTCATTTGCTGTTTTTCTGTGACTACCCTCTGCACCTGTCCAGCCAATACCTCGAGTTCTCATGGGAATCATTATTACCCCTGCAGCTGGCCTCCGGTATTTTTACTGTCTATTGTCCATCTTTAGTTTCTGTTTTGTTTATTTTTTTTATTGGCCAAGGCCGGTACAGACGTTCCCTCTCTTCCATTTATAGGCTTTCTCTTATTGCTTCCCCTTCCTTGGCCTTCAAGCTAGTTTATTTGGTACCCAAAGCTAAGCTTTAATTAAAAAGAAATATGGCATGTGCCTTTATTTAATCATTTGCTTGGTGTGCTTGACTTGCAGTAATTTTCAAGTAAAAATCACTAAGGTTAATGCTTATATATTTTTCTATATTTATTTATACTAGTACATGAATATAGTAATTTTATTTTTCATGCATTACATCATCTTGACCTTGTTAGCAGCAATTTCTTTTGCTGTTTCTGCTGATTCACTATTCTAGCTGGCTTCTCACGTGTCTACCAGGACCATTTTTCTATATTATGTCATTGACTAGCAAAATACCCGCGCTTCGCAGCGGAGAAGTAGTGTGTTAAAGAAGCAATTAAAAGAAAAGGAAACATTTTGAAAATAACGTAACATGATTGTCAATGTAATTGTTTTGTCACTGTTGTGAGTGATGAGTGTTGTTGTCATATATATATATATATATATATATATATATATATATATATATATATATATATATATATATATATATATATATACACACACACACATAAACATATATACATATCTACATATATACACATACATATACATACACACATACATACATACATACACATATATACATATACATACATATCTACATATATACACACACAGCTATTTCGTATCAGTGCAATACGCTGCTTGTTAAAACGGATAACTCCGCTCTTACGTGCAAGTCTGCGTGGATATTATGAACTATCAGATTTGTTCAAGTTCTATTTAAATTTTAAATAGAAGGAATTTTTATTTAGTCGACAGAAATATCTTTGGTAGGAATGGTAAAACAGACAGGAATATTATTCTGAATAAATCAACTCAAACCTTAAACAACTTATAATATTTTGCTCTCCATAAAAATATATCCTGTCTAAATTATACAAGTTAGAAATAAAGTAAACGTTAAAAGAACAAACATTCAAATTTCTTTACTCTTATGTAATTTTATATAAAAATAAACTTAGATTTTAAATATCCCAAAAGATTTTGCTCTCCATAAAAATATATCCTGTCAAAATTATACAAATTCAAATATGAACATGCTGCATAACAAAACCTAGAAATATAAATAAAATGTGTTCCTTTCAGCAATAACAAATCAAATCATTCAGTTGTCTTTGCTCATATGTCATTTTAGAGCTGGACGCCTGGCATCTTTTTGGCAACAAGTTCGTTTATGTTTGGTGTGAGGTTCTGTGTTGTGGAGATTCTCAGGATGGATTGCAGGTGCTCATCAGTGAGGCGACTCCTGTGTGCTGTTTTGTTAGTCTTTATCACTGAGAAGAGCTTCTCACACAGATATGTGCTACCAAACATGCACAAGGTTCGAGCCGCATGTAGACGGACTTTTTGTTCTTCAAAGTCACCAAAGCGCCGTGCAAACTCAGTGCGCCAGTTTATCAGCAAAGTGCGATTTGGGAACACCGTAGTGACGACTTGGTTTAACATTACTTGGCAACAGGGAAAGTGGGGCAAATTGCACTGGTGCATTTGTGTCTCCCATAAAAGCAGCTTCACTTGAAATCACTTTGTGATTGTGCACGGTAAAACGTCCGCTGAAGTGTCAGATTCTTATTTAATTCTTCTGCTTTCTGTATCTTCTGCATTGCATTCAGGTCTAGGTTACCCTGATGTTTTGTCTCATAGTGCCGTCTTAGATTAAATTCTGTAATTACAGCCACATTAGCTCCACAAATGAGACACACGGGTTCAGTAAACATATACTCAGCCTCCCATCGGTTTTTAAAGGCTCTATTTTTAGAATCAACTTTTCTCTTCAGCATCGTGTGAGCTAGCTTCGCAATAACTTGCAGCATCATAAGCTAGACTTGATTAACGCGATAAGTGTTCGGCCAAGGCAGCTGAAGCGCTGCATTATGGGATCTGTAGTTTATTGTGTTACCAGCGCTTCATATACCCGGCCATTAATAACAATAATACAGTATATAAAATGATCTCGGGGCGGATATAATTACACGCCGGGCGGATGTGGCCCGCGCCCTTGAGTTTGACACATATGGACTAAATAGAACTTGAAAAGATATATTTTTTCAAATGTGATCGCAATTCAGATAGAGTTGACGCAAGACTACAGCCTGCATGCCTCAATAAGTCATCCTCCCTCGCTCTTACTTTTTACCGCTCATCTAATGAATACACTGAGTATGGCTTTACCAAAACAATCATTGATGGCGAATAAAGTATCCATTATTCGAGTATGTAGATCGGGATATATATATATACATATATATATACCCGTATATCAGCAGAGAAGTAGTGTGTTAAAAAGCTAGAAAAGAAAAGGGAACATTTTAAAAATAACGTAACATGACTGTCAATATACAGTATTTGTTTTGTGAGTGTTACTGAGTGTTGCTGTCATCAAGGATTTGATTATCATTATTTCTTTCAATCAGGTTCGTATTTGTAGGATGTGTTGTGTTCAAGTTACATTCCGTGTTTGTCAATCGTTGTAAAGATGACAGGTTTCATTCATCGATTCGTTTCTTACTGCATCAATAAACAGCTCGTCTTCTTCTTTATCTGAGACCTGACACACTGCATGCACGGGTTTTTTACACTGTCTTCCTTTAGCGGGACATTGACTTTTTCCACCGTGTGCTTTGTTTCCGCAGTAGCTGGATTTATGAATATGCTTGTATGTATCAGACGCTTCATATTTTTGCTGCCTTTTCAATTGTGTAATTCGGTTTTGTTCAGCTCTTTGGAACTGTTGCTTTTATCTGTGCACTCGCCAGTTCACGTGAGCCGCTCGGTGTACATGCATCGAAGTTTCCCAGCTGTGCTGGTGCCATCTCGTGCTATGTCCATGGCTGTATTTAATGTTACCTTAGTCCTGGCACTTAAAACTTTCTCTCGCAGTTTCGCTGAGTTTGTGTCAAACACCACCCTGACCATCTCATCTTCCTCTGCATAAGCACAGTCCTTAACCCGTGAATATTTAGTGGGAGTTTGCTATTGGATTTCCGCTGACGGACGGCCTTATATGGGCAGGCACTAAATTACAAACGCCAGCGGCAGCCTGTCTATGAACTTAATTTAAAGTGTAGGTTTACATCGTGCTTTGTTTCCGAAGTAGCAGAACTCATAAATATGGTTGTATATGTCACTCGCTCGCTTCTTATTGTTTCGCTGCCTTCTCAATTATATAATGCATGTTTTCTTCAGCGCTTTTTGGAGGTCTTCCTGGTTTTCTATGTACTGCGTGATTACGTGAGGCGTGATGATGTCACATGAAACTCCGCCCCACGGCGTTCAAGCTCATCTCCATTACAGTAAATGGAGAAAAACAGCTTCCAGTTATGACCATTACGCGTAGAATTTCGATATAAAACCTGCCCAACTTTTGTAAGGAAGCTGTAAGGAATGAACCTGCCAAATTTCAGCCTTCCACCCACACGGGAAGTTGGAGAATTAGTGATGAGTCAGTGAGTGAGGGCTTTGCCTTTTATTAGTATAGATACCGTTCCTCAGCTTCCTAACTTTTGAACAACAGGTGCACATGTTCCCCCTTCTTCTGTCCTTGATAGTTTCTATGCGTCGTTCTGTTTCTGTTCTGTCCTTCCTTTCCCAAATTGGTAATTCTGCTTCAAGCTTAAAAATAATGAAATATGATTAATGTTTTTTATTTAACTATTTGCTTGACATATCTTATTTGCTTGACATTCTAATTTATGCTAAATCTAATGTTTCAGAAGCTGTTAATTACTTGTATGGCTATTTACGCTAACATATGCTATTTATGCTAATGTATAAATTTTCCTCTTCCATACAGTGAGCTGTTATAGGAAAGCATTGACGATTATGTTTTGAGGTTTTTAAAGGAAGAAATAGAGGTCTTGCCATTGTTTCTTGGGTGCACATCCTTTTGGTTAACCATTGGTGCAAAGTTCTGTTCATCAATGTTATTTATCCTTGAGAATATGGTCCTCTGTTCAAACTTAGGTGTTTAGTTTGTGCCTCTAAGAGATGTCTCTGCAGTGCTACATGGTCTTGTATCAATCATCTTATCGGATAAACTGGTGAAATCTGCACCCCAGACAGAGAGGCTCTGTCATCGAAACTGGGACTTTTTATCTGGAATTAAGTGTGTCAGGCCCTGGCTTTTAAGCCAGGACTTGTGTCTAGCCATAGCAAAAATGGATAATGTCAGTCCATCTTACAGGCTTAACTGCAATACATGAATCACCCCACCACCAGGCCAGCGAACAACACTCTCGGGCCTGGCTGCAGATGTGAGCCTCTTCTAGGAAAGGTGCCTCTAAATTTAATTAGCATATTGTTCTGGGTTTCATTTTAGGTTTTTCTTTGACTATCCACTTACTTTTCACTAATTTATTATGGGTACACCTATCAAAACCATATATGTACAGATAATGTGGCTCTAAGGCTCGAAGCACACAAGCCACCCCGCTACAGCAAGGTTACAGTGCCAGGGTGTGGGATTAATTATCTTTAAACCCTTTTTAAAGTAGAAGCAGCATTATTCTGTATACCTATCCAGAACGTTTTGGCTTTACAGTAGTTTATATCATCATCAGTGAAAAGTACAAAGTAGTTTGGTGAATTTATTGTCCAGAAATAAAAAATGTATGTAGCAGATAAGTATCTTATTTTTTGTCAACTGTTGCTTACAAATATTTTTTGCAGGATTCTGTTTTGAACTTCAGGCCTGCAGAAGGGGATGAGGGCTTTTCGGGTTCATATTGAGATTTGAGAATAAAGAATTCAATGTTTTTTTCTCTCTCTCATAATTGTGGTGTACTCATTTGTCATGGAAAATAACATTGTTGGGCAAAGAGGTACTGTTATTTAAAAACGAAAGCCTTTTCCCAGGTGACTTGTAGTTAAAACAAGTTAGGTTTGTTCCAAAGATGAAAATAAAGTCTTTAAAATGTATTTAATAAGTTACAGGATTTCTGCTTCTGAGGCTCTGTATAGTCCTCCTTCCAAGTTTTGTTTTCCATTAGCAGCAATGTTTCTCCACCTTTACTGAGAACAACCAGAGTAATGTCCCAGCTGCTGTTTTTTCTTTAAGGCCACTCGTGAGTCACTCTACAACCTCACCAATCTTATTTTACTCTGAGACTTTGACCACTTCTATTTTCTCAATATGTTTGGCATCCTTCTCAGATTTAGACACAACCTGGCTATTATTCATGGAATGATGACTCATTTTAATTAAACATCTCATTCTAGGGTTATCCTCATGACAGGGTGTAACGATTGTTTAATCTTCTCTGCTTCTGAGGTCTTGAATAACATCAATTAAAGTGCACTTTGTCCCTGACCTTCACTGACATGAGAGAAGGTTATTTGGAAGTAACAAATGATCTCCGCTAAAATTAAGGCATCTAATAGGTGTCTCTAGGAGACCATTGCTTACCTTTTGTCCTCTGGTCTGTTCAGCTGTTTCCTTGATCATCTGAACAAACTCGCCACTAAGTAGTCCATTAACAGATGTGCATCTCCCTTTGGCCAGTTTTCCACAGCATATAACTTAAAGTGAGATTGCACAACTACAAAGTTTATCATTGACCTTTTTCACATGAAACAAGGTACACTTCATGAGCAATGTTCTGTATGAATGTGGTGTTTGAATTAAAACTTTGGTATTTTGGAATTCAGTTATTTTTCCACCATCTTGATGTGCATTAATTTTCCTTGGGAACTGTGTTTTAAAATAAAGCCATTTTTATTCATTAAAGAAATACAGTCTCTCTAATGCTGTCTAAAAGGTTGCACCTTGTCATGTTACTCTGTATAGCAGCTAGAGTCTTATAAGGTCACACACAATTGTCATCTTCTGCTAGCATAAAATAATCTGCTGATTTATTAATCAGCAAAGCCCCTTTTCTAGTAGATAAATATGCTGCTTTTATGTATGATCTCTCTCTCTCTGCCTTGAGCACCACCCTTTCCTTCAATGAGACTGAACAATATGATACCAAGTAAAATTGAATTTTTTAGCTATTTTCCATGAAACAAAATTCTGCGTCAGTAAAGAAATGTTTAACTATTTTTGCTAATGACTGTATATTTTACAAAAGCAGGAAAAAGAGGGGTAGGAAGGAGCATCAATAGTTTGTAGAGTTAAGTTATAAACAAAGTTGTTACCATTTGTAAAGGATTCTTTTTTACTTATTGGGTGCTCATAAGTGTAAGCCACTGTTACCAAATGGGCAGAACAGTATGTATGTCAGATGCAGGCCTGCATTTACAATGTGCGCACCAAGAGGTACCTAATAACATATCTTCACAAGGTAACTCACATTTTTATTTCTGTAAGGAGTTTTGCATAGTTGTAGGTTTGAGAGAAAAGTGATTTTCAGCTTGCACTTGTTCATCTTAAATGAATATGTGATTTATATTTTATCTTGGATTTACAGTACAGTCTTTGTGCCTTTTCCTTGACACTGCTAACATTCTACGTCCTAATAGTCATATTCCATTGTCAAGGGTGTAGTCCGCCTAGATCTGTCCCAGTATATGGGGTATGTCTGTCACCTGACTGATACTACATTTTCCCTTTGCTTTATGCATGGTAAGTTCACACAGTGGTTTCTTTGCATGTAGCTTGCCTGAACTACATGGGTCATGTGATGGCAACCATCATGATCAGGACTGGCTCAAGTTCCAAAGAATAAATGACATTAAATAAATAGATTCAAAAATAGACTTTTCACCACAAATGTTTATTTTTTAATGCTTTGTTGTTTTTTATTATACAATACATGTTGCTATCTTGTTCCAAAAAAACAGGTATGGTATACAAATCTTAATCCCTGGAGAGTGTATAGACGGTGGATGAAGCCCATTTGTTTTCTCTAGTTACAAGCCATCTCTGACAAGCGCCACATATTGCTTTTATATTTGATAACGGAGAGTTTTTTTTGTCTCTTTTTCAGGTAGCAGACATTGCTCTACAATATCATAACTGTAATAGAATCCCAACTTTGAGTCCATCTCTGGAAGCAATGGGTATTAGGACCTCACCAGAATACTCTGCCTTCCAGTCAAGCCGCTTTCTATGCTGTAACACGGTGGTTATTCCTCAGTGGCACTCTGTCTCCAGAAAGCACAATGTGTGTGAACTATGCATCAATCACTCTCTCAGCATTCAGCCAACCAAGCTTGAGGCAGGGCACTGCCAATTTCAGGAGATGGGGGCTGCTCTAGACTCATTCTACCTCAGAGAACACACTTTTACTCGCTTTATGTCACCAAATGTTGAGTGTAGTAACATCCATGATTTACACAACCCTTTCCGTTACTATTCAGCATGTTGTAAAACTGTAAATACAAGCCTTGCAAACAATACAGCATTTTTGCACCCATCTGCCATTTGGAGGCATGGGTATATAACATTTTCACAGGTCAAAGAAGCTCATAAGGATCCTCAAAATATTGTTCCTCACATTGAGGATGACATTTATTTGCCCTTTAGGACTACCAGTGTTACTGGGCTCAAATGTATAACAAATAAGACTCTTCATTTTTATCTGTTGGATTCTTATTTGCACTGGACGTTTGCAGTACGACTAGGTGCTTCAGAGAATGAGACCATGAAGAAGTTTGTAACTATAGTGAATCTTCCTGAAGAGATTCACCATGTTTTGGATCAGAAAGAAGCAATTAAGAAAAATCCACTAGGTATGACTATATATTTTTATCCTAAATCTCTTGTTTTTTTAATCATTTCTTTTGGAGGAGGGAGAATGGTTGCAATAATCAAATACTATTTTATTTATTTTACTATTTTTAGGAAGTGCATAATTTATTTATTTTTTATTTTATTGATTTTATTCAAATCAAATAACATTCCATACAAATAAGTCAAGTTTTACAAAACTAGGTTCGAAACAAATCAACCCCCACCCATGAGAAAGAGAGCTAGGCCAGCAGAGTAATAGATAAATTAATAAACGGATAAAATTAGAGTAAAACAAAAAAAAGAGGGTAAAGAATCTACTGCCTCAATTAACATACTTATTCTAAAATGTAATTGATTAGATCCTGTCAGGTTTGGAAGTGCATAATTTAATAATGAGCCTTGGAGCATATTCATTTGAACATTGATTTTAATAAACTTGTTTGTGCACAGGCCTAATGCTAGATTGCAAATATAACATCTGCCTGTAACCCTCACAACATTTTGCAGTAATTAGATATCTGAATCTCTTTTAAGTGGTGCCTGCTGCCTGTATGTCTTTCATTACTATTTAACCCCTAAAGTTAGTTTATTTGGTTTCCCCAGGATATGCTAAAATTATATTCCAGTCTTCTAGCTAAAAGTAAAGTGGAGATTAATAGAACATTTTTATCCTTAATGTTTCTGTCTGAGATAATTGCCTAAATGCAAAGGAAAAAATAACAAAACTTTATTAGTAACATGGGAAGATCAAAGGTTTTATTCATTCTCATTACCCCAGTAAAAATGCAGAAAAGCAGTTCAGATTGATTAATTCTTGTATATCGGACTTCCATTTACAAGCCCTGCGTGCTGCATATATTTATAAATATAGTTTAAGACAGGACATATGATTACTCCTCATTCATTCTGCTACTTAAGTATGGCATTTGATCTACCATGAACACTGTTCACATCAAAGTTAAGTTAGCGTTTTGTTTGTATACACTCAAATAAGCATCAGCACTAAAAGAAAAAAGCTATAAAATGTGGACTTTTGGGCAATAAAATAAAAATCTTTAAAAATTAGGATTGGACATCAAGACATGCATTTTGTTAACACATTGCTATGTTTTAGACATGCAGATACAAAAAAAAAATTCTAAAAGCAAAAAAGATTATAACCTACGTGAATAAATAAAATACTAAAAGTACAGTGAAAAGAGTGATTTTAATAGAGGTTTGAAAAGAAGAAATCAAAATAAAAGGAAATACAAAAATTTGTCAAAAACCTTTAAACAGCAGGGGGATACTTAAGCTTTGCATTGAAAATTGTGTTGAACAGTACAGAAATTTTCAAGCATGATATTCAATTTCTTAAAAAAATAAAAGGCAGGAAATTAGATATTAATAAGTTAAGTAAATAAAAGGACATATTGTATTAGAAGCAACAAATGTAAAAATATGAAAAGTTTATTCTAAGTGATTAGTATACAGAAAGCAAACTAAAGAAAAGACAGTATTCACTCAGGTAAGCTTGTAATTAGTCTGTTTTAGAACTTTGAGATTTATACAAATCATGTAGACCCAAGTATTGTCAGTAAACTTGTGAGGTTGTGCAGATTTCTTATAAATACGCTGATGAAAGAGCAAAAATATATAAACGAGTCGGTTAGTGTTCAAAACTTGGCAAGTTCTCTAAAAGTGCATTTTGATGTAAAGTTTAAAATTTTAAACAGAAGGATCCAAATATTCTGCAGTACAGTTCCTTGCAAATTTATCCAATCTCAACATTCCTTAGATTTCAAAAGACATACTGTACATACATATTCCTCCAATAAGTTTTTTTTACTGACAACCGACTTGTTCTAACAATTAATACGTTTAAAAAAAAAAAAAAAGTTCTAAAAATGAATGCATTTTTTAAAGTATTTGCTAACAAAGAAACTGAAAAAACACTGCTTGCTTATAAGTATTCAGTTCTCACACGTCAATATTTAGTAGGGCCTCCTTTAACCCCTTTGGGTTTGTACTCTGCTCAGGAGTGATTCTGTTCCATTCTTCCTGAGAGATTTTGTGCAAATAATTTTGATTAGTTGGTTCGAAGTGTCCCGCAGATTCTGAACAGGACTTTGACTAGGCTATTTTGGGACACTCGTTTTTTTGTTTTTAGAGCCACGCTGGTGTTTCCATGTCGTTGTGCTTGGAACCATTATTTTACTGGAAGGTGAACCTTCTCCCAAGCCTCAGTTTCTTACCCGATGGGAACAGAATCTCATCCAGTATGTCCCTCTATTTAGTTCCATCCATTCTTTCATTAACCCTAAGAAGATTCCCAGTCCCAGCAGATGAAAAACATCCTCACAGTATCATTCTGCCACCACACTTTCCTGTAGGGATGGAATTTTTAAGACATGTTCAATGTTGGTCCTGCACCATATGTAGTGTTTTTTGAACAAAAAGTTTATTTAGTTATTTTAGTTTCATCTGACTATCAAATATTTTTTCACATCCTAACTGAGTCAATCTAATGTATTGTGTATTGTTCTGAGTAGTGGCTTCTTTCTTTCCACCCTCCGAAATAGACTACTGCTACGAAGAGCTGTTAATATTGTGGGCTCATGCCCATGTATCCCAATTTCAGCAAATGATGTCTGTAGTTCCGTTGAAGTGAGAACTACCTTCTTTTTTGCTTCCCTTACCGGTCAATATCTTGCTTTGGTGCTAAGGTTTGATAGATGGCTTTCTTTACGCAATGACTGAGTTGTGTGATACACCTACAACTTCCTGATGATGGACTCACTATCCATGCACTTTGATATTTTTTGTAGCCTTTTCTATCACTTTGTGTATTCTTCTATGGTATGCTCTTTAGTGTTCATTTTAGTAGTGGATTTACAGTCTTGCTGATGATTTCTACACAGGGTGAATTGTTTCCCGAAAATGTGACCTTTACTCTGATTGTTCACTGGTAGAAAATAATTAAGTCCAAATGAGAGGTAAATGTGTCTTGTTTTGGAATATTTTGCTGCTTTTAAGACTTTGGAGCTTGAAGGGTTTGAATACTTACACAAACAGTGTTTTTTCAGTTTTTAGAAGTACATCTTTGACAAATTATTTGCTTTGGCCATCAATAAAAATACTTACTAGAGGAATAAATGTATCAGTGCTTGAAGTGGAACCAAATTACTGGTGGTGCTCTGTTTAGTTGGTGTCTTGCCTTTTGCTATTTATTTATTTGTTTTGTTTTTTCACAACATTTTAGTCAAGCAGGGGTGGGGCTCCACTTTTGAAGTCAGGCAATGACATTTGATCGAAGACAAGAGTGAGGTGTGTGCCACCCTTACACTTCAACCACTGCAGTAAAATAACAATCAAAGAGCTTTAACCCATTGAAACTTTGAGTGCTACTGGTACTGCATGCTGGTACTCAGTGATGCTAACAGACATAGAAAGAGGTGCTGGTACCAGTGAGAACCGTCCCACTTTAAGTAATGATGTGTATGAAACTTTGAAATTCAGAGAATGTGATTGCTTTCAATGGGATTTAATATTTGCAAGGCCTTGAAAATACAGCAAGAAAGATGCATTTTTTTCTTTGTCTTCAGAATTAGATTTGTGTTTTTGTTGCATGTCGGGTTGTGTTTTAATTTAAGTATACTGCACTGTTGCTTGCAGTCATAAATAATGCACTGGGCTTTTAAGTGGAAGCGTGACTTGTAAGAATGAGAAAACATTCTTTTCCAGTTTGAAATCTACAGAATCAGTTTAAAAGCAAATTAACTGCCAATTTATATTCTGTAATTACTGAGATACAGCCTAATCAATATTTGATAAAACTGTAGTGAGAGGACACTGTGCAGGTCTAACATAAGATATCTTGATGAATTATAAGTGAAAAAAATACATCAAAAATTATATTTTTGGGCTTCATAACTAAGGTATATCCATTATGAAAACTAAAAATAGCTATGAGGAAAAGGGAACTTGCAGCTAATAACTTTTTTTTGTAGTTTAAATCAAAATATTAAAATGTAATATAGCAGCTTGTTATCTAGCCTTTCATCCTTTTTCTAAACAGCTTTTCTAGTCCAGGCTATACCTGTATGGTGTGCCAGTTCATTCTAGGGCACATGCTAACTCACTCATACTGACCCAATTGAGAGTCACTAAATAAACTAACATGCATGTTTTGGGATGTAGGAAGAAAACCCTCCCAAACACAGGGAGAGCATACAAAACTCCACATTGACAGAGCCTGACCCCAGGATTCAAACTCGGGACTTTGGAGCTGTGAGACTACTGGGCTACTTTTACATTATCTTAAGAAAATATTTTTACATGCCTTTTGCCTTTTTTGGGTTTAAGTGTTAACAAATATCTCTCGCTGTTGTCCACATATAGGATAGTGTAAGGATATTGCTTAGTAACTAGACATTAAGTAATTTCAATACCTGACCAGTTGTTTTATTAGATTAATGATCTGCCCATCTCAAGTACAAACTAGTTTCTTTTTTGCCAGTTAGCTTCCATTTTTTAAGATTTTTTTTTTTAACAACAAGAGTTTTGCTTCACCTTGTGTATATCGGGGTATATTTAAGCTTGGAAGTCGTCTTGAAACTTTTATAAATACAGTAATAGACACTAAACATTCCATGTTTTTATACAGAATACAGATTTTCATTATTGTTGCAGGGAGCAAGAGCTAAGTGAGATTTTATCTTTTTCCATGACCGTGTTTACTTTTAGAAAACAATATAAACCCATGATGGAAAAAGAGAATTAAAAAGTTTTAAGTAACTATGAAAGTTTTCAAGAAGGTGGATTAACTAAAAACTCTGATTCTCAACAGAAGCGTTTATTCATAACTACAGCATCCCATACAGTCCCCTGAAGAGACATCTTGTTGGAGATACTAATTCCGAAACTTTGAGAGATACCTTAATTAAAGAAGTAACAACAAAAACATTTAACGATACAGTGATGGATCCTGAAAAGGTAAATGAAACATTTCTGTTGGCAAACTAAAACCTCCTGTCTTCATCCTACATCGTAACAAATTTAGGCAGGATGTTGTTAACAAATAGCATTGTGCCTCTTGCCTCATTTTCATGTACAAAAATGATTTTATGCAGGGGGCAAAGTAAGGTCTTTGAGTCATTCCTTTTTGATGCCAGTGGAAGTTCATCTTTGTCTCTGGGCTCATTGTAACATTCATTAGGGTCAGTGGCTATTTTTACATGTGTTGCTTGAAAACTGATTTACATCAATAAACTTATGCAATTATTTCTCCCCAGAGAAAGCTGTTAAAGTCAAACCCCAGCTTACAATATGTATACCCAAACAGTACTTTTTCTTGGACTGTAGCAGTCCTTAATTGAGTGTCACCAAGATTTTTTTTCCCACCAAATACTAAATTGTATATTTTTTTTTTCACATTTTGAAAGGCACGAATTAGTGATTTATCAGTGTACTAGCTGACGCCCGCAAAAATAATAAGAATAAGAATAGGAATGGAAAACGGTGAGAAAGGAATTCAGAGATCAAGGACAAAGAAATATTTCTTGAAAGACACAATTGTGAATAGGTGTTTTGCTGAAGACGATTTGTGTGAAGGAATAACCCACTGATAGGAACAGGCAGTTGCCAGATCCCGGTATAGAGATGACTTTGTACAAAAACACGTCGACAGAGAAGATACTGTCATTCATTTTATAACAAAGGCTTCGGAAACAACCGTCGCAGTGTAACGAAAATAGCAAGGAGCAAAACCAATGCCAGTGGTCGAGAGCATAGACATATATAGATAGACGCCACATTCACTGTGTTGCCCAGTCGACACAATACGTCCAGTGCGTCCGCCCTATATGAGTGGAAAAGTGCCATTTAAACTAATACAGGTAGACGTGGAAACTGGGTTTTCTGATGAAAAAACAATGTTTAAAACAGTACCATTTACATACAATTATTTATATCCATTTATACATTAATAATGGCAATTATTAAATAATAATTATTATTATTTAATAATTCCTCCCATATAAGTAACATTTCTCGGACTGCCTTCTTCCATCTCCGAAACATTTCTAGACTTCGTCCTGTTCTTACATAACACAGTAATGAAGTATTGGTTAATGCCCGAGTTACCTCATGTATAGATTACTGTAATGCTATTCTAACTGGCATCCCACAAAAACTTATCCATCACTTACAACGTATTCAAAATTCTGCTGCCAGGATAATAACCTGCTGTTCTAAATCCACTGAACATATTACACCTACTGTCTCTCAACTTCACTGGCTCCCTGTGAAGTTTTGAATAGGTGTTTTGCTGGAGACGACAGTTGCCGGATCCTGGAATAGAGATGTCATTGTACTAAAACATGTCGACAGAGAAGATACTGTCGTTCATTTTATAACAAAGGCTTAGGAAACAACCGTTGCAGTATAACGAAAATAGCAAGGTGTATGGGAGGCCGCAGGCAGCGTGAGGAAAGGTTTGGAAGAGGATGAATAGGAATCGAGAAATGCCGTGTTGGCTGCGTGTGGGTAGGACCAGTTTTGAAGAGGGGCTGCAGGCAGCATGGAGAAGGGTTTGGAAGAGGACGAATAGGAATCAAGAAATACTGTGTCAGCTGCGTGTGGGCTGGACCAGTTTTGAAGTGAAAGCAGGACGAACCAGAAGAGAAATATATGTAAGAGATCATTTCCATTGTGGCTATTATTATTTGGAAATGGCTGATATGTATGTCAGATTGCATTTTAGCAATAGTGTTTTGTGTAGTAGTAAAATATCTTCCCTTATTGAGCCTCTTGTGGATAAAAGCAAACTGTAAGAAGAGGTGATAGACTTGTGCAAAGAAGTAGGCAATTGTTGTATTGAAAAGTTTTGATATTAAGACACTATAAATTGTAATGGTCGATAGATTACATTTCAACTAATCTGTGTAATTTAAAATGAGCAGTTTGTTAGAAAATTGCAAATTACCAAAAGTCTTGCAATATATTTAAACCCTTTTTGGCTATTGACACATGTTCTTTTAAAAATCAGAATGAGTACATGAATTAAAAATAGTGAACTTCCCCTTTAAACATTTTAAAATTATGTTTGTTTTTTTAACATATGAACTAACTAACTAGATTTCCAAATGAATTATAATAATAACCGTAATTTAGTTGAGGTATGACCGAGTTCATTATCCAAGAGTGTCGCATTTCAAACATGCATATAATTTAAGGATATATTCATTGTTCGAGTCATCAGAGTACAATTCAGTGTTAAGACTTGTATGAGCACCAGGTTGAATTCAGAATAACCAGTCCTTTAATATCTCTTGCATCCCATTTACAGTTAAAGATATATGCTTAGATCAAGTTTTTTCTTCCAGTGAGATGTGGCAAGAAAGTGACAAGTCCGAGATGATATTTTATCAGGAGGTCAAAATCAACTTTGAAAAAGTTGTTTAAAGCATGTTTACTCTTAAATGTGTTGAGTCCTCTGTAGACATACATAAAAACAAGCCTCTTTAAAAATTGCCAAAAAGTACAAAAAGCAGGCAATTTTTTAAAGAGGCTTGTTTTTATGTATGTCTACAGAGGACTCAACACATTTAAGAGTAAACATGCTTTAAACAACTTTTTCAAAGTTGATTTTGACCTCCTGATAAAATATCATCTCGGACTTGTCACTTTCTTGCCACATCTCACTGGAAGAAAAAACTTGATCTAAGCATATATCTTTAACTGTAAATTGGAAGCAAGAGATATTAAAGGACTGGTTATTCTGAATTCAACCTGGTGCTCATACAAGTCTTAACACTGAATTGTACTCTGATGACTCGAACAATGAATATATCCTTAAATTATATGCATGTTTGAAATGTGACACTCTTGGATAATGAACTCGGTCATACCTCAACTAAATTACGGTTATTATTATTCATTCATTCGGAAATCTAGTTAGTTAGTTTATATGTTAAAAAAACAAACATAATTTTAAAATGTTTAAAGGGGAAGTTCACTATTTTTAATTCATGTACTCATTCTGATTTTTAAAAGAACATGTGTCAATAGCCAAAAAGGGTTTAAATATATTGCAAAGACTTTTGGTAATTTGCAATTTTCTAACAAACTGCTCATTTTAAATTACACAGTTGCATCTTTCCCAAGAAGACTCATGGCTGTACAGTATTAGCTCAAAATGGTGCTTCTACTAAATACTGAGCAAAGGGTCTGAATACTGAATACTGAAAACTGATATTTCAGTTTTTCTTTTTTAATAAATCTGCAACAATTTCAAAAATTCTTTTTTTGTCTGTCAATATGGGGTGCTGTGTGTACATTAATGAGAAAAAAAAATTAATTTAAATGATTTTAGCAAATGGCTGCAATATAACAAAGAGTGAAAAATTGAAGGGGGTCTGAATACTTTCCGTATCCACTGTATATTACATATCCATTTCTTTATTCAAAATAACAAATGAGAGGTGATGCACCTCAGTTATTTCTTTAACACTATCATAGCCTGCATCTGTTTTCAGAATCTGCCCAGTTCATTGAAAGTTGCAGGGAGCGAGAGAGAGTTCTGGTTACATTATGATTAATTTAACTTCAATGAATTGCTTCATCAACATGCTGTGTAGTGGTCAGTGTTTTTGTCTCCAAGCTCCTTAGACCTGTATTTGTAGACTGGCACACTTTTCTTGTTACTTTTTTGTGCATGTTAGTTAAATTGGCTTTAATTGAATGAGTGTGGGTACAGTATGTGTTTGTTTTTGTGTCTGAGTAAGCTGAATGATAAGCGAGTGTCCCATGGTAGGTTTTTCCTGTTGATTATCTTTTGTTGTAAGTGAAACAGCAAAAAAAATATGTGTATACACAGTATACAAAATTGCCACTGGTAGTGAATATTTGTTATTACTATGTCGTATGTTCACTGAACATATTTGAAATTACATCCAACTTCTCACGCTTTTCTCCCTCCTCCAACCCCCCTGGTTTATAAAGTGTGTGAATGACAAAACCCATTATAAGGTTTAATTCTTTCAGTCTTTCCGTCATGCATCTTGGAAATTGGCTTGCAGAAGTTAGCATTGAATATTATATGTTAGCTAGGATAACTAACATATGGGTAGGAGCAGAACTGTGATTGCAGCCTTTACCATTACTAACCAAAAATTAATTTATATTTACATGTGAGAGGAAAAACCATGCATTTGTGGCACTTCTTATGTTCCATTAAGTAATTTTAGCATATTTTTTTTCTGCACTTAATGCAATTTAAGTTTAAGTTTAAAAATGCACAAAAATCTAATACAGTATACAAGTCCAGAATAGCAAGCAGATTAGCTGTGTGATTTTTAGGCGAGATTGGGTCTGGAGTATTTTAGTCGGTAAGTTACCTTTGAGAGTTTAAGGTTAGTGCTGCTCTCACACTGGTGTGTAGGAGCGAACTGCTTCTTCTTACACACTGGCCCTCACTACCATGGGGCGTACATATTATTATGTAATTGAACAAATTTTTTATAATGCAGTTTTGTAATACCATTTACTTACACTTATTTACACCCACAGTTCATCAGTGGTAAGTGGGTAATAAAATAAATATGCAGTGTCTGTCACATTTTTTTCAAATCCTAATTTATTTCTGTATCCTAACTTGGTTATTATCACACCCTTGCTTCAGCCTTTACTGTTTATGCCATATTTCACAAAGCACTTTACAACGATTTATGCAGTTTGATGCACTGGGACTGAATATCGGCTTCAACATTAGTTTTATACTGAATAAGTAGGCAGATTGTTTGTTTTATTGCTGACGTTAGTAGTTATAATGTCATGATTCAGAATCCCATAAAAACAGCATTGGGGAAAAAAAAGATAAAAAAAATGCACACACCTGCAAATATATGTTATGGAAATATGTTATAACAACATAAGCCCTTTTATGTGAAGTAGATTTGGGATATGGAAAAGTGATAAGGAACATGAAAAGGCAAACTGCTAACCTTAACTGAAGGATTTTTCTAGCTCTAAACTAGAGGTGGCCAACACGGTGCCCGCGGGCACTTGGTCACCCACAGGGACCACATGAGTTGCCCACAGGGCATTTTCTAAAAATAGAGCTAGACACAATGGAGCTCTGTCTAAAAATTGTATTTAATTGTGTTGCTGTTCTGTCTGCGGTCAAAGCCCCCTATGACTAAACGTGGCAGAAAAGCTAAGGAAAATTTTCAATATATTAATAATATCATTAAAAGTGAACCGTGCAACTTTGTTATTCAGGAAGTTTGTATCAAACAAGTAGCCCTTCATATTACTCAGTACCCTTGAAGTAGCTCTCAGTTTCAAAAAGGTTGGTGACCCCTGCTCTAAACAAACACCCCTTTTTTCAGAGGTCGCTTATATACCACGCCAAGCATCATACTAGCTAATAATAAATGTTTGTACGATGCTATTTTATTCATTAATGTTTATATTGATTCTTGTTTCTCTATAATTGTTAAGGATTTCTCAATGAAAGTTGTTATACCTATTCTGTGAAGATATAACAAACAGACTGATGTACTGATTTAATAACTAATGAAAATGTCTAAACTCCATCAAGAGTAATTTCCTGCACAGTGCGGTTCATACGATTCTCCAGCAATGGGTTCATGACTTCTTGCTAAACATGAAAGAAAAAACAAGTTTAGAAATGGATAAACAGAATGAATGATTTTGTAGGACAAAATTTCAGCTTTTATCAAATTTTAGCACTACATGGATGCTCCCAAAATTTTTGATTGAGTCAAAATACCTGAAAGCTTAGTGTGTCCTGGTCTTACACTGTTTAGTTGATAAGATGCTCTACTGTATGTGTGGTTTACAGGATTCCTACACTGACCAGTAGGCTGCAGCCAAAGTAATAGCTTATTTTAGGGGGTCTGAGTAACGGTAAGGAAGTCAATTCTGTAATAGTGAGAATATTAATAATTTTACCCTAATGGCAAAGTATGGTTAAAAGTATGTATGCTTGCTTGAACGCTATCAGAAATATTTACTATATGGTTAAAACAAGCATTAAAGGCTCTTGGTGATCCCTCTTGAACCTGAAAGATGACAATAACAGGTCACTGAATTGTACTTAGTGCTGGTGGCCATCATATGGTTGACCACGGGTGTTTCATAGCTTATTTTATTATTATTTGTAGCTTATTTTCACTTTACTACATTCTTCAAACAATATTTTATTTACCCTTATTCTAACTAATGAACAAACACCTTTTGAGCCAATTATTTGTAGCATAATGTTAATAATAATAATGTTAGCTTTTCTTGTTCTGCAGGAGGCTGTTATAATTGTATCTGTGTTAGCAGTGTATAATCAAATCATTTAATCACTTAGGCATATTTCCAGTCTCTTGAAAACACAATTAATAATAATGCACAATATATCTCAATATTTGAAAAAGTTATATTTTTAACTGGAGATTTTGCATATTGCATCACAGTATCATTTATCCACATATAAATTCCATAATACTCAACAGTCAGCCCTTTTTCTTCATACTTAAATCTGCTCATTTTCTTGTATGGAGTCCAATAAGCTGCGATGATCATAAAGGCATCTATTTTTTTTTCTGCAGAATTTCTAGACTTGCTCATACTGTATACTTAACTAAAGTATAGATTCCATAAAATGGAGAATATCTACATTATTTAATCATTATATAGGCAACTATACAGTACATTGTGTCAAAATGTTTTACCATTTCTTGTGTCATCACTCTTTACATCTGAGAAGTTTCTTATTTATTCAAACACTTGACAGTAGTTAATAGAATGACTTCTATATTGTATGTGCTTTTATACAGTGATACTTTGAGCATTGCTTATATAATGGTTTTTCTGAACTCATCAGTGCACATTATGGTTTCTTATGGTCATTGCAAACTGAAAAAATGGAAGATTTCTTAAAATCTGTTGTACCTGGAGCAAATCCAAAGAGAATGACTTAAAAGACATTGTCCCTCTTTGGGATTGTTTTCATATTGTGTCTTGTTACAGCTTGTAATTGCAATGTATTTAGCAGAGTTTGCCATTCAATACAAAGTACTCAAAGTGAAAAGTTACATTTTTATATTAGAATTGACTGGTTTGTGCATTTTGCTACATCTTATGAGCAGAAAATGGCTGGCTGGATGGAAAGTTTTTAACAATGCATTTTACAAATAGTATGTGACAATGTCGTCTTTGATAAAGTGGTCACCAGTGCCAAGTAAAAGCACAGAGAGAGAATTATCACTAGAATTCTGATCAAGAAAGCAAACAAAAAACACCTGTTGGCCTCTTAAACACGTGGGTTTGTCTGTGCAAACGTACAAGCCACGCTTTGTAAACAAAAGAGAAAGTTTGTGGTGATTTGAGAAGTGTATCTACTGATAAAACATAAGTTACTTTTCTTGTACAAGGCAGGGAGAGGATATTTATGGATCACCTGGCTGACATCAGATTGTAAGCCTGGAACGTGTGAAGATATTTAGAAAAGAAATATAAAAATTATGATTGATGTTTATCCATGATCAACAGTCGCCTGTAAGTTTAGGCAAGACAGGCAATTTATCGCAAAGCAACCTGCACGTATTCCATAAGCAGATATTTATTTCTATGTTGAATGCTTTGTGTAACATTTGCACATGAATACCACTGGCTTGCACTTCTAGGGACCAAGATTGTTGTATTTTCATACTCTTTTATGTTTTTTTTTTTTACACAGTATACAGTCTTTATAGCATATTTCAAAGATCACTGAAGAAGACATTTTCATTTCCATATATATGTGCTATATTTATTATTTCTAAGTAAAAAAAAAAAAAAAAGTTTAAATATTTGTATCGCTATATTATTACTCCCTTTCATAGCACTAAATGTGGTTACTAATTTGTTCTTAAAACACTTCAGTACAGTACATCAAGATGAAATTGCATTTGATTGTGGAGTTGTATGCCTGCCATGTAAGAGAATTTCCTTTACTTTTGTTAGTCTTTCATTCTTTCTACCTTCCTTCCTTTCTTCACATTACACAAGATATGTTCTAAAAGTATCATCTTAATTTGTAAATGTCTTCATTTGATAAGCTGTTTACTAATTAAATCAATTTTTGTTATATTATGTGTTGTGTTTTCACAATAAAGCACATATAATGTCAATAATTTTCTTATGTGCTCCTCATAACTAATAATGTACTCACTTAGCACCTGGCCAGACAAAAATAAAATGAGACCCATATAACTGCATCAGTTCATTAAAAAGCAGTATGCCTTGATAGTGGACTTTTTGGGTTATCCATCTTAGTTTTGTATTATCTAAAATGTTTAGCTTGAGAGTGTGTTGTTGTAGCAGGTCCAGCTTGTACTTGACATTTTCATTTCTTTTCTCACAGGATGTCCTCTTATTCTACTATACACAGTGGTGTGGATTTTGTTCTGTCCTGAATCATGTCCTCATCCAGTTGGCTCATTTTTTTCAGTTTAACCAGATGTTCACTGTATCCAGGTAAAATTATATATATATATATATATATATATATATATATATATATATATATATATATATATATATATATATATATATATAAAAAATGTAAACCATGTTTTACTATACATTTTTGTGAGAATAGATGCATATCTAGTTGCTTGCAGAGATTTATTTTGGTAGCTGTTTTCATGTTTGTATGGTTATTAGAATTTGGTGTCAATTTTTGGACACAGCATTCCATCAATAATGCATTTGCATCTAAAATAATGTTTTATACTAAATCAATGGACACAACACTACAAGACAAAAATGAAAAAAGTGTTTCACAAAACTATTGTCTTATTTTCAGAAATGTTATGAAATAAATATCTCAGTGTAAAGGAACCAGAATATGCTGAACCAAGATAAATACTCTAAAATGTGGCATACTCTGATGTGCAACCAAATGAGATTGATCAGACATCATTGCATCAGACTGATTTAAATTCATACACTACAGTCTCATCTGGATCAGAAGCATCTGGTCTGTACCTGAATGGGTAGTGTCAGTGTTCCCATTGTGTTTGCCGAGGAGGGTGACTTCTAAAACAGCCTGCTCTTTATAACCATGAACCATGCATTCCGTCTGCATAAACCCCTTTTTCCACTTTTTGGATGGAAAAAAATAATGTGGAGGATTTTTGTCTATAAATACAGGGATCAAAGAGGATTTAGCTGATGACTGATCCTGCATCCTTACATCAGATGTTAGAAGTTCTCACTGCCCTCAGACACACACACCAGGTGTTTGCCACTTCTTTTGGACACTTCATTCAATACCATATTTTGACATTCTCTCAGTTGCTGTCTTCCTTGTCAAGCTCCATGCCTTATAATATTCAATTATTTTGAGGATATTTCATATCTATGCCGATGACATCCAGCTATATTGTTGTTTTACAAGCCAATAGCTATACAGTTTTGCTTTTCTTGTTGATTGCCTGACAGAGATTAATAAGTGGCTCGTAGCCAACAACTTAAAGCTAAACTCTCAGAAAACAGAGCTTCTGATTTGTGCCCCTCCTGACCTATACACAGCAATTAGCCAAAAGCTATCCGGCACTTTCTAGCTTCTATCAGGTCTCTTTGTGCAACTTAGGTATTGTTTTTGATCAATCCCTGAATTTTGATGGCCATTTGAGGTCCCATATTCGCGCCTGCTTTTTTCATATGAGAATCTTTCCAAATTAAGGATTCTTGTTTCTAAGGCCAAGATGGAAATACTTACTCATGCTTTAATCTTATCATGAACGGATTTTAGTAATTCTCTTTATACCTGCCTAAGCAATTCTGGTTAAAACGCCTTCAGACCACTCAAAACGCAGCTGTCAGGCTTTTAACATGCTCCCATAAGTGGACACATATTACTCCTATCTTGTTCTCTTTGCATTGGTTTCCAGTAGAATTCAGGATACAAGCTAAAATTTTTGTACTCTTTTATAGAGCTTTGCATGGTCAGGCTCCTCAATACATGATGGATCTCCTGCACCATTACACCACTAGTCGAGCCCTGAGATCCAGCCAACAAGGCTTTCTTTCTGTCCCTTGCTCCAGGCTGAAGACACATGGGGATCAAGCATTTCAATCTATTGCTCCCAGACTGTGGAACAGTCTTCCTCCTGCACTCAGTTGAACAGTTTAAAGCCCAGCTTAAGACTTACCTTTTTAGACAAGCTTTTGGGTAGTTTTTGTTAGTATATTTTTACTTTATTTTTGTTATAACTTCTTTGTCCTTTTATTGTACTACAGCCCTTTATGACGCCTTTCTGAAAAAAGTGCTTTATAAATAAATTTTACTTTACTAGCTAAAATCAGCAGATCTCAGACCTGGTAACAGCATCTGTCTTTTAAAAATCGCCAGACACATTGTGCTCTGCAAAAGAGGCCTTAGCTTAAGGTTAGTGTGTAAAGTTACAATCTCATAGTTGACAGCTGTTTGTTTTTTAATAAGAATGCAATTTTAAGCAAGACTAATTTTCAAAAATAGTGAAGTTTAGGGCTGGTTTTGGGTGACTCCATAAATTTATAACCTTACTTATTACCTCATTGCCCTGAAAGATTTCATAATGCTGAAGTAGGTTGGTAGGTGGATATTCTGGAGATACCTTTGAAGAGGTGCGCTTTGTACCCTGAGCATCCAAGACCAGTGTGTCCATTCAAGGCCTTGGCAGTTGTACCATAAATGTGTTCTGTGTGATTAACAAAAGAAGTATTGTCGGTACAAATTACTGTTTATGATATTTATTTTAGAATAAATGCTGCTAAAAATGATCTGCCCTGGGAGTACATGGTTGACCGGTTTCCAACTATTCTTTTCTTCCCTAGTGACAGGTAAGCTGCTAAAGTGATATATATATTTTTTTTGGTACATGGATTTGTTTTGTTTCTTCTTTCTCACTGGGTGATGCAGTTAACAAGCCTGATATAAACCAGAAAGAATCCATGCTAAAGTTACTGTTGAAGGGTAGCTCCTTGCCTCAGTGGTCATTTCTCATTATCACTAAACAGATATATAAGGCAAAGTGGATCTTCATCTGTTTTGACATTTGATCTCATTATTACCCTTGCAAGGGTCTATTTAGATACCCCAAACTGTTTTCTTTTATCTGTTGCATGCACAGGCCTTTTTTGACCCACTTCTGACTCCCATTTTTAGGTGCCCTGGATACCTGATTCTTCACCCTGGCCCTATTTTATATTGATTGGTCATCATAACCTGTATTAGCGGTCATCCTAAGTTTGAAAACAAGTGACCTTCAGGATGTGTTTATGGGGTGTAAAATAAATAGTACCGTAAATTGAGAATAAAATCCACTAAAAATAGAGATTAGAAAACTACTAAAATAGATGCACTTTATTACTTCATTTGTCCCAAGGGGAAATAAAATATGTAGCAGCTGTGAAAGAAATGTGACATTTGGAAACTTTTATTTTTTGTAAAGTAGGGGTGTGTTACTAAAAACCTTTTATTATATGTAATTATGAGCAAACTTCATAACCCACAAGAGGTGGCAAGGTAAACATTTCTTAGAAGCTGCACAGATTCTGGGATGTTTTAGACTTTTTTTTCCCTACTGTTCATTAATTTAAGTTTCATCCTGACATACATTTGGAAAATGCATTTATTTAAAATCATAAAATATTTTTAATAATTTTTCCCAATTACAAAACTATTGCTGATAGATTACAAGCTGATTAATTATTAAATATTTCAAAATAACCAATGCAAAATAAACAGGAAACAGGAAAGCAGTAATAAAATAAATTAATATGATGGTTTGGTCTCTTTGTTGATTCACAGTCTATAAAAGTCTTTCCTGTTAACTGAGCTTTGTTAGATTGTTCTTTTAATGTGTCAGAGTGCTGCACAGTTAGGCCACGTTTTACTTGATCTGTTTGGACATCACGGCTTTATCTGTCTTTCATCCCATTTAATTGAAGAGTCACTGAAATGAACATGTCCTTATAAGAGAATTTAGCCCAGTTGTGTGCATGGTTTCCTTAGGTTGCTATACTGTACTTTAAAATGACCAACAAAAAAGCACATCTGGATAAAACTAAAGCTGGTGCATTTTTTTTTTTTTTTTACCTTAACAGAGCTGCTATTCTTATATATCATAATGAGTAGTGAAATGTATTGAGAGCAATGTCACAAAAGATAAAGAATTTTTTTCCCTCACCTAAATCACCCTTTAATCAAAGTTTAGTTACTTTGCTGCTCATATGTAGATGTGTCTGGGAAATATGCGCTTGACTTTCTGTGTGAGATGCACAAATACGAGTTTATTTGCCTTCTAAAAAGCAGAAGTGGACTGGCTGCTCTGGCATATGGTTGCTATGGCATTAGTTGGGTAAATTTTAATGATGTCAGATCACAAAGAAATCTGGGTCCTTCTTACAGTCGTGAATCACTAAAGAGTCAGATGTATGACAAGAAAAATTACAGCAAAAATATTTGATGTTGAGTCAGCAGTGCTTTTAACAGTTTTAAAGAATTTGGGATATATTTTTAGCTTCATAAAATTACAAAACATAATGTTGACTATAAAAGGCTTAAACATTTTCTTTTTTCCAGTAAGGTAATCAAATGCCCATGGTGATAGATGTAGCACACCCCCCAGAAGAACTGGTGTCTTGCCATTGAAGAATATTCCACTTCTTTCCCTTGAAAAGCACTTGGTTTGCTTTCATAGTATATTTTGGCTCATTGTCCATCTGTACTTTGAAGCATCGGCCTAATAGTTTTGCAGAATTTGGTTAAATCTGAGCAGAGAGTATAACCAAGTACACTACTTCTGACAGCAGTCATATCATCAATAAACATTGGTGACTGACTTCCATTCACAGCAGTGCATGTTCATGCCATAAAACTGCCTCCATTATTTTTCAGACGATGTGGTTATGAATCAGATCATGAGCCATTCCTTTTCTTCTCCATACTCTTCTCATTCCATCCTATTGATCTTAGTTTCCTTTGGCCAAAGAAATTTGTTTCAGGACTGGACAGGCTTTTAAAAAATGTTTTGTGGCATGGTCTAAACTGTCCTTCCTATGCTTGAGGTTTGCAAGTGGTTTGCACATTGTGGCAAACCCTTTGTCTTTACTTTCATTAAGTCTTTTCTTGATTGTAGACTTTGGCAATGATAGGTCTACCTCCCAGTGTGTGTTCTTGGTTTGGCTAAATGGTGTGAAGGGGTTCTTCTTCACCAAGGACAGAATTCTGCAATTATCCAGAACAGCTGTCTTCTGTGGTTTCCTAGAACTTCTGGTTTTGATGAGCTAACCAGTGTGTTCCTTCTCTTTAAGAACTGTAACAACTCCATGTGTTTCTATCATCTCTCTAAAGGGTTTGTTTTGTTTTCTCAGCCTAATGATGGACTGTTTTTTCATTCTTTGGACATCATATTGAGAGTTCATGGTGACAGGTTCCATGTGCAAATTCCACACTTGGAACCAATTCCAGACCTTTTACTTGAAATGAAATAATGAGGGAACTGCTCCCACTTGGTTATGGAACATCTCGTCAGTCAAATGTCTATAAAATTGTGAGTCTCTGAAAATCAGGGGACTATGCAGAACAATGGCTATTGTTCCTAAATGGCACATATGATATTTTTGTTAATCCCCTTAAATTGAAGCTGAAAGTCTACACTTCAGTCACATCTTTCTTTCAGATCCATTGTGTTGGTATATGTGGTGTTATGGGTCCATAGTTCGTTGAGTAAAGGCCGTTTTTTTTAAAATAATCACTGCTCTCACTGCGGCTTAGCGAGGGGGCGTTGGGCCATAGCAAGCCACGGGGCGATCTGCGGTGTGGGCGTTTCTCACCTAGTGCACAGGTGAGGAACTGCCCGCATCCGTGATTGTTCCCGTGGCTAATGTGCTGCCGCTACTATGGCCCCACGCTAGATAAAAGAAGCGTGAGTCGGTTAAGGAGGGGAAGAAAAAAAAGAAAAAGAGGTTGCAGAGAAGAAGGCAGGAAGCAGGAGTGAGAAAGCCGGTTGAGAGAAAGAAGGAGAGCGAGCAAGTGCAGGCTCACTCTGTATACGAGCAGCTGGGAGAGGCGAGCCCAAGTGAGGTGTTTGGCCCGCACCTGAGGGCCGAGGGTAGTGGTCGCTCCTGCTGAGCGATTGTTTGGAGCAGGAGTGACCGAGAGAAGGTTGGCTCGCCGCAGCAAAGAGTCGGAGATTGGGAAGAGAAGCCCCAGTGTGAGCATCCTGGTTTCTGGGGAGCCCAAGTCTCGGTCTAGGTGAGCTGAACCAGAGCCAGGAATTGGAAGGCCACCAGATCAGTTGAGTAGGAGAAGGTCAGCTGCAGGTATGGCGACTCTCTCTTGCAAAGCCCAATGGGAGAAGCAGGGGAGCCACCAGGTAAAAAGACACCGGACTTTGTGTTTTTAAAGGATTACTTCCTGCATTGTTTTAACCTCGTTTTAAAGGATTGTTTTTTCTATTTATTGATTTTAACCTCCCCGTTTTTCTTTTAATGGATTGTTTATTTAATGACTCTTTTGATGCACTGCACTTTATTTATTTGAACACTGTTTTTGATTGTCTTTATAATAAAAGCACTTGCACATCTTTACCATCCCCTTGCTCAATTGTTGCCTTGACTGACTAGCTCATCGGTGACATTACCAACGGTATTGGGTTCAAGGGCTCCCAAGCAGCGATGGGAGCATGGAGCCGAACCCACATCGTCACAGCATACATAGCCAAAATTATGACAATTGTGTCACTGTCAAATACTAATGGATCTCACTGTACTGTATATAACGTGCTTTCAGTATGTTCCTCACATGTCAGGGGTTATACAAATGACCTTTAGTTTGCCTTCAAAAACCAAACAAATGACACAAATTTAGTGTTTGCAGATTCACTTTGCTGTGTGTGTCAGCGAATATGCATTTCAATTAGTACAGCACATGTAATATTAATAGGTAGATGTGCTTTGAAGCATTGAAACAATAAATACGTCTTATTTTGGTATTAGTTGGAGTTGTGGCTCTGAGGCTAGGGATTGGCACTGGCAATCGGAAGGTTGCCGGTTCGAATCTCGTAAATGCCAAAAGGGACGCTACTCTGTTGGGCCCTTGAGCAAGGCCCTTAACCTGCAATTGCTGAGCGCTTTGAGTAGTGAGAAAAGCGCTATATAAATGCAAAGAATTATTATTATTAACAAGTTGAGCAGCTCATTTCATCTCTGGTGTAGACAAGCCACACAGCCACTTCATTTGAAACTTTCTTTGATTTTTTACTTGCTACAATTGTCCTATGTGCTTAATGACAGATGCATGTGTGGTTCTTCCACAACCCTGAACTGTATACAACATTCCTTTCAAAGCATGCATGAATTGTTTTCTAAACTAACTTAATTTTTAAATAAAAGTGGCAATAATATATATATATATATATACAGTATATATATATATATATATATATATATACAGTATATATATATATATATATATACAGTATATATATATATATACAGTATATATATATATATATATACAGTATATATATTTTTTTTTTTTATAAAAGGCACATTGTCACAATAGCATGCTGAAATTCTCTAGCCTTGAATTCAGTGCCCTTTCAGACATGACTTCAGCCATTTTTCTTTTTGACGTGTTGTGCGGTGCGCTATCACCATTTTAAAGAAGTCGGGCCCTGGCTGCGGCTCCGCAGCTGATGGGTGAGGTCTCTGTGCCTGTTTATTTCACTTGAGCTCATCTTTTTAGGCCAAAATGTAGAGATTCCCTCATTTCAAAGTTAGTCTAAATATCATAACACAAAAATTTCTAATGAGTTCAAAAGTAGAACAATTGTGGACCACAGCCGAATTGTGGAGCTCAAGTGGTATGTTGGCCTTGACTCGAAAAATTCCACAATTTTAATGTAAAGATGTCCAAATTTTCACTGGTGAATGTTACTTGGATAACAGGTTTAACCACACTATATTCCGAAAAATATTTGCTTGCTACCTTTTAATGTTATAATTGTAGAGTTGATTTAGAACTGGTCTACAATCAGGAATGAAAGTAAAAGAATGTTCCATCATGTTGTAACAATTGTTTTTCCTTTTCCAGAAAGCACTTAAGTGTGAAGTTTCCTGATGCGCCCATCAACCTCCCCAATCTGGTTCGCTTTGTCATACGGTATTCAAGTAGGCGCTCCTCTTCTGAAGTTCATGGCCAGGCTGCTCCCAATCCTCCTACTAAGGCAGGAAGTCTGCAAGCTCAGATGGTGCTCTTGGAGAATGACGTCCATAAACTACGCAGAGAGGTCCATACCTTGCAGCTAGCAAAAGATCAGCTCTCAAGGCAACTTTCTGAGGTTAGGCATGAGAAGCGGCAACTTACAATTCATGCCCACACTCTAGAGAAGAGGAACACAGAGCTTCAGCTTCAGGGTAACGAACTTGAAAAACTCTACGAGCAGAAGAAGCAGGAGCTGGATGACACAGTCGAGAAACTCCAGGAGCTTGCTGATGCTTCTGAGAACTTGCTAACTGAGAACACTCTACTTAAAATCTTGATGGCTTCCATGAAAGAAGAAAGAAAAGCTGCTCTGACAGAAACTTCATCTTCATCAGATGAGCATCTGCTGGAAAAGTCCGATTCTCAAAGAGAAGAACTGTAGACGAATACCAAGCTTAAGCAGGTAGTGGTAGCTGCACAACACTGTGGGTTTCTCCAAGTTCAGACATCATATTGTGATGAGGTGTTTTTTGGACGCTAACAAATTGATGTTCACATATGTTTGAGAAACTAAGGAAGCAGGATAAAATATTTTTGGAGAATCTTCTAGTAATCATTTCATTTCTACAGCATTTATGTTAAAATGACAATTGTGGTTTCTATGTTACAAGCTGTCTGAGGGAAGAAATTGCACAGATTGTGTGCCTTTAATTTTAGCTCCTGTAAAAAATAAGGGCTTTTATTGGGATCAGCAAAAGGTTCAAAAACATCTGAGGTAAAGGTGAAAAATTCTGAGCGGTGCTTCCAACTGACACTAAAATCTTAATGTCTTCTCTTAATGATTCTCCATTTGGATGGAGGGAAAAAACCCTTATTACCGAGTTGTAATACACTTTGGGGATTCAGGGTTATAGAATCATGGTTAGTTTAAACATACTACTGCTTTACGTCAGGACTACAGAATTCATGAAGGCAATGTGATCCGTAATTGCAATCTGAAGAATAAATTATTTTGTTTTCTTAGTTGCATACTCTAAATGGCCTGTCCTTTACACTGGATGAAAAATGTTCATCACACAGTGATCCAGAGAGCTGCATGTTTTTAACTGTGGGAGTACATCTTCCTTTACAGATTACTGAAATACAAGTTTAACAAGATGTCATCGCATCAATCTTGTCACAGACATCTCCAATCCCAGTGTGAAACGCTGGGTACTTTTGAGCTTGCAGTGCAAATCAGCTCCACTGAAGTTGGATTTGTGATTAAGATGCACATGGAACATAAAGTCCAAAAGGAGCACCAATTACAAATAACAAGGAAGCAGCTTCTGAAAAGGATTTAGGTTGATTCATGGAAGATGACGGTTGCACCGTGCAGAAGCAATTATGAAGGCAAGTAAAATCTAAGATTATACTATAAAAACTGTTGAATTTAAATTAGGGGACATCATGCTTAGACTTTATAATGGACTACTGAGGTCCCATCTAGACAACTGTATGTACTGCTGGGGTCACCACAGTACAACAAAAAAAAAAAAAGGTGCAACAGGTCTAGCTGGTGTATACAGCCAAGGGCATCCTGGGACTGAAGGACATGGCTTAGTCTGACAGACCTGGGAGCTAAAGGATACATTTGGCATTTTTGAAGTTATTTCTTCACAATTATGTTATATAGTAGAGTGAGCAGCGTTAGTCCTGGAGGGCCGCAGGTTTTTGTTCCAACCCAGTTTCTTAATTGGGCACCAGCCTTGCCAGTAACCAACCTTATTTAACTGTAGGGCTTGTTTGTGTTTTAACTCTGTCACGTCTTTCTTTTTCCATTCTAAAGATATCATCCAAATGACTTGTAACCTGAAGTAGATTAGTAATTTGCAGTCCTTCATTTTTTCCCTCTTTTGTTTCCTTCCAAATATTATATTAAACCAGACAGTACATGATGAACAGACACCACTGTAAATGGAGACAAGTTAGATGGAGAATTGCTAATTCCTTTGTCATTTGCCTCTTATTTCTAGTAAGAAATAAATCTTTTCATTCACTGATTTTTAATTAAGAATAAAATAAGCAATTAAGGATGGGAAATACTAAAAAAAGTTAGACAACGCCAATTAAGCTGAAATACTACTTGAACAGTAAGTGCTTCATCAGCACTTTTAATTAATAAATTGGGTTAGAACAAAACTCTGCAGCCCCTGCTCATCCCGTATTCAAAAAGTGGTGTTGCTTTTTTTTTTTTTTTTGAGGAGTCCCTTCTCATATATTAAAACTGACTTGATGGGGCAGGGGTCCACACATGAAAACAAGGGCTTTTAAACTTGCCAAATATGTCCACTCTTCAAGCCAAGAGCTGAAGAGTATTGGTCCATGTCTTGAGATTGCACACATATTACTAAACAGCGTATCATTTTTGTGAGATTCTGCCATTTAAAATGGAGACCAGCTGTGCACTTAACCCTGTTGACTGTCTACCGTCGTCAGCCTTTCAGCCTGTGTACGTGGTTTCACTTTTAAAAGTTGTCTACGAATGTCGATTTCCAGGTAAACATTGTCGTCCGTTTTATACACAAATAGACAATAACTGGGGTGGGGGGAGTCACACACCTCGCTGTTGCTTTCATGATATGGGGCAAAAAATTAAAAGTGGATTTTTAAATTTCACGTGACAGATTTTTACAGCGACTAAAGGGATTCAAACTTGTCCTTTAAACCTCTCAAGAAGAGACTGTGGTGGACCTAATCCATGTCTTCCAAGGTGGATTCAGCAGAACTCTTTCAACAGAGTAATAAAATCCATAGTGGAGGACCCCAATAGAAATGTAAACCAAGAGTATTAAAGACCACAGCCAAGAACAACGTTTTTGCTCGGAGAGGCGGGAATCGGAAACAAACTTCTGAATCCTGAAGTGAAAATGGAAAGCATCTGGGTGAGATTTTGGGACAATGTAGCCATCGGCTAACCCGATGAGCCTGATGATGTCCACTTTTGTAAAACTTGCAGTCTGGTAGCAAATGAGTGACGTTTCCCTTGTCAGCATTTATTATAAAATGAAGCCTACACCTATTAATGAGACCAACTGATTTTCTTTTCAAGCCAGTAAAATACCAATGAGAGTTGTAGAATAACCAGTACATTAGTCGGTATGAAGTCATGTCAATCAGTATAGAAACAGAAAACCAAAAAAAAAAAAAACTCATACACCCTCTTCAAATGTGAGGTTTGGGATTTTCTTTAATTTTTCTTTCACAGAAGAACAAGAGAGCTAAGCGGCTGCTTGGGTTGTGCCAGTGTCAACAAGCCGCTCCAAAGGGGTCAACATGCAGACATTTTTGTTACACATGCTTGGACAGTAACATCATCACACCTGCATATTTTCTTGATGTTTCACTTGCTCTGTGAAGATGAATTAACTGGTAATTAAAGTGGAAATGATTTCATAAATCCCATTTTCAACAGTACAACAATTACACGTATTTAAGGATGATTAGGGTTAAAGTTTCATTAATGCTATCCATTGAAGTCTTCAGGTTCCAAAAATAATTTCATCTCAAATGAAAAGGAGGAAAAATTTGGTATAAAATTTGAAATCTGAAAGCAACCATTTAAAAACAAATCTGCTACACTTACAATTGCCCCCCCATTTAGTGTGGCTCTTTAAAACTTATCAGGGAAGAAACCTGTTAATGTGCAACGTCGCTTGATCTTTAAAGAGGTGACAGTATACAAAAGGGAAAACTACAGCCATTCCAGTTCAAGTGGAAAATAAAGTTTACAATATAAAACATCAGTTCTGCTCAGGATTGTTTCAGCATGCTCTGTACAGTTAGCAAAAAGACTCTGCTCAACCACCGTTGATCGCAGTGGACCATCCAGATTGGCTTCCAAGAGTGCAGTCCTACCTCAACCACACTTCACAATCAATCTATCACTGGTCAAAACTGCTGGTTTCAACAACATGGTAGCATCACTGCAGTCGCTATCTTCCAATTTTAGCACAGTTTCATAGAATAAAATACAGCAGCTACACTTGTACACAAAAAATGGCAATAACACATCCACCATGCTGAGAACACTGTTCACGTATTAAAACACAAACTCTCCAAAATAAGCACCTGCGTCTAACCTAGAGGTGTACAAGTTGTTAAAAAAAAAAAAAAATCCAACTTTGTTACAGCCTGTAGCAGTAGTGTCATCGCACCCTCTACAGCTCTCAAGAGCGTGTCACTCCAGTCCGGTATGTAACACAGCAAGGAAAAGGAGATCAAATTCCCCGATTTTCAGCATATTTACAATTCACATTTACATGATTAGCAGTTGCTTGTTCGAAGGGTTAGGCTCAACTTACTTGCCAAGTTGGATATACTGTACTGTGCAAAAAAAAAAAAAAGCCAAGTCTATAAGTGCCCAACTTCCAGCCACAGCTCCAAGTCCCCAGTCGTTTCTCCCACCCCCTCCAAAAACAAAACTTTCCCCTTCAGTGCATGCAGTCTTTGCATTAAAAACGTCACCCTCCAAAGTCTCAAGGCACTGTCCAGTCATAAAACGGTCCATTACGGAGTCAAAGGAAACTTTGAGCGGGGGAAGCAGCTTATTCATTTAAATCTTCACAGTATGAAATTTCACAGCCTGCAGTTCAGCCTCCAATGGGGTCAGAAAGGAGGACCTCCCACGTAACGAGGGCTTATAAAGTTAACTGTGACTTTCCGTGCCATTGGGGGTCAGCTTGGTTTTCCTTTCCACTCTTGGTCCTTTTGCAGAATACTGCACAAGTAGAAAAGGCTCCTTAGTCTCCCCCTCTCCCACAATGCTCTCCTCGTCTTCTGACTGCCCAATGCGCTGGAGTCGCAGGTAACACCAGCATCCCAGGATCAAAGCCCCCAGGGCAGCAATGGCAATAAGGATCACAATTACTGTGACCACACCAGTGGTGGGACTATGGTCCATAATAGACATGGCTTGGAGTCTGGTCTGCAAACACTAGGCAAGGTAAGTGATCGCCGCCAATAATTAATCAGCACGGAAGAGGTTCAAGATGTCACTCCACTGATGCTGAAGAAGGAACTCTGCAAATCAGAAAGAAAAGAACAAAAATAAGTGAAAACAGATGGCAAGGCTGACCAGAAATGTCTGTATTCTCGAGGACACCATCTACCAAAGGACTTCCCTTTCAACAGTACAGAATGACCCCTTATAAAAATGAGGGCTACATTTACAATTAAAACAGTTGACTAAGAACTCCTTCTTTCTGCCAATTCCATTTAGGTGTCATCACAATGGATCATCTGTCTCCCATCTATCCCTGTCTTTCACATCATTGTCTACCACAGTGACTGCCTTCACGTCCTCCCCCACCACATCCATAAACCTCTTTGGCCTTCCTCTTTTCTTCTTGCCTTGCAGATCCACCCTCAACATTCTTTTCCCAATGTAGAGTGAATCTGGAAAGTATTCACAGTGCATCACTTTTTCCACATTTTGTTATGTTACAGCCTTTTTCCAAAATGGATTAAATTCATTTTTTTCCTCAGAATTCTACACACAACACCCCATAATGACGTGAAAAAAAAGTTTAAGATTTTTGCAAATTTATTAAAAATAAAAAAAATTGAGAAAGCACATGTACGTACTGTAAGTATTCACAGCCTTTGCCATGAAGCACAAAATTGAGCTCAGGTGCAACCTGTTTGCCCTGATCATTCTTGAGATGTTTCTGCAGCTTAATTGAAGTCCACCTGTGGTACATTTAGTTGATGGGACATGATTTGGAAAGGCACACACCCGTCTATATAAAAGGTCCCACAGTTGACAGTTCATGTCAGAGCAGAAACCAAGCTTGAAGTCAAAGGAATTGTCTGTAGACCTCTGAGACAGGATTGTCTCGAGGCACAAATCAGGGGAAGGTTACAGAAAATTTTTTGCTGCTTTGAAGGTCCCAATGAGCACAGTGGCCTCCATCATCCGTAAGTGGAAGAAGTTCGAAACCACCAGGACTCTTCCTAGAGCTGGCCGGTCATCTAAACTGAGCGATCGGGGGAGAAAAGCCTTAGTCAGGGAGGTGACCAAGAACCCAATGGTCACTCTGTCAGAGCTCCAGAGGTCCTCTGTGGAGAGAGGAGAACCTTCCAGAAGGACGACCATCTCTGCAGCAATCCACCAATCAGGCCTGTATGGTAGAGTGGCCAGACGGAAGCCACTCCTTAGTAAAAGGCACATGGCAGCCTGCCTGGAGTTTGCCAAAAGGCACCCGAAAGACTCTCAGAGAAACAAAATTCTCTGGTTTGATGAGACAAAGATTAAACTTTTTGGTGTGAATGCCAGGTGTCACATTTGGAGGAAACCAGGCACCGCTCATCACCAGGCCAATACCATCCCTACAGTGAAGCATGGTGGTGGCAGCATCATGCTGTGGGGATGTTTTTCAGCGGCAGGAACTGGGAGACTAGTCAGGATAAAGGGAAAGATGACTGCAGCAATGTACAGAGACATCCTGGATGAAAACCTGCTCCAGAGCGCTCTTGACCTCAGACTGGGGCGACAGTTCATCTTTCAGCAGGACAACAACCCTAAGCACACAGCCAAGATATCAAAGGAGTGGCTTCAGGACAACTCTGTGAATGTCCTTGAATGGCCCAGCCAGAGCCCAGACTTGAATCCAATTGAACATCTCTGGAGAGATCTTAAAATGGCTGTGCACTGACGCTTCCCATCCAACCTGATGGAGCTTGAGAGGTGCTGCAAAGAGGAATGGGCGAAACTGGCCAAGGATAGGTGTGCCAAGCTTGTGGCATCATATTCCAAAAGACTTGAGGCTGTAATTGCTGCCAAAGGTGCATGGACAAAGTATTGAGCAAAGGCTGTGAATACTTATGTACATGTGATTTCTCAGTTTTTTTATTTTTAATAAATTTGCAAAAACCTCAAGTAAACTTTTTCACGTTGTCCTTATGGGGTGTTGTGTAGAATTCTGGGAAAAAAATGAATTTAATCCATTTTGGAATAAGGCTGTAACATAACAAAATGTGGAAAAAGTGATGCGCTGTGAATACTTTCCGGATGCACTATACCTCTCCTCAGCACATGCTCAAACCATCTCAATCCAGACTCACCTAATTTTGTCAGAATATTTCAAGTAGGAATATGAAGGTTTTTTTATACTCAACCCCCAAGGATTAAATAACATAGGGAATCCGAAAGCCAAAATTTATGAAAATGGAGAGAGGAGAGACAAGTGTGGATACACGATATTCAGAATTTACAGGAAGTCTCAACAATAAATGTTCTGTTTAAATACAATCAGTACAATTTATGATAATTATAGGTATCTCTGTTATGCTGAATACATTTGGAATGTGTTTTAGAGTGAATTTACAGTTGCTTATTCGCAGACCTCTTGAACACAGCTGCATAGTTATATTTCTATATATAGATATAAAATGTAAAGCAAAAATTTTTCCAAAATAGTGAAATAAGTTATAAAAAACGCAGTAAACAGTAAAACAAAACTAAATCAAGATTTGCATTTAAAACTGCATACATTCTCTTAGGTACACTGTTGTGTAGTTTTATTTAAAAAAAAAAAACTGGCAATGTTTCTTCTCCCCAAGCATCTTGGAGAGCTTGGCCCAGTTCTTCTGTAGACTTTGGAAGTTTTACTTGCTTCCATCTCTCCGTGTAATCTTAAAACAGTTTGAGAAGGTTGTGATCAGGCACTCTGTTGCAGAACTTGTTTCTTTTTCCTGAAGATATGACCTTGGCCGAATGAACTTGGTACGAATCACACATACAGAGTGATACAGGAAAATCTGCTTGTACTTCTAGGAATCGAGGATTCCTTTAATTCTGGCATGATCCCCAACTGTGTTTGTAGGTATGCAGACCAAAACATGCGGGGAACCTTTTGTGTGATTCACTGATGACTGCAGACATTCATCCATATACGGTTTTCCAATTCTACGGAGAACAAGTCTCCTGCTTGAGCTATAAATTTCAAATGTTGACTTATATAACAGCCACTGTTCAGCACCACCATCCTTTTGTTTTTGCACACAGGCAAATCTCTTGCCTTTGTTGCCAGTCTTCATAGAGACCACTTCTGACAAGACATCTGCAGAATGTAGATGGGTGTGCCAATTTACAGTGGTTCATGTAAGTTCACAGCACCATGTGTGACACAGAAATACATTCATACAGAAGAAAAACCTAGTGCACAGGCAAGAATGATGTCCAGAAATGCAATAGATGGCTACAGAAATGGAGTTCAGCAGATGAATGATACATCAAACTGTTGTCCTTTTGAAATCAGACCGAAATGCATGAACATACCCTTAAATACTGCAATGTGCACTTTAATCTCACCTTAATCATTAGGTTTATAATTTTAAACTGTTGGAGGAGAGGGGTAAAATCATGGATGATGCCGATGCCGCCACTGCTCCCCCCCCCAATAAACATTATGAAGGGTACTGTCCCTGGGCCTGGTGTTTAAACTGGGGATTCCCCGTTCATTGTTATGGGTTCTGTCATTTTCTCCTAAAGAATCATTTGAGCTGGACTGTGGTCATGGGCAATGTGTGTCACAATGACTTTGAGATGCAACTGTTCTCATTTTCTATAACAGAAAAGGTAATAAATCAGGCATAAGAGCTTTATTTGATGAAGGACTCAGAGGCACAAAGTGGCAAAGACCATGTTAACCTATAAGACAACATAATTATTGCACCACTGTACATGCCAAAGCACAAATATTTCTCTTTCTTGATTTCTGATTTTCATTATGTTGTCAGAATTTTACATCAATCATGCTAAACTTCTCCTGGTTTACACCACCCATGTCCCAACCCTCAATAACAAACTTATTGTAAAGTTAAAAAAAAAATAAAATCCCAGAATGATCTGTAGCAGCGCTGGTTTTTTATATGACACAATTCAGCAGGACTTTTCCAGGGTCATACAGTAACATCTGCTACTCAAAGCTTTGTAGTCTGCTCTGCTCACTGTCATGGTCTTTCTGTCTGTGGACATGGACACAATGATATCTGTATTAACTTGGTAACTTCACTGCCTGCCCAAAATCATTCAGAAGTGTATCAGCCACTTTTTTATTCTGTCAATATCTGCAGAATATGAGGGACATTCAGAAATTAGCCAGGATCAAATAACCCCTGCCTTTTACAAAGCCTGCACAATCTGCTTTTTTGCACCTTAGAGTGGCATCATTTTTTTTACCCTACACCTTAGATAACACTGCTTTTGCTTTCAGATGAAGGACTCCTATATAGACAGATGGAGAAGGGAATGTGGTGTCATGTAAATACAGGTAGAAATGTACTACTGTGTTCCAGCAGCATCTCCCTAAGCAAACTACATGATTATAATATTCACAACATACTAAAACAATACGTACCACTCTCAGCTAGCTAGAAAAGAGCCAATTCATAATAATATTGAAAAATACCACGGTTAAGGCCACCTTACAGGGATAGATAGAGACAGCTAAAAATGAACATTTGCACCACTGTCATAGGGGCCTAATCATTAGCTTGAGTATGAATACAAGCCCCCTGAAACTGGTGGAACCATATTTGACAGTCCTGCCAAATCACAGTAACACCCTTTTCCGTCTCTGCCTCAGAAGGTCACTGAATTTCATTTTTGTTCAGCAGCTTAGCTGCTACACTTCTTAAAGTCATTTTCTACAAATGATTTACACTGTGGATGGCGAATTGGGCACAACCACTGCCTTACAGTTCTTGGACCCTCATTTGGATTTGAATAAATCAAACTGGTGCACAATAGCATATCAACCGTCTCTAAATTTGCATCCATTTATGCCTGGATAAGCACTGGTTCTCTTCAACATTGCACTACAAAAAACACCCACTACAGGCCTCCCAGAAAGAAAGCAAAAAAGAAAGCATGCAGCCCTCCATCCCCATTTTGTTGCAAATATGTTTCAATCTGGCAAACCCCACAGACTTCCTTTAAAGAAACCACATCCTTTAATAGCAGCTGAAACACATACTCCAGTCCACCCCCACCTCCAATGCTTACATAACAGTGGTGCAATTCTCATCCACAACTGTGATGAAGCACCCAGATTATTTCCCGATATTTATACCACAATGTGCAACTCCCTACAAAAGAACAGAGGTATCAACACTGCAGTGACCTTAAATGGGAGCAACTGAAAAGGCTGAATGGCGTGCACTCTGGACATATGAAGGTGGGCTTTCAGATGAAGTCATGAAGGTTCCCATCAGAAGTACCTCTTCACCTTTTAGATCAAGTCTGAGGTTAAATGACACACAGAGCAAAAGCATCCTTCAAGACACAGCATTGCAGCAGGGGATGCAAGGATTCTCACAGCAACAGACTGTTGCAATAAAGATCATGTTACAGTATATGTATTCATGCTCTGGCTACCGAAAAATGTTAATTTTTGGAAATTATACTGGATTAGAGAAGCATGATTTAAATGGTATTCCCAAAGCCATTGGCAACACAATGCACGAAAATAATCCATACTTTTAAGAACATACACTTTCAGTATTAGGACGACATGTACACATTGATCAAATTAGTTTTCAAGAGGAACTTTCAATAACATTCAAGGACTGGTAATCCTTTAAAAGGAAAAAAAATTGAAAATAATCTGACCAGCAGGTAGGAACAGACCCTATGCTAGAGTTTGGGTTTCATGCCTCCTGAAGGATGTTTTCACAAAAGTTTACTCCCACAATTGATGGCTGTTAGAAACACTAGTACGTTTTACCAGTTACTACAGATGTGTATGTGTGTACGGAGGTCCTTCATACACCAGAAACCATAACTGCCTGAACAAACAAGCAGTTCTGAAATGGATGAGCATTTCTGAAAATTAATAATGGCATTTGCCCTAAATGCTGAAGCAGAAACTGTCAAGTTCTCAGAAGGCATTTTCTTTCAGTGTAAATGGTAATATCATTAGTCTGTGCAGCTGTTAAACACTGGAAATACATTCAATAAAAAGATTAAACAGGGTTAGTGGCTTCTTGATCAATTACACCGCCAAGAAACTGCATCACTTATCTCCATAACACAGATGCTCGCAAATTTAGAAAATTTTCTTTATTACTTTAAACACAACCTCACATCAGCACTAACAGGTTTGTATTCTGCAAAAAAAAAAAAAAAAATAATGAAAATCTTTAATTTTATGTAGAACCATCATAGGCACATTATAAAACAAATGTACAGTATATGGAGGAGATACTTGTCGAGTGCATAGGATAACATGAAATTTGGGATTCCAACTTGTATTTACTGTATTTTGGGAAATAGCTGCAGCATGTTACTGGCATGCTTTTCCCCCTTCCAAAGTTTTTTTTTTTTTTTTAAATTTGTATTAAAACATAATAAAACAGAAAAAATTAGTTAAAAACGCATAATATACTACACAGATACCACCAAATACCACCACCAATGTCAATACAGGTTTATTTCATAAAAAACAAATTGTGTCAAGAGAGAAAAACAGTCATCAATACAGAGCCATTCATTATGGACAGCAGAGAGTTTGCTTTGTGTAAAGTTGGAACTCAACAATAAACCAAACCTTTGTGCCTGTGGGATGTGGAAGAAAAACCCCAGTGTCCAAATTAAAATTTCAGTGTTGATGGAGATAAGCAAAATATAAAGATGACCAGGCCAAAATCTGAGGCAACTAGGCATCTAACTGCTGTGCCATAACCACTGCTTTCGAATACACTACTTGGTAACTTGTTTCTCTCTGTAGAAATAACATTTAGACAATTTCCTTGTGTCCAAAATAGAATAGCTTTAAACTAACAACTTACATCCACCTTACTGACAATCTTCATAATTTTACACACTTGAATTTTTGTTTACTTAAACCTATGGAGGCCAAATAAATAGCAGCAGATTCATTTCAGAACCACATTTTTGGCATTATTCATTAAAGGTCTATTTGATATTTCAAGACGCTTGAAGTTCCAATTAAAAGCAGAACATTGAAGCATTCAAATGATATACATCATTTCTCGGTGTTGTTTGCATCTTCATGAAATCTGCATATATCCCATTTCCTAGTCAACACTGCATAACATCCCTCTATGTAGAAGGATGGAAATCTTTGCCAAATGGAGTGTGCATTTCAAAGTTTTCCAGGCAATCAGAGACTGCCTTATCAACCTTTCACAGCGAACCAAATTACTGTTTGGAATCCAATAGAGCCAATCGGATCAATGACAGTCAACTGATGCCAATGACAACCTGTATAAACATTAGCTAGGCTGTTCTTGTTTCCTGAGAGTATGATCTTTTGACTGCTTGTAGAATATGTAAATAACTGTGAATAAATTTCTAAGATAACACAGTAGCTCTACTTTACAGACATTACCAAATTATACTTAATATTTTTGGCGCTTAGATCTCACTTTCTCTCTTCCTTGACTGCTGCTGTAATTTCTAAAATATTTAAAGAATCTTTTGGTTAACTCTGGCATTAGAAGAAATTGTGGTCCACCTGCCTTTTTCCTCGATGTTCATAAACAGTACCACAAAAACTGAGGTACAGTAATCATTTATACAAATGCTATTATTGTATATATTATAATAATTATAGGCTTGCTTTTCAATAATTTCTTTAAGTGTTTCCTATTCAACTGAAATCTTGTTGTTGTACCTAATAATTTTAAAGACTCTGAAATTACTATTTTGGAAAAAGCTGGTAGTTTAATTTATTTATTTTTTTTTTTTTTTTAGGAAAATCAGGTTACACCTGGTAAATGAAATGATAGATAGATAGATAGATACTTTATTAATCCCAAGGGGAATTCATTCATTCACATACAAATGTTATAAATGCATTTAACATAAGTTTTTATTCATCACTTTTTATATGTAGTGATTGTCACTTTGTCTGCAGCTGGTTCCTGCCCTAATGCCTCCCTACCATTAGCCATTGACCTTGAACTGGATTACACAGGTATAGAAAATTCATGAAGTAATTTTAAATAAGACTGTTTAATGCAATAATAGAAGTGCATAAAGTATAAATACCAATTTCTATCAGTCTACGAATTCAACATCAATAATGTTTGCATGTACTTAGGGTGACAGTATCCCCCATACACTTCAGTGTAAAGTGCTAAAGTGGATTCATGCACACTTATGCAACTTCTGGCCTGAACGGAGTGGTTTCCCCATATACTTAGGCTGAAAATGTTCCACACACAGTACACACTTCCAAGCAGTGCTACAATGGATTCATGTTCAGCTATGGGATGTCCTGTAGATGTCACATTAATCTTTCTGGTAATGTATACAAGTTACTTTACAATAAAAGGTTGCAGCTTTTTGAAGTTTTCCAGCCTCAACATTTCACAAATTTTTTTCAAGCAATCATAAACTTGTTGTAATTAGGGATGTCACGATACCAGATTTGTTGTATTGATACCAATACCAGTGAAATTCTACATTACTTGATACCATGGCCAAAAAAAGAAAAAAAGTGTCAAACGTATTTTTTATTAAAATACTTTGTTATTCAAGTGAACAATATTATACCATTTTCTATAATACAGATGGCTCACTGTGCCCAGGACCTCCACAGATACTAAAACCCACAGATGCTCAAGTTTGTTATATAAAGTATTTGCATATAACCAACACACTTCCTCCCGTATATGTTAAATCATCTCTAGACTACTTACAGTGGTGTGAAAAACTATTTGCCCCTTCCTGATTTCTTATTCTTTTGCATGTTTGTCACACAAAATGAGAGAGAAACAAGATTATCAAACACATTTAACCATTAGTCAAATATAAACACAAGTAAACACAAAATGCAGTTTTTAAAATGATGTTTTTTATTATTTAGGGAGAAAAAAAAATCCAAACCTACATGGCCCTGTGTGAAAAAGTAATTGCCCCTGAACCTAATAACTGGTTGGGCCACCCTTAGCAGCAATAACTGCAATCAAGCGTTTGCGATAACTTGCAATGAGTCTTTTACAGCGCTCTGGAGGAATTTTGGTCCACTCATCTTTGCAGAATTGTTGTAATTCAGCTTTATTTGAGGGTTTTTTTAGCATGAACCGCCTTTTTAAGGTCATGCCATAGCATCTCAATTGGATTCAGGTCAGGACTTTGACTAGGCCACTCCAAAGTCTTCATTTTGTTTTTCTTCAGCCATTCAGAGGTGGATTTCCTGGTGTGTTTTGGGTCATTGTCCTGTTGCAGCACCCAAGATCGCTTCAGCTTGAGTTGACGAACAGATGGCCGGACATTCTTCTTCAGGATTTTTTGGTAGACAGTAGAATTCATGGTTCCATCTATCACAGCAAGCCTTCCAGGTCCTGAAGCAGCAAAACAACCCCAGACCATCACACTACCACCACCATATTTTACTGTTGGTATGATGTTCTTTTTCTGAAATGCTGTGTTCCTTTTACGCCAGATGTAACGGGACATTTGCCTTCCAAAAAGTTCAACTTTTGTCTCATCAGTCCACAAGGTATTTTCCCAAAAGTGTGTGGCAGTAATCAGGCCTGGGGGTGGCTACGGAAATTGAACTCAGGTGTGATACACCACAGTTAGGTTATTTTTTAACAGGGGCACTTACTTTTCACACAGGGCCATGTAGGTTTGGATTTTTTCTCCCTAAATAATAAAACCATCATTTAAAAACGGCATTTTGTGTTTACTTGTGTTATATTTGACTAATGGTTAAATGTGTTTGATGATCAGAAACATTTTGTGTGACAAACATGCAAAAGAATAAGAAATCAGGAAGGGGGCAAATAGTTTTTCACACCACTGTATAATCCCTAATACAAGGTAAATGCTATATAAAATAGTTGTTATACAGTACCGTGATGTTTATAAGATAATGATTTTGGCAAGTGATGGCAAAATTTCAAATGATCCAAGGTTTTTATTTTCTCATCGAGTGATAGCACTTTACTCTCCCTCTAAGCCCTTGATCGATTGCTTCAACCACTTCATTATTTTTCAGGAGACTCAAAGAAAAGAAAGTTGCAGTCGGCTTAACCTGTTTACAAAGTCTATTCTTATTGAATAGCTGTTTTATACTTACTGTTAAATTTATTTCTGCGTGCTATGTTGTGAAGTTAAACCTAAATACAAGTTTAACCATATTCACACTTTGTAATTACTGTTGTTTTTTTCTTATCTTTTCCTTAAATGACTTCTTAGTTGGTTTTAGGATAAAGTGATAGTTGAGCCTTTTACATTAAGAACCATTAAAACAGTCCCTATCCATCGGAACCTTATAGGATTAGGGAAGAAAAAGAAATGATATCACCTTACATAATGGTACTGAATGGCAGCACTGTGAACAAGCTGCATTATGTTACAGCAGCAAAGCCACTTTTTATATCAGCTTGCTTTGTTAAGCTGCAAGTGTTTAATATTTTTTTTTATATAAACACTTTTTATACATAGGAGGAGTACTAGCTTGACATTCAATTTTTTGCCACTTTTACACCATATTTCAAGTTGCTTACTGTAGGATGTTTTGCTTCTCTATTCTTTACTTTGCAGTTTGCTGTAATATCAATCTACCAGGCCATACTAAGGGAAATTAAACATATTTTGGCCCGATGTATTGCTTCAGCTCTGTCCAGACTAAAAAGCATATTGACCAAGATGAAAATGTCTGTATGTGGTTGCACTCAGCAAAGAAATACAGGTTGAACAGCTCCACTCTTCTGAAATCATCATAAGAGATATACAAATATCATATATACTTGCGTTTAAGTTCTTCCGCAGAAGTTGGGGCTTGATTTTACCGTATAATTTCTGGTATTCTATAATGTTGGTTGTAGAAGTCAAATACGGAAAACTCGCGCGATTGATCCAAGAGATTATGATAACGCCCACCTGAGAGAGTAACCACGGAGCACACTTTTATTTCCTATGTATTGTCCCAACCTAACCACGCAGTAATATCTGAACTATTTCAATACGACAATTGCACTGTTGTGTGTTTTTTGCATCTCACACCCTCATACACCTTTATTTTAAGAGCATCCCCTATCTATGATGGAGTGCTCGATCTGAAGAAAATATGAAGCTGGTTTTAAATTAAAAGTCATTGAAGTGGCGAAAGAAATTGGTAACAGAATTTGACGTGTCTGAGAAACTGGAGGAAGCAAGAAGATGTATAAAAAAAAAAAAAGTCACATTTTTGAACGGGCATATAAGTCGGGGTCTGATTTTATGATCGATTTTTCAGGTTTCAAGACCCGACTTAAACGTGGGTATATAAGGTAAGTGGAATGTCACACATTCTGCTCCACTAACAAGGTTTCACAAAAGTCAACAAGCAAACCCAACATGGATTTCCTTTGCAAGAATTAAAGTGTTATAGAGATCAGGGAGTGCAGAATGTTATAGGGTCTTAAAATGTAAAGCTATCCTTGTTCAGTTTTATCAATGTTTCCAACTCAAATATTAGTTATAAAGGAATCAGTAAAATGGTTTCAGGAAGAATCAGAATAGGTTAGTCCATAAACTTTAAAAAGAAAAACGCAATTACTTAAGGATTATCAAATAAACATTTTTGATTCTGAAAGTCATTTCTCAGGATAGAGTGAGCCTTCTGATTAAATAAAAGTTTAATCAACAATCGACTTTAATTTATTAAACTGGCCAATTAAATTGAGCCATCTTGTGCCAACATGACATGCCGCAATATACAATATACAAGAATACCAGTACACTGCCCACCAATGACTGATTTGAAGAAAATCAAATCTTCCGTAGTACACTAATGTAAGATTTTCTGGCTTGCTGTTCTGCTATGATCGATGTAATGAAAAAGAGTGAGAAAACTTTTGTCATCCTTTTGTCAAACTATCCTTTAATTTTAAGCTAATTAATAATTACAGATTATTAACACGTTTCCTATTCATAAAGTCACATTACAATTAAGATAACACACAAATACATACTAAAACTTACATACATAATACATCATCATACAGTGCTTATCAAAGTTCAGATTCTTGTTCTATTTGCATTTTGTATATTACTCATCTAAGTGGTATAATAAGTGGCATTTCCTGAATGCTGAATATAAAAATAGATTTTTGTTGCAAAGCAATTAAAAAAAATGCTACCAACAAAAAAGGAAAGTTTTCCAAACGTTGACAGATACACAGTGTGCGAAGGCCAGTTCTAAGACTGAAGAATATTACCAAATTGAACCTATTAGGATGTTTGTGACAAAAAGGAAGTGTCAAATCAGTACAATTACTGAAAGCTCTGGGTCTTAACAAAAAAAAAAAAACCACACACACCATAATTCAGAATCTTACCACGATACTCTAAAGAAGGACCGTCAGATTAAAGATCTTCATTTGACTACAACTCAAAATGTATCTGGTAAAAGTCTTAATTCAAGGCAAAATCTGACATTTGATTGTAAAAGAAGGAAGAAGGGTTGTTTATTCTACCCTGTGCTAATTTTGGAAGTTTGGTACTCCAGACACACTATGCAATCCTGCTATATTTTGCAAATCTGCTTTTGCATATTACTTCTGCAATCTGCCTTTTCATAATTTTGAAATGTTCAGTTTGTATTACCATGAAACAGACAGCCAGAAGTCTGCATGACCATCATCATCACATCATCATCAAGTACGTCCGTAAGAACCCTAAATACAAAGAGGACTATTTCATTTGTGTTAGGTAGAATGCCCAGTTGGGACTAGGCGGTCTCGTGGCCTGGAACCCCTGCAGATTTTATTTTTTTCTCCAGTCATAACCTAGTGTTATGACAATACATTTCATAACTAAAATAAAATCACCTATAGCATTTTAAAAACTACTTCCTAATTATATAACAAATCAAAATGTAATTCTAGTTGACAGTCATTCATGTTCATGTTTGATGACAACTATGGATTTTTTTTTTTTGCTACTGAAATAACTGAAGATGGCTTTTTGAAAATCATTAGCAATTATTAGTGAGAAAGACTAAGATTTTCTGTCAGATTAGTAACTTTGGTACTACTCATAGCCCATTATTCCTTTATTTCAATGACTTCAGTTAATAGTACATTTATTATGGAATTCCCCTTAGAGTGGCAGTTCAAATGGATTGGTGGCATGACAAAAGCGAGCATGACTAATATGCATTAATAAAATTGCACAGTGAGAAAGGTGCACAGGAGAGAAGTCTTGTGGTTTACTTGGGTGCACTGAGCTGCATGATAGCACACTGTTAGATAGCTTGACAAGAAAACACTTGAGTAACCAAAATTAAAACAGGAGCAGGCATAAAACAGAAAGAAATACAAACATTCATTGTTAATATTGCTTGTCATATGCTTGTTTGTGTGGCTTTAGATTTGGAAAATACGGATCCCATTCTAGGTACACATTCAGATTTTACTAAAGTACTGCTTTGTTAATGCTAAGCTTTAACGCACTGTGTATGATGCTAACTGCAGAACAGAATTTTTGTGTTTCATTTTGAAATTTGACTACTGAGGACAGGACTACAGACATACAATGGACCAGTCAATATTTCATCTTACTAGTCCTTCAGGCTATAAAAATTGTTGCCTTTGTATTAAGAAAGTACTATGCTTTGAAAGTTCTGCATTTTATATATAATTGAGGAGGAAAAATTACATGTAATAGCACAGCAATTTTAGTCAGAAAATAAATGAGTGGACTTAGAGCTAAGGTGTTGTACTTGTAAGCTTCAAGGACAGCAGTGTTGGCTCCCACCACAGCAAAACCCAGTGTGAAGCATTTTTCATTGTGCCAGACATTGGTGTTAAATTTATATCAGTATCTGACACCATAGCATGCCTGTGAACTTGAGGGACCATATCAATGACAGGCTGAACTGTTCTTGCACAGAATATTAGAAAGGGTAGAGAGCAGTCTCATTCTTAGGAGATGTTCCTTTGATGCCATTAGTGACATCCTTTATCTGTTCTAATACTCTGTAATGGCCAATGCGATTTTCTGTGCTGGATTAGTAAAAAACTTCAAGAAAGTCAAATGATCAAGGTGGTATTGTTGTAGGTGACAAGAATCATCCAATGAATAATTGGCCAGCAGTACGGTGTAGTGGCTAAGGCTTTGGACCTAAACCCTGAGGTTGTGGGTTCACATTCGTCATCTGACACGTGTGACCATGAGCAAATCACTTAACTTACCTGTGCTCCAATTAGAAATAAAGGAAATGTAACCAGTTGCATCATAAATGTTGCAAGTTGCCTTGGATAAAGGCGTCGGCCAAATAAGTAAATGCAATTGTTGCTAGTTGAAAGAGTATGGGGCAACACGGTGGCGTAGTGGGTAACTCTGCTGCCTCGCAGTTAGGAGATCCGGGTGAGCTTCCCGGGTCTACCCTGCGTGGAGTTTGCATGTTCTTCCCGTGTCTGCATGGGTTTTCTCCAGGTACTCCGGTTTCCTCTCACACAGTCCAAAGACATGCAGGTTAGGTGCATTGGCGATCCTAAATTGTCCCTAGTGTTTGCCCTGCGGTGGGCTGGCACCCTGCCTGGGGTTTGTTTCCTGCCTTGCGCTCTGTGTTGGCTGGGATTGGCTCCAGCAGACCTACCATGACCCTGTAGTTAGGATATAGCAGGTTGGATAATGGATGGAATGGATGGATGGATGAAAGAGTATTCCATGCTCTTTCCACTAGAAACAATTATTCAGTGGATGATGCTCCACACCTACAATTGCCATAGAACAATCAAACTGATACTGTTACATAATAAACAATTAATTTATCTTGGTATGAACTTAAGCTCTTGCCTATCTAATGAGCTACTACTATGCTCGAATGCTGTGTCACTGTATTACACTAATATTTCTAAGCTTTAAAAAAACACACATTTTATACTGTAGCCATAAACTAACATAGTGGACAGCAAATAAAAGACGAGTTTTAAAATGTTAATAAAAATAGGATTTCACAAGAGATCACTTTTACAATTAGACCTTTAATAGCTCCAAAACTAAACTTTGCTTACATCCAGGGTAGAAGTTCGTCTCCTTTTCCTTTACAAATTAATCTAAAAAAGAAAAAAAAATCTAAACATACGCAGGATGTTCAAAAGGGAAAAAGAAACCGACTCTTACGATAACAAAAGACAAGTAAATACAGTACTTGAAGCTTGACTTATCTTTGAGAACGCTTGTAATCAACACTTTGAAAATAAATGACAAGCGCTTGCCAAGCCGAGGCCGTTAGTTTCAAAGTACCTTTGCTCTATTAAACGGTCCGAATCTTACAGAACAAAACAACGAAAAGGAACCTACTGTTCCTGCTGCTTCAGCAATATTAATAGGAAATAAATGCGTCGAAGAACTTTTTGAAGGTATCTTAATATCCAGAGTGGTCCTCGTGGAAACGATTAAGCCTTGTAGCGGCGTCAGCTCGCACAATATACAACGGTGGAGTCGCGGGGACGGTGGCCTATTGATAGTTTAAAGGGAGTACTTTCAATGATCAAATTAATGACACTCTACTCGATGAAAACCAAAACGGCGCAAAGACGAGACAAAGGCAGACATACACAATGTGTTATCCACAGACTAGTACACGAAACGCGAATACTATGAAGAAACCAACCCCCCCTTTGATTGACAGCGTCAAACCTGAGGTCTCCCCGACATTAAACGCCGCGAGCGCGTGGACAGTCTGCCTTTTATTTACGACGTTCCCGTCATTTGTGCGGTCTACGGCTCACGTAGCTGTTGAACGGTCTACTGCGATAAACTGGACATTTAAAGAATGGGCAATACTATTCGCTTCAAAGCAGCAGGGACCCTCAGGCAAGTTACGAAACTCAAGAATTACATAACTCGAAATCCCAAGCACAATATATTCACGTAAATCAACCGACTGACTCCCTGAAAAAAACGGCTCTGCGCCTGAACGCAGTCACAATGAATTTGTACCCCACTCCCTTTGCCCCCACCTCACGCATGCGCGCACCCTCGCCCCGTACCACTAAACAGTCCCACAATCCCAATGTCCAGCAAATATCGCCGAGTGGCTACCGGAGCCGCAGTTGCCCCATTTTCACGTATACGACATTAGGGTCCAGTAGCTCTGCACGGGAAACGTACTTAAGGTGAAGTCTCCTGCAGTTGCTTTCGCTGTCGTGAGCTTGTGATGAAGCGGAGACAAAGCGCTGTGTATTATTAAAAAAAATCTTTTGAGAGCAGAGTATTACTCACCATTGTTTAGCTTTTGTTTTCTCTTGTTATAACCACTGCAGCAAACGATGCTTGCTTAACGCTTTGCCAGAAGGTTCCAATATCCATCAGGCTGCACATCCATGGCCGTGCACCGCACGCTTAAACTCACATTACACAACACTATTTCTTTTTTTTTCTCTGCGTTTCTCGAGCTCTCGTTCTCCTGCTAATTCTGCATATACTGCTGCAGCAAATAAAATCAAGAGGGTCCACCCCTCACAGGAAGTGACATAACTGACGGAGGCGACAGTGCCATCCAATCGTGGCATACAGAGGCGTTAGCAACAAGCTGACAAGAGGGCGTGGCTTTAGAGCAGCTGATGCGGGGCACTCCGAGTCAAAACGGCTCTGTCAGCTGGAAGTGGATTACAGCCCGTGGGCGATCGTATCTAAACTGCACGTCAAATGTAAATGTTGTAGGAACGTAATGTTTGCTACATTATACACAGCGAATATCATTTTCTTTGCTTTTTTAAACCAGATTGTCCCTCGATCCGAAATTCATGGTAGTTTGTTTGAATGTGATAGAATTGCGTTGTAATGCTTCCACAAAAATTGTAAAGTGGATGCAATAATTGGCCACATATATAAAATATTCAGAATTATCAGTCTCTCGTCTGTTCTACAGTGAGTGTCAATGGGTGTGTTGGTGTGACCAGAGAATAACTGGTACCCTGTCCACAGGTGTGCCTAGAAGACTCAAAGAATTGGCACTAGCTGAAGTGGAAAAGCAGGTTAGGAAAACAGATTGTACTGTTTCTTATAATCTACACATCTGTATCTCTCTTGTGGATGTGAGCAACCCTGGAGCACTGAACTGGTCTCATTTTTTGTTCACCTTGTACATCTTGGACTGTGAGTGTAATAACACTAGGCTAAGTCACTTATAACAATTGTGTTATGCTTCTTCACTAATGGGGTGCATTGAGAGAAGAGGGGTGAGAGCACAGAAGTCAGGTGGATAAGTTTGTTTTTTGTTACAAAGAGAATTGTCTTTAGCTTAATATCAGAAAAGCCAAAGAACTGGTTATTGACTTTCACCGCACCACTGCCTGTACACCCAGTCACCGTTCTGGGATTGGTCGTGAAGATGGTGAACTGCTACAAGAACTTGAGGGTCCATATCAAGGACAAGCTGGGACTGGTCTGGCACAGAGTACCTACAGTTGTGCTTGAAAGTTTGTGAACCCTTTAGAATTTTCTATATTTCTGCATAAATATGACCTAAAACATCATCAGATTTTCACTCAAGTCCTAAAAGTAGATAAAGAGAAACCAGTTAAACAAATGAGACAAAAGTATTATACTTGGTCATTTATTTATTAAGGAAAATGAATGAATATTACATATTTGTGAGTGGCAAAAGTATGTGAACCTTTGCTTTCAGTATCTGGTGTGACTCCCCTTTGCAGCAATAAGTGCAACTAAATGTTTCTGGTAACTTCTGATCATTCCTGCACACCGGCTTGGAGGAATTTTAGCCCATTCCTCAGTACAGAACAACTTCAACTCTGGGATGTTGGCGGGTTTCTTCACATTAACTGCTCGCTTCAGGTCCTTCCACAACATTTCGATTGGATTAAGGTCAGGACTTTGACTTGGCCATTCCAAAACATTAACTTTATTCTTCTTTACCCATTCTTTGGTAGAATGACTTGTGTGCTTAGGGTCGTTGTCTTGCTACATGACCCACCTTCTCTTGAGACTCAGTTCATGGACAGATGTCCTGACATTTTCCTTTAGAATTCTCTGATATAATTCAGAATTCATTGATCCATCAATGAAGGCAAGCTGTCCTGGCCCAAATGCAGCAAAACAGGCCCAGACCATGATACTACCACCACCATGTTTCACAGATGGGATTCTTATGCTGAAATGCAGTGTTTTCCTTTCTCCAAACATAAGACTTTACATTTAAACCAAAAAGTTCTATTTTGGTCTCATCTGTCCAAAAAACATTCTTCCAATAGCTTTCTGGTTTGTCTACGTGATCTTTAGCAAACTGCAGACAAGCAGCAATGTTTGTTTTGGAGAGCAGTGGCTTTCTCCTTTCAACTCAGCCATGCACACCATTGTTGTTCAGTGTTCTCCTGATGGTGGACTCATGAATATGAACATTAAGAGAGGCCTTCAGTTGCTTAGAAGTTACCCTGGGGTCATTTGTGAACTCGCCGACTATTACATGCCTTGCTCTTGGAGTGATCTTTGTTGGTCAACCACTCCTGGGGAGGGTAACAATGGTCTTGAGTTTCCTCCATTTGTACACAATCTGCCTGACTGTAGACTGGTGGAGTCCAAACTCTTTAGAGATGGTTTTGTAACCTTTTCTAACCTGATGAGCATCAACAACTCTTTTTCTGAGGTCTTCAGAAATCTCCTTTGCTTGTGCCATGATACACTTCCACAAACATGTGTTGTGAAGAGCAGACTTTGATAGATCCTGTTCTTTAAATAACACAGGGTGCCCACTCACACCTGATTGTCATCCTATTGATTGAAAACACCTGACTCGAATTTCACCTTCAAACTAACTGCTAATCCTAGAGGTTCACATACTTTTTCCACTCACAAATATGTAATATTCGATCATTTTCCTCAATAAATAAATGACCAAGTATAATATTTTTGTCTCATTTGTTTAACTGGTTTCTCTTTATCTACTTTTAGGACTTTTTTTAGCGACATATAAGGTTCCTTGCTATTTAATATAGACTGTTCCCACTAATGTTTATGCACTACTGTTCTAGCGCCCAATATTGTAACGGGCTTAATGTCTAGTAAATAATAATACTAATAAATCAGAAATCCAGGCTCAATTGGTTATAAAGCAAATGGTGTATAAAAGATTACTTTAAAATATACACACAGGGCCTTGTCACAAGGTGTTGGCTCATGAAAACTAGAAACAGAAATAGAAATGCAAGGAAACTGCAAATGGAACCAAGGATATGTTAACCTGGGTGATTCCAAGATGACTGTGTGTGATTCAGAGACAGCTGCTGCTCTTTTATAACAGTATTTCTTTCTACACAATTCCTTCATTTCTCAGTGTGGCTATTCCCAAATTATGCATCAATTCGTATTAATTGTTAACATCTGTGCTTGATTATTTACAGAGCCTTTTTATTATACAGTATGTTTCTTTAAAAATGGCTGAGCTGTTAACTCTTGAAGTTAATAAAATGTAATACTCAGAGAAAAAGATGCTTACGGATGCTGTTGTTTAAGTCTTGTCACCAAATTCTTAATTAAGAAAGCTGATGTGTCTGCAGTTCCTATTTTGAGCCCTCTTATTTTTAGTCACCTATCGTTGTAACCACCCACCCTATGAATTTTATTTTTGCTTTGCACAGATTTGAACAGAATATATATATTTTTTGCTTTAGTCACTCAGAAGCTGTGCCCCATGTAAGCTCAGGCAATATGTTAGGTTTAGAGAGACATTATTAGGAATCCATTTTATTTTTAAGTTAGAGGTGATATGCAAAGCAATTCCTTGATTAAATTTTATTTCAAACAGAGTACTAACACAAGGCTCATCAACAACATTGCAATATTTAGTTAATTTTTATACAGCACGATTTATGGTACCCCGGGTTCGCTTCCCGGGTCCTCCCTGCGTGGAGTTTGCATGTTCTCCCCGTGTCTGCGTGGGTTTCCTCCCACAATCCAAAGACATGCAGGTTAGGTGGATTGGCGATTCTAAATTGGCCCTAGTGTGTGCTTGGTGTGTGGGTGTGTTTGTGTGTGTCCTATGGTGGGTTGGCACCCTGCCCAGGATTGGTTCCTGCCTTGTGCCCTGTGTTGGCTGGGATTGGCTCCAGCAGACCCCCGTGACCCTATTCGGATTCAGCGGGTTAGAAAATGGATGGATGGATGGATGGATTTATGGTACAAATAAATTGTTAGTTATCATAGGTTAGAGAATGAATATGGCTATAACAAACACCTCACGCGAATATGCTTAAAGCCAGTTGTAATCTGAAAAGGTGAGGAAAAGGGAAACCTCAGTGTGATGAACGTTTAGAGGAAGGAAATCTCTGGGTAGCTGCATCCCTTCCATAAAGCTTGTGGGGTCATAAAGTTCAGGGCAAAGGGTGGTGGACTGAGGCCAGCTAGCTAGTCAGCTTCTCCTGTGGAAGCACAAGATAAACCTGCAATGTAGATTAATATTTGATATTGTATGTAAATGGTAATTTAAGAAGGAACTTTATATTTAAAGGAAAGAAACAGCTTTCTGACAAATAAGCACATTTTGGGAGTGAAAAGTGTAACAAAGTATAAAAATAGGCAGTGTTTTCAGGAAGGCATACTTTACTGATAAGGACGACTATGTTTTATGTTGTTACAAGAATCAACTTAACCGTCACCCTGAGTCTTTAGGAAAGTCTGTTAAGTGCTCTTTCGGGATGTGTAATATAGCTGATTTTATAAAAATGCTTTGTTATAACACACGCAATTTCTGACATAGTTTACAAGTGAATGTGAAGCTGGTGATTCAATATTTTACCTTTGATGTCAGAAACATGAATTTAGTTCAATGAGTTTTAAATATCAAAGACAGGGACATTTTACATTCTGTGAGCTGTGCCCCAGGAAGAAAGCCTGGACTGGAAGGCAGGTTTGAGAAGCTAGTTTATGATCTGACTACCGGTGTATCCTTTCTTTTCTGTTTGTGCATCCTTTGAAAGTGGAGAAAATACTGACAGAAACAAAACAAGGACTGGTTGGGGCTGAATCTGCCTAAGCTGGGTCATTAGGGAAATATACACCCCTACTTGTGCAAGAGGCCTGTCAGAGACCATTACAATTGGATAACTGAAGCTTACAAAGGCATTTATGAAATTGACAATCCTTTTCATAATTATTTGCTGAATCACTATAATTAAATGTTTCATTCAAATTAATGCTGGTCTCTCCCTGCCGTTTTCCCATCCTGAGATGAAGAAGACAGACCTGTTTTTGTTGCTCCATTCAGTGGCCATAGGGCCGCAGACTCCATTCAGTATACTATGACAGAGCGCCACCTAGTAGCCTAAGTAAGATGAACTGATTATTATCCAGGTTGTATTCATTCTAATTTCGCCAACACTCACATGTGTATTCTACTTATATTTTGTACATATTAGCTATAATAAATGATGAAGAAATTGGTAACTTTTTCTCCTGCCTGTTCCAGGACTACTATTGTTGCCTAAGGTCAAAGATATAACAGGTAGTCTAACATATGAGGGCTATAACATGATTTGGGGGATTTGCTCAGGTCTATGTAATAAATACTATAAAAGGGGGAAAAAAACAACCTTACCACGGCAAAAGAGAAACAAAGAATTATACTTTTGAAAAAGTGGAGATTTTCACAGGCATCACAATTAAATTACCAGGTCCAAGTCACATATGACTGGAAGGATGCTCTTTCACCCATAACTGTTTTCCCAGCAATACAAGCAGGTTGAAGTCACAAGTGAATGAAAGCTGTACGACATTGTGGATATGCAGGTTATCTCAATAACTTACCATTATCCTACTGACTTGAGGACTTGTAGTCCTTTAAACTTAATACATCCATTTCCCAGATGAATTCCTAGCATAATTTTCAGAAATTTACTCTTTCGGTACATGAATGATCAAAGCTGTAAAATTACCAAGTCAGGCACAGAACATGCTGCAATATGTTATTTAAGATGTAGAGGCCTTGACATAAGAGAACAAATCATAAGTGACTCGAGCAATGGCATCATAACCCTGCATCTAGCTGGATAGTTTTCCCAAAGAAACAAAACTTACATTTTGTTTACTTGTCTCATAAGGTTAGGTTTTTGAAATATCTTTTAGTTGGCTAGACTCTGAAAGGGCATTGCAGTACTCTTTAAATGATCAAAGGAACACATTTTCACATTTTATAAAATGTAGAACAAAGAAGATGCATTACTGTAAAACCGATTTACAATGATTCATAAAAATATTATGCCATGAAACAAATGGCTCATCTTTTAAAAAAAAATATATATTTGATCACTTGTGATCACAGTTTACCTTTAACCTTGCTCAGTCCACTAGCACATACACTGCAGTTCCATGGCACTCCAGTAGATGTCACTGTGAACATCCCTACAACAAGCCACAGATACTCAAGTTCTTTTTCAGTCAAGCAGTGAAACAGTACATGTTGTCAGCCATGTGCACATGGGAGGCAGGTTAAGGGCTCAAAAGAAGGTAGTTCCATGCCAAAGCAGGGGATGGCAGAGTGCAGACCAAACACAAGAAACTCTTGCCTGGACTTGATGATGTCACTTCTGGTTCTGGGCCCAATTACGTCAATTTTGGTTCTGGACCTGATGACACCATTTCTGGTTCCTGTCCAGATGATGTAATTTCCCCTTTCTGACTTTAAAAACCACCATATTCCTTCTGCCAATCAGTTCTGTTTTGGACTCGTATCTGTAACAACCTTTCATTTACATTTTTTGCCTATTTTTCAGACATACTTCAAGTATTCGGGAAGGCTGCCCCAAACCTTTTTCTGTGTCAAGGCATGTTATTTCCACAATGTTCAAAAATGTATTGTCACAATTTATGGAGCAAAGAGAACTGGAGAGCTAAGGTAGAAGATAAATGTTTGCATTGTAGAAAAATGTTAAACTGTACTTTCTTTTCTTTAACTATTGAAAGATCTTCAGTTTTAGCTGTTTAATTCTTTCATTCAATAAAACCAGAGTGCTTGTATTTACAATATAGAGAGAGAAACATATGATACAGTGCTATATAAAAAATTGAATTCTGTTTTTCCAGGCTACTCGAGTGGCTGCCCGCCATTGTCTGTCTCTTAATTAATGCTGCATTAGTGGCTAATGGCAGATTTCCACTGGGAGGCATAATAAATATAAAAATTGGCAAACAGAAGTGTGCTTTGCTAAGGAAGTCTACTGTGTGTGAAATTAAGTTAAGTGATCCTAGTTTTTACGTTTTATGGCAAGAAAATATTCTTCTATGTTTATTGATTTCATGTTACAAAAGCAGAGTATTTCTATTTAAATTTCTGTAGAGCTATGGCTCAGCTCTACATGAATCAACTTTGATTTTCCAAGGCTTCCTGCATGGCTATCTGCCATGGTCCTCTTCTTCTAAATGCCACTTGAGTGTCTTATTTTCATATAACTTATTTTTACATGTAACATTTATTTTATATGATTTAAGTGTTCATTTTGTCTTAATTTGCACAGCTCATTAAACTTGCCTACAAATTTTCATTTTGTCTTTATGTCCGTTTGGAGTGTTTGGGTTACATTGAAATCATAACACAACAGACAAATAAAAGCTTTCCTGGAAAAAGCAAACCCCTGGTTTCCATAAGGAGGTTCTCTAAAATTTTTCATAACCTCTGTCTAATATCCTGCTGTTCGGATATTTTAAATGCTTGCTAAATAATGTTTAACAGCAAAATAAGAATGCTCACCATGCCACTTTAATGACAGACAGTATGGTTTGGTCTTTTCTCAGCATTTGTCATTTTTGTGACTGTACAGAATAACGTGATTTCCAGCTGTTTTCCTGTTAATTGTAATTTACTTTTGAAAGCTGTCTTATTTGAGCAACTGTAAACTTCACAAACTGAAAAAATCCTAATTTTCATTTGATCTGTCATCTTGGATTAGTCTTTGACTTTAAGGAGTGATGTTAGACTCACCAATGTAAGGTATGTGTGACCATTCTGCTGCCCTTACATGGACCTCAATCAGCTTTTCAGCTTCAGGTAAATGTCACAGCCTGAAGGAACTGTCAAGTTGGACAGGAGTGAAGTGAATTCAGGGAAAGGCGAAAGGCAAAGCAGGATTATAAAATGTTTTGTAAAACCTTTCTGTTTGCAGTTTAATGGAATCAACATGAGTTTTTGCGATAACGTGAGTGTGGTTTTAGAAACTGTAGAAGTGTTAGCCACTTTGCAAGCAAACAGTAAAAAATAAAATGTGTGTGTGTTAATTTGGGCAAGAAAGGGGGAGAGAGCAGCTGCCTTTTATAAGAGGTTCTTCCAAGGAGAGTTCAGTTTTCAGTTCAGTGTTATTTTAGCTGAGGCTTCATTGTAGGAGTGGAGCTTTTGGTTCATTTTTTTTGCCTTTCTGATACCTTGAGAGGCAACATTTTATCTGCTTAGCTGCTGGACACTTTGCAAGGAGTTCTGTCCCTGGCAAGAAATCTTTCTTTTCACTTTTTAATTAAGAATATATAATCTGTAATCTAAATGAACCATCTGGGAAATGCCATCTGGGACTGAATGAACCCACCTAGGTTGTGCATTTTATTTTTGTATTTCTTATATGTGCAACTATCAGTTATAATGCAAATAAACAGAATTTGTAAGTTCAAGCTTTAACTCAATGTTTCTGTCCGATGACTGATTACTAGTGTTCCTGAGTGTCATGATTGTTCATTCCTTGTCTAGCTGTCTGAAGGGCACTCATTTTGAAGTCATCTATTGGTGGCAAACTAGGATGAAGTAACCTGCAGCCTGCTGATAGAGGTCCTTAGGATTGAATATATGGGATAGATTAAGGACAGTGAGGCAAATAAGAGGTTACAGCTAACAGTTACATGGCTGGTTTTAACATTTCCTCCTGCCCCACATTAAAAAGAGAATCTAACATGTTAGTTGGTACCTTTCTTGTTAGGTGCATGTCATCGGTGATCATGACAAAACAAGTGCCTATAAAAAGTATTCACCTGCTTCGAAATGTTCACATTTTATTTTTATACAACATTGAATCACAGCAGATTTCATTTGGCTTTTTTGACGCTGACCAGCAGGGAAGGACATCTTAATATCAAAGTGAAATCTGATCTCTATAAAGTAGGCTAAATTAACTATAAATATAAAACACAAAAATAACTGATCACATAAGTATTCATCCCTTTCCAGTCAGTATTTAGTAGATGCACCTCTAGCAGCCATGATAGCCTTGAGTCTGTGTGCACAGGTCTGCTTTGCACATCTGGACACTGCACTTTTTCCCCAAAGTTCTTTACAAAACTGCCCAAGCTCTGTCTTGTTTCATGGGGATCAAGGGAAGCCTTTTTTAAGTCCAGCCAGGCCCGGTTCTAAAGGCGAAGCCGCCATTGTGCCATTTAATTTCAGCCACCTCCTCACCCTCTAATACCTTCACTCGTTTTCTAAACCAGTGTATTTAAAATAAAATATTTTCACAATTTCCTTAATGTCAAAAAAAAAAATTAAGGAAAAAATTTTCTTTGTAGGTAGAAGAAAACTTGACTAACGCATTTAACGAATCGGCGACAAGTTTAATTAATTCATCAGTAAAATTCCGATTAACACTACAAAAACTTTTGATTGATGTGCTGCGTACTTGAGCTGCTACAATTCACATGTTGTGCCTTGCCCGTTTTTCTTTGAAGCTAGTTACCGACATTCGACAGGAAAAGACGAGCCCCACGCTGAGCCTGCGTTTTGTTTAGGGCGGCCATGGCCACCATCAGTGTTCGGCCGCCATTCGTGCATGCACCCTTTGCACAACCGGCAGAACCGGGCCTGAGTCCAGCTACAAATTCTCTTTTGGATTGAGATCTGGACTGTGACTCAGCCACTCCAGAGTATTAACTTTGTTATTTTAAATCCAGTTCTGTGAAATTTTGGCTTTATGCTTAGTGTTGTTATCTTGCTGGAAAACAAATCTTCTCCCAAGTAACTGTATCTTCCTTTTTGCCACTTTACAATAAAACTGTGAATGGTGAAGACCCAGACACAGTTTTTGCATGCACAACCTCTCCAGTCTCATCTACTGTAGCTGTTAACTCTACTTTAGAGTTCTTGTGACGGGTGTCTAGGTCACACTTATAGGTAATCTTTCCTAAACATAATTAAAATATCTGACTACGCCACACAGTTTTATTAAGGAACTCATGAACTTTAAAGATAATAGTGCACAGGTTTCTTTAAATTGGACGGTGAGTAAACACAAGATAAACATCAGTAACTTGTAATACACCAGATAATATACAATCTGCCAAAAAGATAAAAGTACATAAGAATCTAAAAACCTTTGGTGCTGCTAAGTCCAAGTTGCAAACTGTTTAAACACCTCAATTAGTCTTCTAGCTGTCCCACTGAGACACTCAGTTCACCGAATGCTTGTTTCTGAACTTGACTTGCTTCTTCTCTGCCGGCTTTGTTTGGTCCTCACGTGAGTCTTCCCTCTCTCGCTGGACCTGATGTCTGTCTGGTGAAACTGTCTCTTCCTCCCTGGAGGTAGGTGTCACCGTCCTTGTGCCTTGCGTCTTGTAAGCCACGTACCCTGGTCTACTTGTTAATTCCTGTGCTCATTGTGAGTGATCTTGACATCGTTCTCAGCGTACCTTCTCCTTCTTAGACTGTCTGCCTTCTCGCACCTTCCTCTACACTCGCTCTATCCTTTCCAATTAAACAATGGTGCATACCAATTTCCTTACGTTATAATGTAAACACATTTTCATTGGTTAAAAAAAGAGTATTTTTTTCAGCTATCAAGAAGTACATATATAACTGAATGCTGATCAGAAACCAATGTCCCCAGAACATGTCAATTTTCAAACCAAGGAAGCAGGCAGTTCTGTTACACAATGTTGTATGTTGATGAGATACAAAGAGGTTTAATCTTCAAAGCAGGTGACTCTTTTGCAAAACGGGTAAATATCTACGTCCTGTAGACAGACATAGACAATAACCAGTAACCAGAATTATTCAGGAGATTTGTCTTTTCACTTATCACCCCGGTCTCAACAAAGAGTGCCTATTGCCCCATCATCTATTGGCTTTATTATTTTACATTTATATTTTATTATTACCTGCTTTTTTTGCCTAAGACAAAAGAAACCACCCATTGTAGAAACATTCTCATAGGTCTCTTGGTGGCCTTCCTTACTGTTCTTCTTGTATGATCAGTCAGTTTTTGTGGATGGCCAGCTCTAGGCAGGTTCACATCTGTGCCATACTCTTTCCATTTCTTAATGATTGTTTTAACTGGACCCCAAAGGACATTCAATGACTTGGATATTTTCTTGTCTCCATCTCCTGTCTTGTGCTTTTCAATTACCTTTTCACAGAATTGGTTGAGTTTTTCTTTGTCTACATTGTGTTGGTTAACCCACCATACTAACTCATCACAAGCTGGACCTTCAGATGAGGTTAATTTATATTACAATTAATACCCCAGACAATATATCTCCATCAAACTAGTTCTCTGACTTCTAAAACCAATTGGCTCTCCCATGATGATTTAGGTTTGTTATATTAAAAGGGGTGAATACTTATGAGATGAGTCACATTGTGTTTTATATTTGTGATTATTTTAGACCACTGTAGAGATCTATTTAAACTTTGACATTAAATACTCTTTTTTCCTGTTGATCAGAGTCACAAAAAACAAACTACATCCACTGTAATTCAATGTTATAAGAACAAAATGTGAAAACTTCCAAGGGGGTGAATACCTTCCATAAGCACTGTGACAGCTGACCAAGCTCCAAACCACTTGTTCCATCATATACATTTTCCCCACTGTGAGACATACACGTCTCATTTGCAGAATTGGAAAGGTGCTTATTCATTTTCCTTTATGTTTGAAAATAAAAGGAGAATCCCTAGTGGATCCCCAATTTTCAGCTTTTTTTGCAGCCTTAAAAACATTTTGGATATCAGATATGTTTAAGGAACAAATGCATTGTAGTCTTCAAGTTAAATCAAGAAAAAATAAGCAAAATTTCCATGATGAAACAATAGCTGTGGGTTGCTAATGAGGAGCATGGCAGGAGGTAACGTTGTGGCTGTGACTTTGACTGCTATAACTGATTGTGAACCCCCTTGTCAGAATTTAATCTTCTTCAACAACAACAACAACATTTATTTCTATAGCACATTTTCATACAAATAATGTAGCTCAAAGTGCTTTACATGATGAAGAAAAGAGAAGTAAAGGACAATCCCTATAAATAAACTGTAATCAAAAATGTTGGTTAGGTGAATCTATTGAAATAACCGGGGTCTATTACAAGATTAATCTTTTTAGCTTTTACACACAATTATAAAGAGAATTAGCATACTGTTACTTGGAAAATGAAATCTTCAAGAAACCGGAGACACATCTTCAGGGATGTTGCTAAGTTAAGGTTTTTCTATACTTCATTGTCAACTAGCTGGTAATGTTAATGGACATTTACTGTTTGTTAATTAGTCCATCCATCCATTTTCCAACCCACTGCATCTGAACACGGGGTCACGGGGGTCTGCTGGAGCCAATCCCAGCCAACACAGGGCACAAGGCAGGAATCCCGGGCAGACCAAGCACACACTAGGGCCAATTTAGAATCGCCAATCCACCTAACCTGCACGCAGACACGGGGAGAACATGCAAATTCCCCGTTAATTAGTCTGCATCTTTATATGTACTCATTACGTAATTAGTAAATGGCAAGGTAGATATTGCATTAACCCTGTGAACTTGTTACAGTGCTCTGAGGCTGCACTAAATGTGCTACACAAAAAAAACAAAAAGATGAAGTTGATAACAAGCCCTGAGTCAAAATTTTACCATCTGCTGATACACTTCCTTTTATAAAAATATCTTCAGTCAAATGGCAGAGGCTCTACAAACAAGGCTTGCAAGTAAGGCTAACTCATGAGGGTACAGCAGTACCCACCTCTGCAAGTTGTTGTGGTTTGTTAAGGCAATACAAAATAATGACATTTTAATAAAAAGCAATTGATCCACACACTCTAGTATGATCTGTCTGTCTGCGTAAGGATTTCCTCTGTGGTTTAAGCATTTCAGTAAAGGCTGAGGATGCATTATTTAACACAATGTACTTTTAACAGAGACTGCTGTTGTTCTTGTATACATTTCTCATAAATTGTGCTCGTCACATGACTTGTTGCTGACTCTTTGTCATTATCATCTTCTCTACAGTCTGCTGCTGCTTCTGGTTTTTGGAATGAGACATCCGCCTGGTAGAGATGTAATTGTTTCAGCGGTGCTTTACTCAGTGTTTGACTCCCTTATGACTGTGTATGCTAGTATGTGGCATGGCATCAAGAGCGTCCGCAGACCATTTGGCAGGAGGTGGAGCAGAATAGTTTGTGAATGATAAATGTTCAGAGACCAATTGAGCTAATGAGAAAGAGAGCTAAACTATATCGTTAGCTTGATATTAAACACAATATTAGAAAAAACTAACGTCTAATCTCTTTTTTACAATAAGTATTTCAGCTAGTAATATTATATTCCAACAATTAGGTGAAGCATAAGACTGTAAGGTTGAATGGAGAAGAGAATAATATGCATGGCCAGATCTACTATCTGGTGACATGGGTGTGTACCATAGTGCCCTTCTCACAAAGGATGCTTGACATATCTGAAAGAAAAATGTCTAATAACAGGAAAAGTCCACTTTTTCACCACCAGTACAGACGCCCACAGCAATCAGTCTGCCCAGCACACACTCCTGACCCACTTCAATCCTCGCAAATATAAACCTAACCAATCAGACACAAATAAAAGGCTTTTGAAGAAAAATACGAGCCCGGTTTGGTTGACATGAGTAGGGCATCTACTAGGTCTCTCTTACGAGTTTGTACATTTGATGTTTGCTGGAGCGGCGGTAGAATTGCAGTCCCTAGAGCCACTCAGCTGTCCCCTAAGCGCATACACGTGACAATGCTGATCTCTTACTTTCTGCAATTTAAAGTATTAAAGAGAACGCTTAATTTACTAATCTTAATTTGTACAGATGCTTTTATAGATACATTTATGAACTGTAGATTTCAAGCGATGATATACTTTTCAATTATTCTTTTAAATTAGTAAATTTAACTGAGGGGTTGGGATTGATCTGTTCTTAACTCAACTTTTCTTTTTGTAAAAACTTGATTGCTTTGCATGGATTGCAATAAAATTAATAAAATAAAATAAATTCGTAAATTTGCACTTGTGTTCTGAGCTTGTATTCTGAGAAGTGTGTTAGAACCATGGTGTTGGACATTAAAAAAGGATTGCTGGCTGCCTCAATTTCTTTTGTGACATGTGTCAAGTCACGTAACCAGTCTGTGGTCTAATTGGAATGATATATTTACCGTATCCCACTGTAGTGTCTCCTGCTTATACCACAAATAACACCTCAATTAAAGCTATTTTTAGCATAAAGCCCATCTTAGTAAGGTAAAGTCACCCCCAGAGTTTGTTCCTGCCTTGTGACCAGTGCTGTTGGAACTTCGGCTAACCATGACTCTTAAAATGGATTAAGTGAGTTCATTATAATGATTAATGCATTATTAGTTGTTTGGTTAGTAGCTAATCACACAAACTGGAGTCACATTTTGGATATCAGAGATGTTTAAGGAACAAATAAATTGTAGTCTTCAAGTTACTTTTGGGGGCGGCACGGTGGCGCAGTGGTAGCACTGCTGCCTCACAGTTAGGAGACCCGGGTTCGCTTCCCGGGTCCTCCCTGCGTGGAGTTTGCATGTTCTCCCTGTGTCTGCGTGGGTTTCCTCCCACAATCCAAAGACATACAGGTTAGGTGGATTGGCGATTCTAAATTGGCCCTAGTGTGTGGATGGTGTGTTTGTGTGTGTCCTGCAGTGGGTTGGCACCCTACCTGGGGTTTGTTTCCTGCCTTGCGCCCTGTGTTGGCTGGGATTGGCTCCAGCAGACCCCCGTGACCCTGTAGTTAGGATTCAGCGGGTTGGAAAATGGATGGATGAAGTTTATTGTTTAGAACAACAGAAATAGAAATCCTGTCAAGAAGGTTGAGGATTAAACTCTAAAACCATTATCAAAGTTTTCATCAGTATACTGCTTTAATGGCCGAACAACTGAAAAATCTTTAATTTTAAAATTATTATAATAACTGTAAATGAATTAATTACATAATTTTAAATTAATCTTTAATAAAATTTGCAATTATATTATCGGTTTTTCCATCCATCCATTCATTTTAATTTTTCCATCCATTTTCATTTGTAGTGGTGGCTACCACTGCACCACCGTGCCGCCCCATTATCGTTTTTTAATTAATTAAATAAATACAATATCCAATAGCTTGGTTGTGAATGAGCTCTGTGCTTCAACAAAACATCAGAGAAATCTGAAATTCAAGTTATTATACTTTCAGACACATCTTGTAGGTTAAAATCATTTACTAATTATTTGTTCATTAAAACAATGCCCTCCAATGAAACATGGCCATCTTTACCTCAGTGAAGGTCTGTAATTTACTTGTGTATATGCAAAAATCCTAGGAGGGGAGATGTTATGGGAGATCAGTAAGAATCAAGGTTTATACAAACTACCTACAGATACAGAATCGGTCACTCCAGACTCTAAACTGCTTCGTACATTTTATTAAATAAATCCAAAGATTAGAGACACAGGAAATGTCCATTAAAATGTTAGCAGTCAATGAAGCCGTTTCTTTACAATATAAGGCATTACAGTTGGAAACAAGTGGACTGCTCATTAGCTGTGCTCTTTTAAACTAATGAGTGTTGCCTTTTCCTTGTAACTTTATAAATCTGCACTGAAATACTCCTTTTACTGTAATAAATGCAATGATCAAGATGTCATTGATATTGTTGAACAGAAAGGGTGACACATCTTGGCTCCATTGCTTCTTTCTGATGTCCCTACTTTCAGTCTCCTTTTTTGATTTTCACTGATTGAATGTGGAATTCAAATCCCAGGATGCTGGATCCTTCAAGAGGTAGTACTGACCTTTCTGCCTGTTTGTTTAGATTTATTACAATATAAGATATTATAAATTAAAAGGCTAACACACCAGCTGAACTTTTACTTACTCAGAATGTAAGAGGGAAGCGCATGGAACAACTCCAGGGAACAGGAATTGTGTGCCAATGAATGGCTGTATGGCTCTGGCTTGACGTCACACTGTGTCATTAAAGATAGTCAATGTGAGAGAACTATGATAAAGGAAATAGAATTGTTTTAAAAAATATTAAGTATCGACATTCAATTGTTAATAAAAACGCTGATCATCCACTCCTGTATTACAAGCTCTTTTCTGTTTCTGAGTGCTGTACAATACGAATCATCTGGAATATATTGACATAGAGGAAATTAGTAAACACTGGCTTCATATTTGAAATGGTGCACATGCTTACAATAAATTGTTAAAACATTAGACCTGAGCAGTACCTGTGAACGTAAAACCATGTGAATCTTTCTTTCACCAGGAACATGTAGCATCTGGAGTAATGTCATCATACATAATTATGTTCAAACAAAGTTCCTAATACATACACTATAAGGCCAAAAGTTTGTGGATACCTGGCCATCACACCTATATGAGCTTGTTGGACGTCCCATTCCTAAATCATTGGCATTAATATGGAGCTGCCCTCCCCTTTGTGGCTATAACAGTTCACTCTTCTGGGAAAGCTTTCCATAAGATTTTGGAGTGGTTCTGTGCCAAAAGAGCATTTGTGAGACTAGGTACTGATGTTGGACAAGAAGACCTGCCTTACATTCAACATTCCAATTCATCCAAAAGGTGTTCAATAAGGTTAAGGCCAGGGCTCTGTGCAGGTCTACGTACTTTTGGCCATATAATGTGTAATCAGATGAAGCATCTGCTGTTTTTCAGTACATAAGGCCTCCATGTATTTATGGACCTGGGTTTGTGCACAGGAGCACAGTCAGCCTTGAACAGAAAGGGGCCTTGCCCAAGCTGTTGCCTTAAAGTTGAGAGCACACAGACAAATGTCTTTGTATGCTGTAGTCAGGCCCGAATCTAGGCAAAGGCTGAGTAAGCACTGGCCTGGAGGTACCAAAATGTTAATTTCATATGCAATTGTGAGGGTTTCATTTCCCAACTGGGATAGATCATGAGTGTGTGGTATGTGATCGTGTGGGTGCTGTTCTCCAGAGGGCCTCCCCTTCATCGGTATCACTGATGAATCTGACCGCATGGATCTTAAAGGGAAACTTTCTTCTGGATATCTCTTTTTGGGTGCTGGCAACCACCTCTGCCTAAAGGTGCAATGTACTGTTAAGCCAGTGCTGGCTGTAGCATTAATAGTACCTACATTTGGGGTCTCACGCAAACCCAGAAAAACAGCCTTAGACCATATCCCTCCTCCACCAAACTTTACAGTAGGCACTATGCAGTCCAGATGTTAGGGTTCATCTAGCATCTACTAAGTGCAGATGCAACCAGCACACTACTAGATGGTGAAGTGTGACTCCACCCCAGGTCGCACATTTCCACTGCTTCAAAGTCCATTGGTAGTGTGCACTCCAGATGACACTTGGCATTACACATAGGTGTTAGGCTTGTGTGCAGCTACTTGGCCATGGAAACCTGTTTTGTGAAGCTTCTTTCTTCTACTGATGCTGCTTGCAGAGGCAGTTTGGAACTTTGTTGTGAGTGATGCAAAACAGGATGGGCGGATTTTATGCGCTATGTACTTTGTGTGGTCTAATATTTCATGTCTGAGCTGTTGTGGCCCCTAGACACTTCTACTTCAGAATAACTGCACTTACAGTTGACCGGGGCAGATCTAGCAGAAGAGAAATTTAATGTGCTGACAGCACCGCATTTAATGTGACTGAGCTTTAGGGAATTTCAAAACTCGACTTGATATTTTTTGGAAGAAATCAGTGGATAGGACTGGCGAGCTATGTTGGGCTGAGTGGCCTGTTCTCGTCTAGATTGTTTTAAAGTTCTAATGTTCATTGAGTCATGGTGTTTTCACTTCCATACTGAGCTCTTCAGGGTAATGCATTATACTGCCAGTATTTGTCAATGGAGATTACCAGGCTATGTGCTCGATTGTATGCACCTGTTAACAATAGGTGTGACTAAAATACCTGATCTCAGTAATTTGAAAGGGTGTAAAATCAGATAATAATAATAATAATAAGTTGCATTTATAGAGCGCCTTTCACAACAACAACAACAACATTTATTTATATAGAACATTTTCATACAAAAAAAAATGTAGCTCAAAGTGCTTTACAAAATGAAGAATAGAAAAATAGAAGACATAATAAAAAATAAAACTGTCAACATTAATTAACATATAATAAGTAAGGTCCGATGGCCTGGGTAGACAGAAAAAACAAAAAAAAACTCCGGAGGCTGGAGAAAAAAATTAAAATCTGTAGGGATTCCAGACCAAGAGACCACCCAGTCCCCTCTGGGCAATTTACCTAACATAAATGAAACAGTCCTCTTTGTGTTTAGGGTTCTCATGGAAGGACTTGATGATGATGGTCACGTAGACTTCTGGCTTTCAGTCCATCAATGTTGGAGCAAACCCAAGGTCGCTTTACATACAGAGTAAAAAAAAAAAATTACACAGAAGACAAAAGTTCATAGAAGAAGAAAGTTTTCAGTTGAGATTTAAAGGTAGATAAAGAGGAGCAATCTCGGAGAGACTAAGGAAGAGAGTTCCAGAGCTGAGAGGGTCATAACACTGAAGGACCTGTCTCCTAGGGTGGAGAGTCTGGTGCGTGGCACAGTAAGGAGATTACTGCTCTAGGATCTGAGAGAGCGACAAGAAGTGTATGGGTTAGGAGTGATTGTGACACCAAGGCTGTCTGATAGGCATTTAAAGGTTTTGGTTCAATTTGATGTTAATTTGGTGCAGGCCCAAAACATGTGGCCCAATGAGGCTGGAACTCGACTGCAACATTCGCAGGTTTCATCTTGCCCTGGGAACACTTTGTACAATTTTAAACAAGACAGATGTGCTCGATAAAAGATTTGAAGTTGAATAATTGAATGTTTTGCACATATGGAGCTCGAGTGAATTCTGTGCATGGCTGCCTTCCACTCTGTTTCTGAAATGTTGAGTATGAGATCCTTTTCCCACTGTACTCTGGAATCTTTAAAAGGAAGGAACTTTAAAATGTTTTTATATATTACAGAAATGCTGTCTGAGAACCCAAGACTGGTCAATATTTCTTCTGGGATAGAAATAGGTGGGAAGTGAGGAAAATTCGGCAGATTTCATTAAAGAAAGTTTCTAATTTGGAGATAAATAGAAAAATTGTGTCGATGGGAGATTAAATTTGGAGTGTAATTGTTCATAGGATGCAAAGACATTATTTATATACAAATCTCTAAATGATTTAATCCCATGCGTTTTCCAAACTTAAAAAACTGTGTAAGTTTGAGAGGGTGGAAAGAGGTGGTTATCATGTAGAGGTGCCACAGTTAAAAGCTTCTCTAACTTGAAGTGCTTCCTACATTGGTTCCATATTTTGAGTGAATAAAGGACACTTTGATTGTTAGTATATTGGCGAAATCTCGTATTTGTTGGTGTACAAAGCAAGGAATATAAAGAAGTACTGCAAGATTTAATTTCTATTGCAGACCAAGCTAGTGTGTGTTCATCTGTTGGTGTCCAGGTTTCTATAGCTTGCATGTTTGCCGCCCAGTAATAAAACTGAAAATTAGGTAGAGCCATGCAGCCTTCTGATTTAGGTCTTTGTAGGGTCGCCTTTTGAATGCATGGATTTTTCAATTTCCAAATAAATAAGGTTATGATTGAATCTTATTTCTTAAAAACAAGATTTTTTGAATGTATATGGGGATGTTTTGAAATTGGAACAGAAGCTTAGGGAGGATATTCATCTTGACAATGTTAATTCTCCCTGCTAAAGTAAGATGGAGGGTAGACACTTTACGCACGTCTTGTTTAATTTTGTCTAGGTAAACAGCAAAATATAGTTGAAAAAGGGTTTCTATTTACTTGTGATTTTTGACATTTAAAACTGATCTGCAATGATAAAAGGGAAGGTGTCCAATCTAATGTTGTTTGCTAGAGAATTCACTGGAAAGAGCACACTTTTGTTCAAATTAATTTTGAGTCCGGATATCCTTTGAAATTCTGCTAGTGCTATTAGGACTGTAGAAACAAAATTTTGTGGGACTGATAAATACAGTACCATATCATCTGCATATAGTGATATTTTCTGTTCCAGTCCTTCTCTGATAATCTCTTTTATCTCTGCTGCATTTCGAAAGTAAACAGCCAATGGCTCAATGGCAATTACAAATAGCAGTGGTGACAGGGGGCATCCTTATCTAGTATTGTGTTCTAGTTCGAAGTAGTCTGAGATAATGTTGTTAATACAAACTGAAGCTTCTGGACTGGTATACAGTAGTTTGATCCATTAACATATGTTCGAACCAAATCCAAATGTATGCAAAGTAGTGAACAGGTAACCCCATTCAACCATATCAAATCCTTTTTCTGCATCCAAAGATTATAAGATCTCCGGAGTGTCAGACTTTATGGGTGAATATGTTACATTAAATATGTGTCGAAGATTGGAAGCCAAATGTCTACCTTTAATAAACCTACTTTGATCTTGTGATATTATTGAAGGGAGCACAGAAACTGTAATATAATGGAATACAAATGACAAAGATGCAAATGATAAAGATAAGGATAAGGACAAAAGACTATGATGGTTTGAGTAAGAAAACAGAATAGCAAAATTAGAGGTTTAGGAAAACAAGCTCTCAGTGAAAGGGAAAATAATTAGCAACGTGGTGATGCTGATGTTGTTTTATGCTTCCAAAAAATAGAATTGACAAATGAGATCTTGTTTGGAAGGAGTCAATATGTGAAAAGGAAAAGGGGAAACAGAGTTAAAATCAATACGGTAAAAAGGGGTAAAGGTTTACAGATTTGCTCAAAACAGTCCTTTATGGCACTAGCAATACATTTAAAGACAAAAAATCACCAGAATATAAATTACAGGCTTTATTATGAGAGGCAAAATTAAAGGAATTTGAATTTATAGATATTTTAATGCAAGATTGAATGTGCAATTGGTCTAAAAAGAGAAAGAAAACTTGGGGAAAATAGTGAACTGATGACATTCACAGCAATTGCCAATGGGTGGCGGGGGCCCAGAGCCTTCATGGCAGAATCCAATGTAAGGCAGGAATCCACAATGGATGGCACACCAGTTCTTTAAATGGAACACAAATCCATAGCCATTCATTCATTTTTGAAACCACTAATTCCAGTATGGGCTGTGGGGAAGCTGGAGCTAATATCCATCGTATCAGAATCAAGGCAGTAATCGACAAAGAACAAGACAACATCATAGGGCATCCTTACACACACACACACACACACACACACACACACACACACACACACACACACACACACACACACACACACACAGACACACACACACACACACACACACACACAACACACACACACAGACAGACACACAGACACACAACAGACACACAGACAGACAGACACACACACACAACACACACACAGACAGACAGACACACACACAACACACACACAACAGACACACACACAGACACACACACACACAGACAGACACACACACACACACACACACACACACACACACAGACAGACAGACACACACACACACACACACAGACAGACAGACACACACACACACACACACACACACACAGACAGACAGACACACACACACACACACACACACAGACACACAGACAGACACCCATGAATCAATTCAACAGAATAACATCAGAAGTAAGGTAGGAACTAACGGAACACAAGGCACCAGTCCGTTACACATTTCAATTACTCGCTTACTGAATTATTTTCTGGACTTACTTCTTCTAATATATATTGCCAAGGTTGTTTTCAGGCTCAGTAAAAGAGTATTCAGAGGAAAACCCATGGCAGGCATGAGGGAAATTGCACAGATGTGACACTGACAGTGTACAACAAATATTCAGAGAATTTAGAAATTCTTTAGCGACACTTCTGGACCCTTAATTGAAGACCCTCTGTATTGAAAGTGCAGCTAAAAATTCAGAGCTATAACTGGAAAACTGACACAGCAATATTTAAATATCTGCAACCTTTATTGACAGTTAATTTTTTGTATAGTCTTATTATTGTACAGTCACAAATGATTAATTAAATTGTTGAAAACATAAAATAAAATTTGCCGAGCGTGGCTCTAAATTACAAGGCAGGTGAATCAGCAGCATTTGAGGGATAGAGTTTATTATCCATATTTTTGAATTCAGTATCAAAACACGGAAATTTAATGTCAGTTTTTAAAAATTTGATGTGAAGTTTTCAAAAAATGATTTTCACATTTTAAAATCTGATGTCTCATTTTTTCAATTTGACATTGATATTTCTAAGGTTGACATCAAGGTTGTGGAATTTGATTATCAATTTTGATATCCTATAAAGAATGATATCACCTTTTTTGTATTGGTTGTCTGAAACTTGATATTCACATTTTAGAAATGTGATGTTGAGTGCAAAGTCACTGCATACTGCAAATCCTGCCCTAACCCTTGAAAGATAAATTATACATTTGAACTCTTAAAAATAAAAATGCCAAAGTGGTTCTTCTGAGTGATGCCATGGGGGAACCAAACAAAATCCTCCACATGAAGATTCCACCTGCTCGTATTTATTTTGATCTGTAACAGGCTCCATAGCTATCTATGAATAACTGATAATAGACTTGTTAAACACCAACAGCTTCCTGATTTTAAAAAGATTCTTGCTGCATGCGATTGCATATGCTACGTTCAGGTCTCTCCATATCTCTGCAAGTAGCCTACTAGACATGAAAGATTTCTGTTTTTCCACATATTAGGAATTCAATCATGCAATGGTTCTACAGAGAGCCACACAATCCAGTAAAGTGCCATTAAAGGAGCAGCCTTTTTAACAGTCTGGTTGCTAAGTGTACAGATTATGCTTAGTATCAAACTTCAAAATATTAATATCAAAATTAAACATATGAAAACAGAAAATGTTGACACCTAATTTTAAAATGTTGATAGGAAAATAATTGATTTAATATCAACGTTTAAAATCATGATATTCAGTCATATAGTTTTAAAATGGTACGATATTTGAACATTGAAAAAAGTGATTAAATGCTAAAAGGGCTTTCCATACCTAACAATGTGCAGGAACAACGACTACATAAAATGACAGCAGTGGTGACAGCACCAAAAAGAATCCTTCAAAACAATAAAAACAATATGGCAAAAACACTTCACTCCAGACACTTGATAAGACATGACACTACAAAAATTTTAAATCAGTGGCACCCGTGACAGAGAGGATCTCACAGCTCTTCTTATACATTCAACTTCAATGTGAGTTTTGGCAAGTGTGACCTGGAACTGATGTCACATATACACATCTGTCCCAAAAATCACGCAGTAGGGACATACTGTATTGTCCTAGCTGTTACAATCTCATTGAGTGTCTTTATGAAGTCTGAAGTATCCAAATGAAAATCAGTAGCCACCACGATCATAGCTCTGCTAAACAAATGGGAAGTTTATTTGTAGGGTGGCACGGTGGTGCAGTGGTAGCGCTGCTGCCTCGCAGTTAGGAGACCCGGGTTTGCTTCCTGGGTCCTCCCTGCATGGAGTTTGCATGTTGTCTGCGTGGGTTTCCTCCAGGTACTCCGGTTTTCTTCCCACAGTCCAAAGACATGCAGGTTAGGTGGATTGGCGATTCTAAATTGGCCCTAGTGTGTGTTTGTGTGTGTTTGTGTGTGTCCTGCGGTGGGTTGGCACCCTGCCCAGGATTGGTTCCTGCCTTGTGCCCTGTGTTGGCTGGGATTGGCTCCAGCAGACCCCCGTGACCCTGTGTTCGGATTCAGCGGGTTGGAAAATGGACGGATGGAAGTTTATTTGTATGTTATGAGTAATATGGTAGTAATTTTATGGATTGCTGTGTTATCATAGAAATCTGCAGTGAAATTTGAATACACAGCAGAAGCACGATAAGCTCCTGCATGAATACGGTAAGTAATTTAGCAAATGTAGATATGGAGTAACAGAGACTTAGTTAACTGATTTGTAATTTGGAGTGTCTTAAATTTTGTTTTTTACTTCTTAGACTCAGTTATCAGATTCCCATCCATCCATTATCCAACCCGCTATATCCTAACTACAGGGTCACGGGGGTCTGCTGGAGCCAATCCCAGCCAACACAGGGCGCAAGGCAGGAAACAAACCCCGGGCAGGGTGCCAGCCCACCGCAGGGCACACACACCCACACACCAAACACACACTAGGGACAATTTGGAATCGCCAATGCATCTAACCTGCATGTCTTTGGACTGTGGGAGGAAACTGGAGTACCCGGAGGAAACCCATGCAGACATAGTGAGAACATGCAAACTCCACGCAGGGAGGACCTGGGAAACGAACCCAGGTGTCCTAACTGCGAGGCAGCAGCGCTACCCACTGCACCACTGTGCTGCCCAGTTATCAGATTTCTGTTTATTAATTCCAGTGTGTTACATTAAAAAAAAAATGGTGATGACAGCCTTAGTAGACTACATTAGATTCAGGCTTTTTAACAGTGCTTTACAATAACAAACAGTTCAAAACGTAGCCCAAATAGATTTGTGGTGGCTCAATGTCTTTCTTAGACAACAAATTCTAATTCAAGTGTTGCCTCTTCAAAAGGGTCTCTGCTCTGTTGGGCACTTGAGCAAGGCCCTTAACCTGCAATTGCTCCATCCTGGGTATGACGTTAATCTGCATCCATCCCTGCATGTAGGCCCTCCAACCTGCAGAGAAAAACCTGGGGGTTGGTGGCAGAATTGGCACTCCAGCCACCATAAAAACCCTCACAGTGTTCCACTCCATCTGAACTGGTGTGGTGCTGAGGTATCACCCGTTGCATGGCTGCACTCGGGTCATAATCTGGATCGTGAGTTGGTTTGTCGTGTGGTGGGTGCGGCAATGCACTGTATCAGCGTGTGCTTCTAACCTCTCTCTTCATTGGGGAAGAAAACGCTAATTTTCCCTGATGGCAACACGAATCACACAATCTACAAGTCTCGACTTAAAATTTAAATCCGAATAATATATTTGCTCACTTTTTGCTTTTCCATTATTTCACCAAGTAATAATTTCCATTTGTTTTTGCTAATGCGATCTTTACTATAATGTTTTGAGACTTTAGAATTTTTGTATTTTCATTATCTCTAACTTGCTCTGCATGTGTACTGCTGCAACGTTTTTGAATTCTTTACGACGTTCTACTTTGTCATCTACTCTTTGTCTTTTATTTCCGGACCTGGACGTGGTGCAATCTCTATATATAATAAAATCTGTATATATTAATACAGTGTATATAATTTGACATCAAGTAAAATTATGTTTTATTGGCTAACTAAAAAGATTACAATATGCAAGCTTTTGAGGCAGCTGAAGGCTGCCTGAAGAAAGGGCCTGAGCTGCCTCAAAAGCTTGCATATTGTAATCTTTTTAGTTAGCCAATAAAACATAATTTTACTTGATGTCAAATTATATACACTGTATTACAGTTTTCTCGATTGGTTTGGCTCATTTCTTGAAACAGAAATTACATTCTTAAAACTATAAGATCATTTGGCCAAACAGTCTTACAGTTCTGCAACATTACAGCTCACTAGCAAAAGGTCATATCTTTCCCAAAACTGTTCATACATGCTTCAAAATAGATTCCTTTCCCATATAAAGAGTCAGTACCATCAAAATGTCAAAGATCTTTCTCAATTGCGTTGGCTCATTTGCATTCACTTAGTGCGTTTTCCAAAATAACCTGGGTGGTTTAGCACAACACCATGGATCACCTGCAAAAGCTCGTATCTCTCCCAAAATAGTTTACCCATGTGTCAAAACTAAATTCCTTTCCCATTTAAATAGTTAGTGCCCCAAAATGCATGGTCCCTTTGGCATCGTGTAAGCACTGCAAGTCAAAATGCCTAGATGTTTTGTCACTATGGCAGAGGTCTAGCCAACAGAATACAATTATGTATAAAACTGAAAAAAGGATTTTACAGTAAGAGCAGCCTCCAAAGTTTGACATCAGACACACTGCACTCCTACTTCCAAGGAAATTGTAATCATTTTTATTGACACACATAAAGTAACTTCCATACATTAGAGTACATAAAATGTATACAGTATTCTGTACATGTACGAAATATAAACACAAACAAAAAACAAGAAAAATTATATCTAGCCTACAGTAGGGCTTACAGTAAATAAAGTTTCACAACTAAGGTAACTTTCACTGGTTGTTGTCGTCACCGTCCCTCTCCTGGCCACCATCCTCATCCTCCTGGCCATCCACGCTGCTCTCTGTTTGGCCATAGATTCTCATCCACATCGCAGGATATTTTCCCTTGCGATGCAGCGAGGAAGAAACGGCGAATGTCTCAACCATCCCCTACACTGATCCCCTGTAATGTCCTCACATGCAGCATCCATTGCATGGAGCAGGGATCTCTGGTCTTGAGCCTGATGTTCATAGACTTTCCACCTCCAAGCGGAAAAAATTCCTCAATGGGATTAAGGAAAGGAGAGTATGGTGGTAGTAGCTCCATGAGCATCCTTGGATGGGTGGTGAACCAGGCCCTGATGAGCGCCCACGGTGGAAATTTACATTGTCCCACACGATCACATAGTGTGGTAGGTGAGGCCCTTCGAGACCTCTCTCATTTTCTGGGACCAGATGTGTATAAAGACGGTCCAAGAAAATGAGGAGCTTTGAGTGTTATATGGGCCTAAACTGGGGATGTGTGTGGCCACACCATTCTCAGATATGGCAGCACACATTGTTAAATTGCCCCCTCGCTGGCCTGGGACATCCACCGTGGCCCGCTGACCAATGATGTTACGGCCACGTCTGCGGCCCTTGGCCAGGTTGAAACCAGCCTCATCGACAAATACAAGGATGTGAGATGTTTCATTCCCTTCCAATGCCATTATTCTCTACAATAGAGTAAAAAAAATCAAATCAGTCATATAGAGGAGTCATACACAACAGAAATAGAAAATTACATGGGATTGTTCTATGTTCTCCTCCACAAGTTCAATATAGCCTGCTACTGGCCACTACTCCAGTGGTTCCAAACCTGGGGTACAGGCCTATGCAGAGGCACTGCAGGGAGTATTTGACACAAAGAGGGAGAAACACTGTTGCAGTTTTAGGTAAAATGCTGTAGTCAGATAAAGCTGGATTCTAAAGGTAAAGAGGATACTGAAAACCAAACAAATTGGGAACCACTGCTTACTGTAATGTTACTATAATAGACAACCAATAACTGACTTACATGCACATACTGGTACCGCAGCTCTTTCACTCTGTCAGAATTCCTCTCAAATGGTACCCTGTAAATCTGCTTCATGGTCATCTGATGCTTCTTCAATACCCGGTCTATTGTGGAGATGCTGATAGAGTTGACATTTTGGAATATGGCATTGTCTTGAAGGATTGCATCACGGATCTGTCTCAAAGTGAGAGCATTATTTGCAATCACCATGTTACAGATCTCTTGTTCTTGTTGTTCATTGAGAAGTTTTCTTCTGCCACCCATGTGAGGTTGTCGTCCAATCCTAGACGTAGAAGTCAAAGGACAACACTGTATGACAATTGTAATGTATGCGTATTTGTTACAGAATGAGTTACTGTACTGTAACATCATATTGCAACATCACATTGAGGTAATATATTACAGTACTGTGGGCCTACACACACACACACGGAATGAAGAGTTTATACATGTCTTGCTTTACAGTATGCACAGTACTGTATACTGTAATGACTCCATCATTGACTGAGTACATACCTGTTTTCCCTGCGAAAGGTTTGGATGATGGAGGAGACAGTAGAGCGAGGCACATTAGGCTGCACTCGGCGCCCAGCCTCTGCCATTGTCAGGCGATGGTTAACCACATGGTCTACAATTGTGGCCCGAATCTCATCCGGGACAGCATGGTGTCTTCGTGCTCCTCGGCCTCTTCCCCCTATTCCACCACCACGCATCCTCACTCCTCCTCCTCCGCCTCTTCCTCTTCCTCCTCTTCCTCTTCCTCTTCCTCTTCCTCTTCCTCTTCCTCTTCCTCTTCCTCCTCCTCTTCTTCTTCTTCTTCTTCCTCCTCCTCGAGCAGGAGGTTGCCCTTCTTGATTTACTTGGTGAGGTACCTCCATGTTCAAATGGTACTGGCCCTAGCCAAGCTCTATATATACACGTTTGGCAGCATTCACAACAATAGACAGCACCTGTCAGGTAACTAAACAAACTGTTTGGTTGGTCATCTGAGATGTGGGAAACTCCTCCTTCGTTGGTCAAGTTCTAATTTCACCTGATTGTCAATTACTGTCATGAATTTATCAAATGTTCCAAGAAATTCATATATGGTGTTCATGGTATTATGTTCTTGACTAATTTTGACAATTGAACAGACTATTGTGCATATGATGACTTACGATGAAATCATGCTGACATGTTTTGGAGAGAACAACCATTAGACTGAGAATCAACTAATCAGTTTAGATCAGCAAGATCTATTTATTTGGAAAATGTGCTAAATGTGGGCTTATTGTGCTAACTGCAGGCTACTTGTACTTAACCATTTGCAAAGATGCACTGAGACACTTGAGACATGTACTAAGGCATTTGCAATTTGATGAAATCAATGAGAAATGCCATTCTGTTGTGAACATTTGCAAGGTGGTTTGGAGATCTGTCCATGTTATTTTGAGAATGTCATCTCGGTTTCAAGAAATGAGCCAAACCAATCGAGAAAAACTGTAATATATACAGATTTTACTTGACTTCTGTTTGCATCCATAAATGCTATCACCTTAGTACTACAGTGGGTATAGAATAGAATCATCCCTTCAAAAATATTCACATTTTGTTGCTTTACAGCCTAAAATGAAAACACACACAAAAATATATAATATAATAACAACAGTTTGGAAAAATAATAATAGACAAAAAAACTTATTGAGACTGAGACGATCCTTGTAAACTCAATTCGGTGTAAGTAATCACCTTCTCCATTGCTCACCAAGGTAATTGGCCTCCACCTGTAATCAGCTGTAATCATTGGGATTAGTTTAGCTAATCCTGGAGCATTCCACTGCTTGGAAGTGCATCGGAAAGCAAACAATTGACAATGGGTGGCAAAATTACTTTGAAATGATCTCAGAGATAAAATTGTGAATGGGCACAGGTCAGGAGATGGATACACACACTTTTCTAAAGATTTATCAATCCCCAGAATCACAGTAAAGTCCATAATTAAAAAGTGGAAAGTGTTTGGTTTTACTCGGACCCTCCCCTGGATTAGGCTGTCCCTCCAAACTAGATGGAAGAGTGATAAGGAAAATGGTTAGAGAAGCTGCCAAGATAGCATCTTTGAAGGAGTTAAAGAACTTTATGGCAAATAGTGGTCATTGTGTGCATGAGACAACAATATCTGAAGCTCTCCACAAATGTGGCTTGTATAGGAGGGTTGCAAGAAAAAGGCCAATCCTGAAGAAAGACCACATTAAGTCTCGATTGAGCTTGGCTAAAACGCACCATAAAAATTCTGAGGCCAAATGGAAAAAGGTGTTATGGTCAGATGAGACCAAAATTGAACTATTTGGCCCCAAAATAAAATGGTACACCTGGTGGAAAGCCAGTACAGCTTACCATCCAAAGAACACCATATCAACAATAAAGCATGGAGGTGGTAGCATCCTGTTGTTGGGGTGTTTCTCTGCAGTGGGGACTGGGCCACTTGTCAGGGTAGGAGAAAAAATGGATGGGGCAAAATACTGTCAGATTCTTGAACAAAACCTGCTGCCTTCTGCCAGAAAGTTGAAGATGGGAAGAAGGTTCAAAGCACACAGCAAAACTGACCACACAATGACGGAAGGAGAAAAAAGTGAATGTCCTTCTGTGGCCTTGTCAGAGCCCAGACTTAAACGCTATTGGAGAATGACTTGAATTGTGCAGTCTACCAACAGTCACCATGCACTTTGACTGACCTTGAACACTTTTGTAAAGACAAGTGGCAAATATTGCACTGTCTAGATGGGCAAAAATGTACAGAATAATCTCAATAGACTCAAGGCTGAAATTAAAGCAAAGGGTGGTTCTTCAAAGTACCAATAGTGAGCCTTTATGAGTTCAAACTATCAGTGTTTTATTATTACTTTTCCAAACTGTTGCTAATATATCTTTGACTTGGATATTATAGGTTGCATAAAGTAAATAAAGCTGAAAAAAATGACAAAATGTTCCTAAGGGTGATACTTTTCTATTCCCACTGTGTGTATATAAATATATACAGTATATATACTAGCCTAGCCGTTCCCTGTTGCTCTGCCCGCATATTAGTGAAACAGGACATACTTTAAAAATCAATAAACAAAAAGGTATTCCTAGCATAAGTGGAGGCAAGTTATGCTCCAAAATGCAAAGGTAGACTGACTTCCCTCTCCTGACATGATGCTTCCCCTCCCCTTGGCCCACAGCCTCTGTCTTGGATTAGTGTGAATATACAGTATCGCTCCTGCAAGCAAACTATGATTCTTAGCGTGATGAGAGAAGTCGCAAAATCAACCAGGATGTTCAAGCAAATTCTAGAAAAAAACCTGATCTAAATCCGTTAAGTAGTCCTCTTGTTTGCTAGCTAAGCAGATGTAAGATACACCCCGAGGCTGGCGTGTGAGTGAGGAGGGCCCCCTCCCCCTCCTCTGCCTACTGCGTCTTCTCGGGTTTTTTGCGAATAAATTGGTACCACAAGCGAAGTATGATACTTAGCGCAATGAGAGAGGTTGCAAAATCAACCGGGATGTTCAAGCAAATTATAGAAAAAAAAAAGATCTAAATCCATTAAGTAGTTCTCTCATGAAAAGTGGACAGACAGACAGACAGACAGACATTGAGACATATATTGTGGAATACCAGGAGTGCGTACAGCCACCCTAACCCGACACAGACAGGCAGAGATACAAGTGCAGCACAGAGCACACTTTTATTTACAACTGGGAAGTGCTTTTTCTTCGCCCTCCAGAGCACAGCACAGTACAGAGCACCAAAGTACACAGTTCACAGTCCTTTTCGTCTCTCTCTCTCTGTCTTTCCGCCTCCACTCTTCTTCCAGCAACATTTGTCCTTCTTCCTCTTGACTCTGGCTCCCCGAGTAGTGGTTGTTAGCTCCTTTTATAGGACATCCGGAAGCCCTCCGGTTGTCCAACGACCTTCTTCCAGTAGTACTTCCGGGTGGGGCAGAAGTGCTATATAACAATATATATTGTAATAAAGCACAAGCTCATAAAGGGTCTGGGGCACCGAAAGGAAAACCCCGTATATTGGTAAATTGTGCAAAGGGCACAAAAGAAAACGTGTGTGTGTTCGTTTATGGTGCATTCTGGAAGAGACAGACACAGATGGGCTGGTCCTGGAAGTGATGTCATAGCTGGTGGCACATCAGTCTTCCTTTCTGCAGAGGGGAAAGATGAAGAGATACCGTTATTGCTTGGTGCCCTTGGTTGGGTGGGGAACATTGGGGTATGGGTAACATTGTTATTATCTAAGCCTGTAAATTGCTCCCCAAGCACATGCTTGTGACAGTATATATATATATATGTATATATTTATTTATTTATATATATATATGTATATATATATATATATATATATATATATATATTTATTTATTTATATATATATATGTATATATATATATATATATATATATATATATATATATATATATATATATATATATAGATAGTGTAGCACGCGGATGGGGGTGGTACCCAGCCGGGACGCACGCCCAGGAGGACCGGAGGAGGGATTGTGCCTCCTCCAGACCATGAGGGGGCGACTGCCCTGGTTGCACTGAGGGCTTGGAACCCCAACCCTGTAGGGGCCCGTGGCCACCGCCAGGTGGCGCCCCGGTGCCTGAAGAACCCTGGACCTCAGCACTTCCGCCACACCAGAAGGTGCTGGGGGGAAGAACACTGGGGACACCCGGAGGGCTTCCGGGTGCACAGCTGGCACTTCCGCCACACAGGTGAGTGTCCGCGGAGGAGTGTCGGAGAGCAGCTGGAGCCCATCCAGGCTGCTATAAAAAGGGGCTGCCTCCCTTCATTCGGAGTCAAGAGTTGGGTGGAAGTGGACGAGAGACTGGAAGGAAGGCACTGGGAAGAGAGGCGTGGACTTTGGGGGATCGGTGCTGGAGGCACTGGGTTGTGCATGGACTTGACTTGTAAATATTGTACATAATAAATATGTGTGTGCTGGGTGACAAAGCGTTGTCCGTCTGTCTGTGTCCGGGCCACGTTCCACAATAGGTAGACAGATAGATAGTATGTACAGTATGTAATGTATAATATACTGTATAATATATTGTATAAACTGTACAAGTGCTGTGTTAGCTAATAATCCCTGTCTTGAGTTGTATTGAGCAATATACTTAGTAAATATTATTTAGTGCCAATTGTGTCATACTTTCCTTCCCCCTTTCAAGTGGCACTGATTGCATTCCAGCATGTGAAGGAGTTTCTTTCAGTTGTTACAATAATTTGGCTGAATATACTGTACATACAATTAACTGCAGCTTAAAACACTTACTCAAGACCAGGAAAAATACTTTTTCATTAAGTATGTGACTTGTTTGTGTTAAGTGGTAGAGATTACTGACTGCAAACCCTCAAACCAAAATCTTAGGACATGTACAAATAAAAACTTTTATAAAAAATCTTGCAGACTCCTACTCTAAATCTATAGGAGAATAAGATACAGTGATGTGAAAAAGTAAGTAGACACTATGAAATGTTGTTTCTCTTTTGACATAAGTGGATATATCAAGATTCGATCATTATTTAAACAGAAATTGTAGATAAAGACAATATAAATTGAAAAAATACAATGAAAATTTGACCTTGCAATAGTGAAATAATCAAAATATGTAACAATGAAAACATGAACATATATGCCATTTCAATCTAAAGAAAAAGTAGGTAGACCCTTGGTTCTTATAGCAGGTATTGCCCCCAACTGTGTGTTCCCCGTAACTGTCTAGCCGTCCTTGACATCGACTGGGCAAAGATTTTTTCCCCACTCCAAAATGCAGAATTCTCTCAGCTGTGTGATGTTTGAGGGGATTCTTGTGTATGCAGCCCATTTCAAGTCAACCGCCCCAAAGCATCTCAGTGGAATTCAGATCCAGGCTTTGACTTGACCATTTGAGAACCCTCTTTTTATTTCTTTTCATTTACCGTATATACTCGCGAATAAGTTCTCCCACGGATAAGTCGGGACTTAATTTTACAGTATAATTTCTAGTAGTTTATAATGTCAGGCGCATAGCAGACAGTTTTTTTTTAAGAAATCAGTGGTGACCTGGATGTAGCTGGTTGTATTGCGGGTGAGAGGTTTAAGGAGGTGTTCCACCCAATTCCTGAGATTATAGGCCTTCCTGGGTTCCCTTCTTTGTGGATTTTAGGAAGCATGTAGAAGTAACCCATTTTGGGGCTCTCAGGAATTAAACTGTTTACATGATCCCTGATGTCAAGGAAAGCTACTTATTATCTTTTTTAGTTCCTTCTTGTAGAGATCTGTGGGGTCTTCCTGTTGATTGTAATAATGCATTGGACAAAGTATTGGACAATTGTCTTTGTCCCTCCAGTATATAATCTGATGTGTTCATGTTAACTAAGGCACCCCTTTGTCTGCTGCTTTGATAATGATCTCTGTATTTTCACTTAGTGAGTGTATGGCTCTCCGCTCATGGTGATAACAATGGTGATAACACACACTTCAAAAAACTAAATGCTTCAGGCCTAGCATTTTAAACTCAGCCCCACTGTTTTGAACCCACCAACAGGCCTGAACAGGAAGGCAAAACATTTTAAAAACTGCAAAAATCATTCATTCTCTCGTTTATATTAATAAAGTAAAGTGTTTTGCTGTTACAATGTATTGCATACCTCAGTACCAGGTTGCAATGTTTTTCTTGAGTACTTCAAAGATGGCTGAATTGCTGTATCACAGCAACAGCTGCCTGCAACCCACCCACCACTGCTTTCTTGAATGTTCTGATGAAATTGTGTACAATTTGGTGGACAGTCTGGTATCTACTAAATGGATAGATAGATAGATAGATAGATAGATAGATAGATAGATAGATAGATACTTTAAATGAGAGGGGTGTTTCAACTTTCCATATTTCATACATATACAGTATATACCTGTATATATATATTTTGTAAAGATGATTTTGAATCTTGCAGCTATTGGTGTTGTAATTTGGATAAACAGTATAATTACTTTACCGGCTATAGTACTAGGGTGTTGTACCGTGTTAGCCATTATGAATGTAGAGAAAAGCCAAGCAAAATGACACCTTTTATTGGCTAACTAAAAAGATTACAATATGCAAGCTTATGATTACAATATGCAAGCTTTTAAGGTAACTCAGGACCCTTCTTCAGAAGAAGGGTCCTGAGTTCCTCAACTGCATATTGTAATCTTTAGTTAGCCAATAAAAGGTGTCATTTTGCTTGGCTTTTCTCTACATTTACCAACTATAGAGTAATATCTGCGTTTCAAAATGATACATTGGTCATGCCATGGGCCTTCAATAGTGGATATGTATATATATTTTTTTCTCTTTGCCACTCTCCTATAAAGATTTGACTGGTGAAGCACCTGGGTAACAGTTATTTGCACAGTCGCTTCACTCTGAGCCACTCTAACTTGTAACTCCTTCAGAGTTCCCACAATTCTCCTGGTGGCCTTTATCGCTAGTCTTGATCTTGCACGATCTCTTAGTTTTTATGGATGGTCTGCTCTAGTAATAATAATAAAACATTTTATTTATATAGCGCCATTCCCACAATCAAGGTGCTTCACGGAGTCTTAGAAAAAACAACCCAGCAGGGTATATGTAACATTGGATACAAATGTTTTCCTGACTAGAACAATGAAACAGATAACAAAGCATTAAATAGAATCAATAAAGGACAATAAACTAGAGTAAAATACTAAATGCAATGCTAAAAGAAAAACCTAACAAATAACCTAATGTGTGATATGAGAGACACACAAATTATCCTGAGCACCTGGACAGAGAGGTAAACTGAAGGAAGGGGCAGAATGCTAAGTTAAGTTAAAAGCCTTCCTAAATAGATGAGTTTAAAGTTGTTTTTTAAAAGAATGAATGGAGTCAGTTGATCTAATTCATTTTGGGATGTCATTCCAAAGTCTGGGTGCTATGTCTCCATCCCCTGACTTGTACTTTTCAATGCCCTTTTCACAGAGTTACATCGAGTGTTCTTGTGTCTTCATTGCAGGTCAGGCCAGCATACTGACCCACCATAACTCAGACCATTCCACATACAGATGACTTTATAATGCAATCAAGCGAGACTTGAACCAATGATGGGACTTCTAAAGCCAAATAGCCCAAGGGAATGATTTAGGTATGTCATATTAAAGGGGTGAATACTTGTGGAATTTGTTATTTGGTGTTTTATATTTGTCATTAACTTAGATCACTTTGCAGAGATCTGTTTTCACTTTGACATTAAAGAGTCTTTTTCTTTTGATCGGTTTCAAAAAAGCCAAATTAAACGCACCATGATTCAATGATGCATAAGAATGAAATGTGAAAACTTTCAAGAGGATGAATACTTTTTACATGCACTGCATGTGCCCAGATCTTCAATATGCTACGACTGGTCTCAATTTTAAAATTACAAATCAAATTGGAAAAACATGCAAAGTCCACAAGGGAAGAGCCAAGTTGGGAAGTAAACCAGAGAGCGACTGCAATGACAAGGCAAAACTATCCTCTGAGCCCATGTTTCAGCATAGTGACTCATGGATTCATTTAACAACATATAATCTTAAAAAATATCAACACAGATGAATCCCAAAGGCAAAGAGATGTCAGCCTGTGGTAATTAGAAAGTAGAAATAAGCAACGTGCCTACCATGCTGTGGATCAGCAGACTGGCTCAGAGCTAATCTTCCCTGCGTATGCTGAAGGGAGCTTAGCTCACACCCACGGTAATGCAATAAGCTCCAAGCAGTGAATCTGGAATGCCAAGCCAGCATGAAGCAAACAAGTACAAATTTAGGAGGAAACAGGATGCAGAATTCACAGCCTGACATCTTCGGAAAAAAAAAAAAGAAAAAAGAATGAGATTGGAAGTGACTTTCTAACAAGGAATCATAGCCGGGTTTGAACAAAGAATCCAGAGGCTGGCTGCCTTTTCAAATAGAAAATTTACTGCTGTAGGCAATTTGGCATTTTATGGAAACGTTTGTTAAATATTAAAAAATCCCACTGTAGAGAGCAGTCCCCTTTTGGGCATCTTTGCCCCCAAAAGACCTTGGCACAGCAAGTTAGGACAATAACATGACGTGTACTCAACTTTTATTTCATTAGGTCATAAATATCAGCCATTCCAGCCCCTGAAGCGCACTGACTTGTTACTTTTTATAATTACCTACTGTAGATATGCAGCATACATACAAACTGTAGAAAAAATTAATACATTAAACAATAGTGTTAAAAGAAAACAAAGGCCCTAAATAAAGCATTGACTTTGCCCCGTCCCCTTTGTCCTCTCAGTGCCTTATGCACTTTGTCTCTTTTTAATTAAGCACTGCATTTTTCTTAATATTTTCAATTCTTTTTGTTACAAATGACTTATTTGGTTTTTTACTTACTTTCTGTTGGTTGCATTATCTTGATATATATGAAAAATGTCTGGTGTGGTGAGCTGGAGAGTGCCAACATCTTGCATGCTGGCCAGATTTTCAGCGACGTATCAATTCAGATTCTTTGTCACTGGTGCTCTGACAACGATTCTGAACTTGAACCACTTTTGTATGAAATCTTCACTTTCTTGGCAATTTGACACATGGAATCACCTTCATTCTGCAAAACAATAATAGACTGACATGTTTCTTGAGAAAGCTATTTTATTTTTGTCACATTTGAACCTAGAACTGAACTTTAGGAATGTCTTTACTTTGAAACCCATGCGAACAGAATGACAGGTTTCAGTGCTACAAGTATAATTACAAAAGTTTCTCTAATAACCAGTTAGCATTGAAACATGACCAATTAAGGAAAAGTTAAAGGAGTTTACCATTAGGACACTGAACGAATGGCTGCTAAAAATATGGGGCTTTGCAGTCATATGTGAATAATAATAATAATAATAATAATAATACATTTTATTTATATAGCACCTATCACATGCTCAAAACACTTCAAAGGGTCTCAGAAAAAACAATAGGGTATATGTAACATTGGATGCAAATATTTTCTGCATAGAACAGATAAATACAGGATATACAAAGCATTTAACAGAATAAAAGACAATAAACCAGAGTAAAAAACTAAATTCAATACTAAAAGAAAAGTCTGAACAAATCATAGAATTTATGATATAACACACACTGTTTTAAGTTAAAAGCCTTCCTGCACGGATGAGTTTTAAGTTGTTTTTTAAAGGAATTAATGGAGTCACCCAATCTCATTAATTTTGGGTGGTCACAAAGTCTGGGTGCTGAAGGCCTTGTCACCCATGGAGCGTAGAGTTAGATTGTGCACCACAAGACTGCCAAAATCAGAGGACCTTAGTGGAAAAACAGCAGCATAGTGATGGAGAAGGTCACTGATGTAGTCTGGTGCGAGGCCATTTTAAACTTTGTAGGATAGAATTTTATATTCAATCCTGTAAGACACAGGGTCCAGTGGAGGTGAAGCAGGATGGGTGTGATGTACTCGCTGTTGCTGGTCCATTTCAGGACTCTTGCAGCAGAGTTTTGAATCAACCGGAGCTGTGATATAAGATTAGAAGTGTCACCTGCCAGTAGTGACTTACAATAATCAATGTAGGATGTGATAAAAGCATGGATAAATTTTTCTCAGCGTTAGAAAAGGAGAGGAATGAGCGAGCACAGGATGTTTTATGGAGGTGGAAGTAACAAAGTTTCTTAATGTGGTTTATGTGTGTGGAATAAGAAAGCGAGGGATCAAAGATGACATCAAGATTCCTTGCTTTAGAAGAAGGTCTGACTGAGAAGGAGCTCATCTTCTTACATTGCTCTTTAGTAGTAATTTGCATGAGTTCAATTTTGTTCCAGTTTATTTTTAAAGAGTTCCGCTCCATCCAGGTTTTAAATTTTGCTGAGGCAAGCAAGTTGTGTGCTGAGAAAGCTCTGATGAAGTTTCACTTTTAACATTGAAATAGAGTTGAGTATCATCTACATAGAAATGATAACCCAGTCCAAAGCTACGAATAATATTATATGATATAATAACGACTCACAAAGTCTTGCAAAGAGTTGGGGAGTGACCCCGTATAATGTCCTGGACAAAAGAATTGAAAAAACTGGCAAACAAGGATCAAAAGTATGAACATTTGACAGATGTGGTTTGAACACAATGACTTTTTATACAAAATGGTGGCAAGTAATGAGGTTAACAGGAACTGACATCACCAGCAGATGGACAGAAGTGACGTCATCATTGAAGACCGGAAGTGATGTTATTATGGCAGGCTGGAAATGACATCATCTCGGATGGATGGAAGTGACATCATCATGGCAGAGCCATGGCATCATAAAGAGGATCTGGAAGTGATGTCATCTTGGGGAGAGCCAGAAGTGGCATCATCACTAGAATATGGAGCTGGGATTATTGAGTGGAAACCATTTTGGGTGACCGGAAATATGGATGATCAGTTATGGTTTATCTTCTTTTGTTCTGTTGATGAAGATAGAGAGGCATTAGTATGTTTAATCAACCCTTTATCCCTTGTAGTATTATTCACCTTAGGGCTTGTTGGCTGTCTCCTAAGTGCACATGTGTGACAATGGACAAGGGGAAGCATAAAGATACAGAACAGCAGAGGGCCGAGGACAGAGCCCCGAGGAACCCCTTGTGTGACCGGCATTGAGCTGGATCCTCTGCTGCTAAGATTAACAAACTTTTGCCTGTCACTCAGGTAGGACTTAAACCACTGGAGGGCAATGCTAGAGACACCTAGCATGTTCTCCATTCTGGACAGTAGAATGTCATGTCTGACCGTGTCAAATGCTACACTAAGATCTAACAAAATTAATATGCTGGTTTGTCCAGTGTCTGCTGCCATAAGCAAATCATTGGTTACCCAAAGCAGAGCATTTTCACAGTTGTGCTGTGTCCTGAAGCCTGACTGAAAGGGTCCCATCAGATTATTAGAATTTAAGTAATGGGTGAGTTGGGAGTCTGCAAAGTGCTCAAGAACTTTTGACAGAAAAGGTAAGTGAGAAGAAGACCAAAAAATGTTAAGATTGTCAGCATCAGGAACAGACTTTATTACAGTTTTTCTCGATTGGTTTGGCTCATTTCTTGAAACAGAAATTACATTCTTAAAACTATAAGATCATTTGGCCAAACAGTCTTACAGTTCTGCAACATTACAGCTCACTAGCAAAAGGTCATATCTTTCCCAAAACTGTTCATACATGCTTCAAAATAGATTCCTTTCCCATATAAAGAGTCAGTACCATCAAAATGTCAAAGATCTTTCTCAATTGCGTTGGCTCATTTGCATTCACTTAGTGCGTTTTCCAAAATAACCTGGATGGTTTAGCACAACACCATGGATCACCTGCAAAAGCTCGTATCCCTCCCAAAATAGTTTACCCATGTGTCAAAACTAAATTCCTTTCCCATTTAAATAGTTAGTGCCCCAAAATGCATCGTCCCTTTGGGCATCGTGTAAGCACTGCAAGTCAAAATGCCTAGATGTTTTGTCACTATGGCAGAGGTCTAGCCAACAGAATACAATTATGTATAAAACTGAAAAAAGGATTTTACAGTAAGAGCAGCCTCCAAAGTTTGACATCAGACACACTGCACTCCTACTTCCAAGGAAATTGTAATCATTTTCATTGACACACATAAAGTAACTTCCATACATTAGAGTACATAAAATGTATACAGTATTCTGTACATGTACGAAATATAAACACAAACAAAAAACAAGAAAAATTATATCTAGCCTACAGTAGGGCTTACAGTAAATAAAGTTTCACAACTAAGGTAACTTTCACTGGTTGTTGTCGTCACCGTCCCTCTCCTGGCCACCATCCTCATCCTCCTGGCCATCCACGCTGCTCTCTGTTTGGCCATAGATTCTCATCCACATCGCAGCGGATATTTTCCCTTGCGATGCAGCGAGGAAGAAACGGCGAATGTCTCAACCATCCCCTACACTGATCCCCTGTAATGTCCTCACATGCAGCATCCATTGCATGGAGCAGGGATCTCTGGTCTTGAGCCTGATGTTCATAGACTTTCCACCTCCAAGCGGAAAAAAATTCCTCAATGGGATTAAGGAAAGGAGAGTATGGTGGTAGTAGCTCCATGAGCATCCTTGGATGGGTGGTGAACCAGGCCCTGATGAGCGCCCACGGTGGAAATTTACATTGTCCCACACGATCACATAGTGTGGTAGGTGAGGCCCTTCGAGACCTCTCTCATTTTCTGGGACCAGATGTGTATAAAGACGGTCCAAGAAAATGAGGAGCTTTTGAGTGTTATATGGGCCTAAACTGGGGATGTGTGTGGCCACACCATTCTCAGATATGGCAGCACACATTGTTAAATTGCCCCCTCGCTGGCCTGGGACATCCACCGTGGCCCGCTGACCAATGATGTTACGGCCACGTCTGCGGCCCTTGGCCAGGTTGAAACCAGCCTCATCGACAAATACAAGGATGTGAGATGTTTCATTCCCTTCCAATGCCATTATTCTCTACAATAGAGTAAAAAAAATCAAATCAGTCATATAGAGGAGTCATACACAACAGAAATAGAAAATTACATGGGATTGTTCTATGTTCTCCTCCACAAGTTCAATATAGCCTGCTACTGGCCACTACTCCAGTGGTTCCAAACCTGGGGTACAGGCCTATGCAGAGGCACTGCAGGGAGTATTTGACACAAAGAGGGAGAAACACTGTTGCAGTTTTTAGGCAAAATGCTGTAGTCAGATAAAGCTGGATTCTAAAGGTAAAGAGGATACTGAAAACCAAACAAATTGGGAACCACTGCTTACTGTAATGTTACTATAATAGACAACCAATAACTGACTTACATGCACATACTGGTACCGCAGCTCTTTCACTCTGTCAGAATTCCTCTCAAATGGTACCCTGTAAATCTGCTTCATGGTCATCTGATGCTTCTTCAATACCCGGTCTATTGTGGAGATGCTGATAGAGTTGACATTTTGGAATATGGCATTGTCTTGAAGGATTGCATCACGGATCTGTCTCAAAGTGAGAGCATTATTTGCAATCACCATGTTACAGATCTCTTGTTCTTGTTGTTCATTGAGAAGTTTTCTTCTGCCACCCATGTGAGGTTGTCGTCCAATCCTAGACGCAGAAGTCAAAGGACAACACTGTATGACAATTCGTAATGTATGCCGTATTTGTTACAGAATGAGTTACTGTACTGTAACATCATATTGCAACATCACATTGAGGTAATATATTACAGTACTGTAGGCCTACACACACACACGGAATGAAGAGTTTATACATGTCTTGCTTTACAGTATGCACAGTACTGTATACTGTAATGACTCCATCATTGACTGAGTACATACCTGTTTTCCCTGCGAAAGGTTTGGATGATGGAGGAGACAGTAGAGCGAGGCACATTAGGCTGCACTCGGCGCCTAGCCTCTGCCATTGTCAGGACATGGTCTACAATTGTGGCCCGAATCTCATCCGGGACAGCATGGTGTCTTCGTGCTCCTCGGCCTCTTCCCCCTATTCCACCACCACGCATCCTCACTCCTCCTCCTCCGCCTCTTCTTCTTCTTCCTCTTCCTCCTCCTCCTCCTCCTCTTCTTCCTCGAGCAGGAGGTTGCCCTTCTTGATTTACTTGGTGAGGTACCTCCATGTTCAAATGGTACTGGCCCTAGCCAAGCTCTATATATACACGTTTGGCAGCATTCACAACAATAGACAGCACCTGTCAGGTAACTAAACAAACTGTTTGGTTGGTCATCTGAGATGTGGGAAACTCCTCCTTCGTTGGTCAAGTTCTAATTTCACCTGATTGTCAATTACTGTCATGAATTTATCAAATGTTCCAAGAAATTCATATATGGTGTTCATGGTATTATGTTCTTGACTAATTTTGACAATTGAACAGACTATTGTGCATATGATGACTTACACGATGAAATCATGCTGACATGTTTTGGAGAGAACAACCATTAGACTGAGAATCAACTAATCAGTTTAGATCAGCAAGATCTATTTATTTGGAAAATGTGCTAAATGTGGGCTTATTGTGCTAACTGCAGGCTACTTGTACTTAACCATTTGCAAAGATGCACTGAGACACTTGAGACATGTACTAAGGCATTTGCAATTTGATGAAATCAATGAGAAATGCCATTCTGTTGTGAACATTTGCAAGGTGGTTTGGAGATCTGTCCATGTTATTTTGAGAATGTCATCTCGGTTTCAAGAAATGAGCCAAACCAATCGAGAAAAACTGTAACATTGGGGTTACAGAAGTGATTTTTAAAAGTGTCTGGCACACACTGCCAGTGTCAAGGGATGTACAGTGGGGGAAATAAATATTTGATCCCCTGATGAATTTGTAAGTTTGCTCACTTACACAGAAATGAACAATCTCTAATTTCTTTGGTAGTTTTATTTTAAGGGAGAGAGACAGATTATTATCAATTGTCTTAGGTTTGCCAGTGAACATCTGGGCCTTTATATGTGCCTTCTTGAACAGGAGGACCTTGCAAGATTTTAATCCATTATGGCGTAGTGTGTTACCAATGGTGTTCTTGGTGACTGTGGTCCCACCTGCCTTCAGATCATTAACAAGCTCTCCTTCCATGTAGTTTTGGGCTGATCCCTCACCTTTCTCATGATCATCCTCACCCCATGAGGTAAGATCTTGCATGGTGCTCCAGACCGAAGGTGATTGATGGTCATTTTATATTTCTTCCATTTCTGAGTAACTGCATCAACAGTTGTCACCTTCTCACCAAGCTTCTTGCTGATGGTCTTCTAGCCCATTCCAGCCTTGTGCACGTCTACAATCTTGTCCTTGACGTCCTTTAACAGCTCTTTGGTCTTGCCCATGGTGGTGGAGAGGTTAGAATGGAAGAAATTGACTCCGTGGACAGGTGTGCTTTATACACATAACTAGTTGAGATCAGGAGTATCTGTAATTAATTGATTAATTGATTGATTGTAATCACACACAGCCAATCTGTAGGAGCCAGAATTCTATCTGAGTTGTAATGGATCAAACAGTTATTTCACTCAATGTCATGCAAATCCATTTTAATGCAATGTGTTTTTTCTGGATTTGTGGTTCATATTCTGTCTCTCTCCATTAAAATGAAACTACCATACAAATTAGAGACTGTTCATTTCTTTGTAAGTGAGCAAACTTACAGATTCAGCAGGGGATTAAATACTTATTTCCCTCCACTGTATATATTGTTGTTGTAACTGTCGGGATTATGGCATTAAGGCAGGATTTAAAAAGTGTGGTGGGGATGGGGGTCCAGTACACAGGAAGTGGACCTCATCTTACAAAGGAAGTCGTTAACAAATTTAGATGTGAATGGTGAAAAATTAGAAAAGGAGCTGGATGGACTGGGAAGACAGGGAAAGCTATAAATGGATGATGGATTTATTTTACTTGAATTATTTATAACATTTTCTTTTATTATGGAAATAGTGGAGGAATTTTTCACAGACTTTAGTAGAGATTGTAATTGGGCCAGATGCAGGTTGAAGCATTATATATATATATATATACTGTATATACTGTATATGTTTTACATTTAAATATTATAATTATTTCTTGTCATTCTGGCTACAGACTTGTTCAGGTTTATGATCTGCCTTGCAGTTGGTAGGGCACGAGGGGCAAACAGTTTGCATATTCAACCAGCAGTTCATTTTCAAAACTCACTTAATACATTTCTCGATCGGGAAGCAGGGGTAGTGACTTTGAACTCCAATACTTGGGCCGCAATTTAAACACTAGTAAAGGATCAATACTTGAGAGACCAGCTACATGCTGCATTAATTACTTATATCAATATACCTCTAATTACCTTTTGATGTCGTATGCTAAAGAGATCTCGTTCCTCACTGGATGTTACAAATGCTCTTTTGTTGGAGTCGACAGAAAGGAAAACAAAAAGCTGCTGATGCTGCCCTCTCGTGGTTATACGCAGTATTATTTGCACTAATGAATTCTACTTTGATGGCTTTTTACTCTTTACTTTTTTCCATTTATTACTGTATCAGCTATTCTATTAAACATACAGTATCTATTCTATTAAACATACAGTATCAAATAACTATCTCACTGGGAGCTGCAGATACTGGATGGGCAAATTAAATTATATTTAAAAACTTTAGAGTAATTTCACATAGACATTAAATTACCTGCTAAGTATGCATTCAATGTTTTATAATAGTTAACAGAATTATTCTAACAGAATCATTCCATATATATTTTATGTTCTTGAATCAAAATTAACGAGTACATGCTGCAGTGTGTTAGTGGAAAAGGCGGCGAGAAAAAGAAACACACTTTACACACATTAATATACCTGTTGTTTTGATTAACTTTCTTAATCCCAGAGTGGAAATTAACTTTTTGCAGGGCCTGTTTGGGGCAGAGCACAGGGTCAGCCATTGTACAGCCTACCTGGAGCAGTTTTTAGGTTACAGGTCTTGCTTAAGGGTCTAACAGAGTAAGACCCCTTCTGGTAGTAATAGACTTTGAATTGGATACCTTCCAGACACCAATGCAACTCCTCAGCCAAAGAGCCACCACTCCACCCTATGATTTAGTTTTTTTATTTAGTTTCTGTCACCTTTTATAAGATGTAACATAAAATTTTATAAAAATAAAAAGCCAGTAGGTTCTTTGATTTACTCTTAATATTTCAGAGTGCCTACCTACTCTTGCACATTAACAACAAATACACACTTATACCCCTATATATGGTGTTATTTATTCTATGTACAGTATTTGAAACAAATGGCTGCTTAGAATTGCCTGTTGAAAGACTGAATACTGGCCGTGTATCACTGTGTACTCTCAAATGGAGTGTATCATTTTTGTCCAATTTCATTTACAGTAGTTACAGTCACAAGGTGAAGCTTAGTCTGGCATAGATATGTTCTCTTTAGCCGCTCTTTATAATCATTTTAGTTGTCATAAAGAAATGAAGTTTGGGTGTTTCTGTTTGACAGGTTAGGCACAACCTTTACTTTGCACAGCAGTAAACTTCTAAAGGCCGAATAGGCACGTCATCCAGGGTTGCTTCTTGCCTCGCTGCTCCCCAAGACCCATATTTGTTAGCAGATTCTAAAAGTCAATGCATCAATTTTTTCAACTTAAAAAAAAATATATATATATATATATATATATATATATATATATAGGGGCGCGGTGGCGCTGCTGCCTGCAGTTAGGGGACCGGGTTCGCTTCCGGGTCCTCCCTGCGTGGAGTTTGCATGTTCTCCCGTGTCTGCGTGGGTTTCCTCCGGCTCGGTTTCCTCCCACAATCCAAAGACATGCAGGTTAGGTGGATTGGCGATTCTAAATTGGCCCTAGTGTGTGCTTGGTGTGTGGGTGTGTTTGTGTGTGTCCTGCGGTGGGTTGGCACCCTGCCCAGGATTGGTTCCTGCCTTGTGCCCTGTGTTGGCTGGGTTTGGCTCCAGCAGACCCCCGTGACCCTGTATTTGGATTCAGCGGGTTAGAGAATGGATGGATGGATATATATATATATATATATATATATATATATATATATATATATATATATATATATATATTTCTCTTTCTGCCTTACTTTTCCATTTCCAATATAATTTCACTTGGCGAAGTGGAGCCTTGCTTGACAGCATGAGGTAGATTTCAGAATTATCTCAGGATGCTGGATCTCAGCAGCAAACAAGCAATATGTTTGTGAAATATAATTTTCAAACATTTGAATTTTGTGAATCTCATGAGCCACTGAGTAAAGTTGGTGCGCTCCACCTTGTAGGCAGAGGCAAAGGTGTGTATAGTGATTGTCTGGTAAGTAATGACAAGGCCCAATGGTGAGAACAATGAAGTCCTGCCCTTGACTCATTACTTTCCACCTTGATTCTTTTGTTAGTAGTGCTAAGTGTGATTACTTGCCAAATGTCACATATCACTCGTGCTCAGTTTTTAACCTTCACTTGCACAGTATGTTGTGCTCACTCACAGACATCTGGCAATATTGCTCCACAAGAACACTTCCAAAGGACAAATGACTACAAAGGTTTACAGAATGGTTCCCTCACATTTAAAATATGCTATGTGTGCTTGCAGAATGTGATCAGTGTGCTCATAATACAGTATAGGTGCTCACAGATATCAGGAGTATTGTGTGATCAAAGAATCAAGGTGAGGGTTAAAGTGAAACCTTTTAAGACGGCAGTAAGACCAGCAATGACGTATGGAGCTGAGACATGGGCAGTAAAGGAGCGCTGGATGTGGCAGAAATGGGGATTACAAAAAAGGACAGACTAAGTGTAAGTGCTATTTTTTAGTTAGTTAGGTTATGTTAACAATGTTTGCCTTTATTTTAGTGCATAGTCTGCAAGCAGGTCCTCCATCTTACAGGGAGAACTTAGTGGGTTGGTGGCAGGATTGGCACTCCAGCCACTGTAAGAAACCTCACACTGTTCAGTGTGGTGCTGAGGTGTCACCCGTTGCACAGCTGCACTCGGACCTCAATCCGGGTGGTTTGCCATATGGTGGGTGCGGCAACGCCCTGTAATCAGCGCATGCTCCCAACCTCCTCCTTCTCCTCCTCCTTAATGGGAGGTTCTGTTATAACCCCCACAAACAAAATTATAAGTGGAATATTCAAATTATTTCTTGTCATTCTGGCTACAGACTAATTCAGGTTTATGATCTGCCTTGCAGTTACTAGGGCACGAAGGGCAAGCAGTTTCAGAATATATGTGTCAGATGTACAGGACGTACTGAACGTACTAAGTGAAGCCTATGTAAGTTTGCCATTGAGAAATAACACAACCTTTAAGTATAGAAAGTAATGTTTAACACAAGAAAGATTAGACTGTAGAACAAACCTTTTTTTTGCTTTTTGCCTTTTATTTGGCATGTTTAATAACTTTTTTTCAGAATTATCGTGATTTATTCCTTTTTAAACACTCACTAAACTTTTAAAACAAACTTTATTGGACTGAGAAATTTCTTTTGTTACGTGTTTGACGCATGCTTGATCCTAACCTGCCAGCTCGGTAGCTGCTCAATTTTGGGAACCTGGAAAAGACGCAGCTACAGTAAGAAATGAGACAATCAGAGGTATAACAAAAGAAAGTACAATAAGTACAGTAAGTGGAAGTGTTATAGACATGTGCTGAGGAGAGACAATGAATGAGTGGGCAAAAGAATGATGGAAACAGAAGTAGAGGCGTAAAGTAAGTGAGGGAGGCCGAAGTGGGATTGGATGGATAAAGTAAAAAGATCAAAAGGAGAAGGGCTTGAATGGGAAGGAGGTGCAGGGCTGAGCTGTTTGGAGAAGGCTGATCAAACACCTTCTCTTCTCTGACCTGACCTCTGACCATTTCTGACCTGGAAGTGACTTCAGGAAGAGGTTTAGGGACATCTCAAGTCCAAAGTTTCAGAAGGGAGATGGGACATGGGTTCAGATGAAAAGAGGAAGGAAGAGAAGGCAGGATGGGGATAGAAGGAGGGAAGATGACGAAAAGATAAGACTGATCAAACACATCGACTCCACACATAAAGTAAGTGGGAATTGGAAGAAGAATGAGCTTTTAAAGAATTTAAAAAAGTACACTTAACCCTAATAAGGATCGAAATCGGATAAAGCTGCTTGTTAAAGATCTCTTTATACACTTTACTTTTTATAGGCCATGTTTTAGCATTTTGGCAGACGTCTGACTGTTTCACATGTGTTTTGAACAACACCTTAGCAAAATCACAAAACATTACACAGCCCTTTAGTTCCCTTCTGTTTAGCACAATCTTTGGAAGTGTGTGACAATACAAGTCAGTTTCACCATTTTTTCACTATGATGTATTTTCAAACTTACAAAACTGTGTTCAGGACAGTAGTGGATCAAGCCAATCACAAGTCTACACTCAATTTAGACTTACTGATGAAGCAATTACACAGGTTTATGACATGTGAGCAGAAAAAATGCCTATCTGGGGAAAACATGCACAATTCAAGCCTAGAATGCTAGAGACATGACACAGTATCACTGACACTGTGACACCAAGCTGCACCACAAATTTACAATAACAGACTGAAGGTGCAATATAAGACACCACGGTATTTTGTTGTATCCCAAGAAAGAAGTAACATCAAAAGGGGAGATCCACTAGTTTAATATCCCAAATTACTCCATGCCCCTTAACATTTGTAATCAAAACTAAATCGCTGACACTGACCTGTCAATACTTTTGGAACACTGCTTGCAAAATAGAGAAGTTCCTTGGCAGTGCTGTGGAAGCGATGTTCACGGGACATGAAAAGAATGGCATTAAGTGTGCCACACAATGGTTCTAGCTGGGTATTGTTTGCAGCTTCTGTTCAGTATACTGTGAACTTGAACCCGGACACAGGCAGACAGACATCGTTGGTTCCACCACACACTTGTTTATTTACACTATATTTACAATATTTTCACTCAGTGCACTTCCCAGTGCCTCCAGCACCGTTCCCCCAACTGTCCAGGCCTCACAAGTTCAATGCCTTCCTGGCCGCCTCCCGTCCTCTCTCTCTCTCAGCTCCGTCCTCTTCCGCCCTTTTATAGGAACCCGGATGGGCTCCAGCTGCTTCCCGGCAATCAGTCCTAGCCACACCCCAGTGTGGCGGAAGTGCCGGCTGCGCACCCGGAAGCTGTCCGGGTGTCCCCTGTCGTCTTCCCCCCAGCACTTCCTGGTGTGGCGGAAGTGCTGGGCTCCAGGGTTCCTCAGGCACCTGGGCGCCGCCTGGCGGTGGCCACGGGCCCCTACAGGGTTGGGCTTCCAAGCCCTCTACCCGTGTCCCCAACATAACCAGGACGGACGCCCCCTCGCGGTCTGGAGGAGGCACAAGCCCTCCTCTGGTCCTCCTGGAGCCCGGCCGGGGACCACAATACCTTCTCATATTAAAACATGTGTACTTTATAAAATACAATTGATTGCTGTTTGAAAATAAGTCCTTTCTTATTTTAAGAAAACTTTTTCCCCAAGCGTTTCTTAATTTCTGATTTTTAAACCAGAGAGCAGACAATTTTTATTCTTGGTCATTTGTCACCAATGCCCTACCAATAGTGCACTGTCAATCATTAATTATGCCTGTAAATCCAAGGCATAAAACTAACTGTGAAATTTATGAACTGCTACATCCCCAATATGAATTTGTTATGATGGATGACTCAGTGGAGAGGAGGTTTGTGGTACAGGCAATAAAAAGTGACACAGGGCAGAGGTGGAGCCCAGCAAGGGAAAACGTAGTCATGCACTGCCAGTGACAATATGCATCATTGCACAAGAGAGAGGAAACTGCTAGGGGACACATTAAGCCATGTTATTGGTCTGGATGCCCTGGAAGGCAGGGGCACACAGGAAATAGAGAAACAGATACAGCCTAGGCACAGATATGTACAGCAATATTTTCCCAGAATGCTAAGGCACTGTGGCCATGGAGGACTCAAAAAAACTCAAAATTCTCCTGGCGAGTAAATGGCAGCACACAGTCACTGACTGGGAGGATAAAGATCAGGTTACCCCATTAAAGGATAAGTCAGTGAGAGTCTGCCTTGAAGACATCCTTTCTATGTAAATGGAAGGCTCATGCATGTAGAAATGGCAGGAGCCTCCAGAGAAAGTTTCATCCTTGTGTCTTTATGGCAAATGTAGGAGTTTAGTGACATCTCAAGTCCAAAGTCTCATTGAATCTAGAGTGAGGTAGGGAGCTGGAACGAGGGCTCTACTGACAAGAAGAAGAGAAGACGTGATAGACAGTCAAAGGAGAGGGGAGATGAATATGAAAAGGATCTTCTGCCATAATCATGTCTGTTGGTTCACATCAAACAACTGGGCTGATTTTGTTGAAATTTGGTGCACTTATCCTTCAAGGGAATTTGTCAGGAAAGTTCCATTTTTATTGAGGTCACTCAAATAGCGTGTGTTGTACTTGTTTTGTAAATTGAAATATATTTAGAAGCATTGGCTATTTTTTGAATTCTGTGTGACTTAATTTACTGAATAATTTGCTGTTTCAAATCTACCTTAAGAGAGATTGTCTTCACTTTCAAGTTCTGAATATTTTCCAGTTTTACTCTCTGATAGCAGTTCTTAATAGCAACACAGATTCCACTATAAGTTATTCAAACATAAGTCAAGTTACTTGTGTGGCATGGAACTTGTCTTCAGATCAGTGGCTTGTGCAAACATCTCCAACACCAACTCACTTCTCCTGCTGCACAAAGTTGCACCTGGTCAGTTAAATGATTTTTGTAACTGTGAAACTAACAAAAGCACAGAAGGAAAACAAAAAGTCACTTAACTTACCAAAAATAAGTGAGAGAGAAATGTATGTGTGGCCCTATAAGCAGCGCCTCACGTGTGATTGCATGGGAAACAGTTTAAGGGCTCATATATTTGTGTTTCTCTGCCAGACCAAGGGACGGCAATGTATTGTAAATGTTTCTCCTTTCGTTCCTCTGCAGACAACCAGATACCTCTAAAAGACATTACTTCTGCTTCTGGTCCTGCCAACCTGCCTGCTATGGATGTCACTTCTGCTTCCAGTCCCTCTGAACCCACCTATTCCTCTCACCTGACTATATAATGACCGTCTTTTCATTTTGTACCTCAGTTCTGTTTTGGACTCATGTCTGTAAAGACATATTGCCTTAAACTAACTTGATTGCCAAGTATATGGGGTGGCTACTCCAAACCTTATTGTTGTGTTTGTGCTTTTTATACATCTGTTATGCATACAGTAAATAAACATGTTTACCTTACATCAGAAACAACCTCATGGCTTCATCTTGTAATTATTCAATATTTCTGTGACACTATAATGTATCAACAAAGCACCACAATGACCCAATACCCATCATAATCTGAAGCAGTCAACAATTTCAACATGAGACTTCAACAAAGATTTTAACTCTCCATCAGGTACTTCTTCCACATGTTTTATGTTTCAGAAACATAAACATTTCAGGACTATAATATACAAAAATGAGCAATTATCCATAGACTGTCCAGTAATCTCGCAGGACCAGACGTGATTCTCAAATAAGAATACACATCTGAGTTCAACCAGTAAAAGTGTGTAGTGAATAGCGGTGAAATCCAAAGGGTTAAGGGTAGGGTTAGGCTTAGGCTTAGTGTTAGAATTTAGTGAAGTTTCAACCACTGCTGAAATTGTTGGCTGCGTCGCTGGGTTTCACGGAAAGAGCAAAAGAAACTGAACAAAAGACATGATACAGAGAGAAAATAAAAAACTAAAGCCACTGTTAGCAATTCAGGAGCTCAGTAGCTCAAGGTAATTGCAGCCTAATAATTAATTTGTATGTAGTAATGAGCGCTGTGACAGACGACACAGACTGACACACACAGCCAAACCACCACAGTTAGTTGGCTCCACACATTTAGGAAGTGCTTCAGTTTGCTACAGTGTCGTTCTGTCAGTTTGGCTAGTGCAATACTATATGGCATAACAACAGCAAGCACTAGTTTAGATAAGCATTGTGGTCTATGGATATGCAGTGTGTTAAAACACTGCAGCTATTCTGGCTTAACTTGTTTGCATTTCTAATTAGACAGTTAACTTCCTTTAGTTATTTATTTAGACATGCAGTCAGAAGGTGGGCACTGTGATTTTACTGGTGTCGCTAGGCTGATTTATTGAATCGGGTGTTTTGAGTACTGAGATCTGCAACTCCTATGACTTTTTCTCATCAGCTCTCCTAATGGCAGTCCTTTCGACAAGGTGTGACACGTCATTTACTTCAAATGCATGTTATTCTATTCATATTTTCAAGTATATTGCTGTCCATTCTTTCAGCCTTACATCAACTACTACACTATTCTCATAACTGAACAATAAAGAACACACAGAGCACTTGTGACGACATGCCGTTCATGTTAACCATCCATCCATCCATCCATTATTCAAACCGCTCTATCCTAACTACAGGGTCTCGGGGTCTGCTCTAGCCAATCCCAGCCAACACAGGGCGCAAGGCAGGAGCAAACCCCGGGCAGGGTGCCAGCCCACCACAGGGCACACACACACACCCACACTCCAAGCACATACTAGGGACAATTTAGGATCGCCAATGCACCTAACCTGCATGTCTTTGGACTGTGGGAGGAAACCAGACTACCCGGAGGAAACCCACACAGACACGGGGAGAACATGCAAACTCCACGCAGGGAGGACCGGGAAGCGAACTCACGTTAACCATTCATCTATTAATGTCTTTGAATGCCAATGTATAATATAATATTACAAAAAGGGTTTTCTTGTGCAACAGGTTATGTTTGTTTTCAATATGTGCAATGTGCATCTCTTCACACGCAACACACATTTAAATGTCTAACAGGGACTTTTCAGGAGATGTTTTGATTGTAGATGGTTCATCATAAACCAAAGCTTGCTGTCTGTCTGTTCAGGTTAACAAGAGCACCGCTGATCTTTGCTGTTCAAAATCAACGCCCCTACTGTGATCGCCACCTTCAAGAGGCATTGGATTGGTTTAGAAATGTCACAAAAAGCACTATATAAATATAATGAATTATTAGCATTATTAAATGTGACACTCAGGGAGCCATTTAATTTTTCCCTCCTCGTTTTAAGCAAAATTCACTCAGTGAGACCAGTCCTTAACCAACCATTAACAATTGTACATTAATCTATGCAATTTTTACATTACTTATATTGGAATCTGACACCTATGTAGGCACCACAAATCTGTTAGAGCTTGGTTTTTAACTACATGATAATGTGAAATGCTAATAAAATGTACTTATGTACTAATTTTCTTCTTCGTTTTTTCCCAGTTTTACATAGGGCTGATATTTTACAGGTTTCGCAAAATGATATTAGGGTAATAGGTTCATTTCCCGGGTCCTCCATAGAAATTTAAAGAATTATTATTTATTTTAATGGGCAAAAAAAAACAAAAAAAAAACCTCTAGGGACACAGTAAAAAATAAAACATGCTTATTTTGTGACTAAATCTGAAATGTTGGCTTTAATCCTGAGTTAATTTCTCATAGTTAATTTCTGTTCTGACACCACAAGGAAGTGAAAACCGAGGGACAGAAAGGACCACAAAGTGACTTACAAGAGACACCAAAAATCAATAGGAATGAACTAGTATGAAGTTTATAAAAAAGTATGGTAGGAGCTAATAGAAAACTTGAAATAAACTTGAGAAAGAGCCAATCCATGTCAAGACATCCTCCTAATATGATCATACCAACTACACCTTTAGGTGTGACTTGCCAGTAGCTTGCACTCAGACTGTTTTTTTAGTCAATGTAAAATCACTGTGTTCTTTGAATTATCTTTGCCAAGTTAATGAATGACATATTGTTATGATTTTACACTTTGTAATCACTGGAAGAATCACACCATGACATGGAGATGACTCCTATAAAACATATAAAATAAGGACTAGATTATCTACCTGGACACTGTCCATCCAATCTTCCTTCTTTTAACTAATAATGAATCCAAACAATCGAAACATTTTTCTGAAATATTTATAATAAATGTGGATGGTGTCTGCACCTAGAAAATAAATGCTTGCATTTTTATAGATCTCCTTTTGTGGAAACAATAAAAATGAAACACTTCTTTTTTCACTTACATTTGGATATACTTATACTGGATTTAGGTCCAATGGTATTTGCTTTCCATAACCTTTTAAATTATATACAAACATAAATACATATGCAGGTACAGACAGAACTTTCAGTTGCTTCTCTAAGTGTGAACATGGTGGGACTATAATGATTGTGCATTAGTTAATCTTAACATTCCTTTTTGTTTATTTTACATTGTCTTCTGCAGGTTGTTTTTTCCATCACAAACTCATCAAATGTAGCTTTCAAGCTGTTCTCAGCATAGCTGGTTCCACTATGTGTGCTAGATTAATAAAGCTGCCAGTTTCAGGTAATAAACATCTTATTAAATCCTTTATATTGGAACATTAGATATTACAGTAATAGTAGACAACTTTATTACTTCCAGATACAGTTGCATAGTATTACGTGAATATTTATAAGCTGATGCTTTATGCAATTGACAGTTAATCTGTGGAGTTGCCTTCCTCCCTGAGGTGTGAGAATGAAATCCCTCAGGGCCTGGACTGACATCGTCTTATGAGTATTAGGTGCAGCGAATAAAAATCAAATCATCATTCTTGTTCATTTCATAAACACATAAAAGACACATTAAATAGAATAATTTCAGCTAAGCAGTCATTTTTTTATCTATGGTCAACACTTACTTTATGCCTGTCCACAATGCTCCACCAATAGATAGATAGATAGATAGATAGATAGATAGATAGATAGATAGTGTGGAATGGGACCCGGACACAGACAGACAGACATCGTTTCTTCACCTAACACACTCCTTTATTATGTACACTATTTACACTGTTTTACGTGCACCCCCAGTGCCTCCAGCACCGATTCACCAAAGTCCAGGCCTCACAGTCAAATGCCTCTTCTCCTGGCCGCCTCCAGTCCTCTCTCCAGCTCCATCCTTCTTCCACCCGACTTCCGCTGCTGAATGAAGGGAGGCGGCCCCTTATATAGGAACCCGGGTGGGCTCCAGCTGCTTCCCGGCAATCTCCTGCGGATACACCCCCATGTGGCGAAAGTGCCGGCTGCGCACCCGGAAGCCCTTCGGGTATCCCTGCTCCTATTTCCCCCAGCACTTCCTGGTGTGGCGGAAGTGCTGAGGTCCAGGATTGTTCAGGCACTGGGACGCCGCCTGCCGGTGGCCACGGGTCCTTACAGGGTTGGGGTTCCAAGCCCCCAACACAACCAGGGCGGTCACCCCCTCGCGGTCTGGAGGAGGTACAAGGTCCTCCTGGGTGTCCCGGTGTGTGACAATAGATAGATAGATAGATGCCTGAAAAGCCAGCCTCCCACTACATTTGATGTTGCTCTAACAGACTCTTTATTCCTACTTATTGATTCCCACAGTGCTGTGCTCTCTATTGACTTTCATTGTCACCTGACCCTGAGATTGCACAGCTCAATGAGTTTTTTCACTCCAGCTTGGTAACTAGGGGTCAGATTTATAAAACCTCCTATGGATTTGAGCTTGAAAATAAGATTATGCTAAAGAACAGAAAAATGCCTGACAATTTCAGGAGGCTGAATCCATACCTGGGTCAGATCACTACCAGTGTAAAATCTGCACATTCTCCTTTTGTCCATGTGGGTTTTTTTTTTTCAGGTTTACTATTTTTCTACCTTTGTATGTTTAATTAATTGTTGACTCTAAATTGGTCTGTGTGAGGGTCTGCATGAGTTTGCCCTGTCACAGACGGGCTTCTTATTCACAGCTAGATCCTGGTTTGCATACATTGATTTGGTTCAGTGATGGATGGATGGAAGTTTCATCGGCCAAGCCTTAATTAAGTGTGTGTGTGTGTGTGTGTGAAATGAAGCAAGTAGAGAAGATATAGATTAGATAAAACAGTGGGGAAGGGGGCAGAAAACAAAACTGGAGAAGATCAAAAGGGTGAAAGACCAGAGTGGATGCAAAGATGACTAATATGAAGTTAACCGTTTAGTCTGTTGTTCAATACAGGGAAATATGAGCAGAATGTTTAAGAAGATTAAAAAGATTTTCAATCAGGAAGAGCAGAAAGAGACTCAAGAGGAAGGGAAAAACAACCGCAGCAGAATTTAAAGAGAATATGATGCACCTCCGTTTGATCCAGGAGAGCTGAAATCGACTTCTTAAAGGAGGAGTGGGGGCGAAGAAGGAAGAGGAGAAGGAGAAGGAGGA